>NC_070605.1:21979803-22319803 GCF_027172205.1 Podarcis raffonei | reverse complement strand
GGTCTCTTCCAACTCTATGATTCTATGATTCTAATGCTACCAGTGTTTTTAAACGAACACAATCTTCACCCATATATTGAGTAAACATTTTCCAGTCTTCTTTAAATGTATATTCTTCTTGTTATCTTATTCTATATGTTAAATCTGCAAGTTGTGCGTATTCCATCAGTTTAAGTTGCCATTCTTCTTTGGTTGGGACCTCGCTCGTTTTCCATTTTGGGGCTAACGAAACATGGGCCACCTAAATAATATTTATTAAAGGTTTTCTTGATTTACAAGGTATGTGCATTGTCTCTTTTTTCAGGTTTTAGAGTCTTTTCTACAGTTCAGTTATATTTGATGTGAGACATACAGTATAAAGATGGGGAGGGAGAGGGAGAGGGGAAGAGAGGGAGGTAGGGGTGAAACTTAAACTATTTTACTTAGTATATGTATTGGGTTTTTGTGTCGGCGTCACTTGGGTAGGTTTGCTCTCTTTTTGTTTATTATATTTATTTGGTAGTGAGAGAGGTTGGGGGCAGGGTGTGGTTGGTTAGTGGTGGTCAGTTGGCTGCAGTGAGCTTTGTTTGCATGGGGAGGGCAGTTGTTAGGTCAAGTCAGCCATATTGATTTGTATGCTGTCAATGGGTTCTTGTTGTCTTGTTGAGCTGTGTATGTAATAAAGGGGAGCCATACTGGAGTGAGGGACGTGGGTGGTGCTGTGGCCTAAACCACAGAGCCTAGGGCTTGCCAATCAGAAGGTCAGCAGTTCAAATCTCCGTAACGGGGTGAGCTCCTGTTGCTCGGTCCCTGCTCCTGCCAACCTGGCAGTTTTTTTAAAAAAAATAATATTTTATTACGTTTAACAATAAAAAAGTAGAACAATAAAAACACAAAGAAAATATAAAACACAACAATACAAACTTTCACGATACATAAAATACAAACATTTAACAAGAAAACAAAAAAGACAATCAACACTCAAAAAGTAGAATAAGAAAAACACAGATCACTCTTTTCCAATTATTCATCTTCAATTAACTTATTTTCCTGACTTCCTCACGCCTCCCTTTTTTTTATATCCCTTTTTAACAATTAGTTCAGCAAATTCGTATCCTACTACTTATTTATTTTACCTCCCAAATTTCAAATTTTTATCTCTTATTACTAGAACCCCTTCATTTTAATTCAATGTCATCAGCATTCATACATTTTACAATACTTCTGTAAATAAGTTTTAAATTTCCTCCAATCTTCTTCCACCAACCCAACCTGGCAGCTTGAAAGCACTTCAAAGTGCAAGAAGATAAATAGGTATCGCTCCGGCAGGAAGGTAAACGGCGTTTCCGTGCGCTGCTCTGGTTCGCCAGAAGCGGCTTAGTCATGCTGGCCACATGACCCGGAAGCTGTATGCCGGTTCCCTCGGCCAATAAAACGAGATGAGCGCTGCAACCCCAGAGTCGGTTACGACTGGACCTAACGGTCAGGGGTCCCTTTACCTTTTTATACTGGAGTGAAGGTATCTTCTTTTATTTGTCCCTGTGTCAGTTTCAGTCTGACACTGGAGAGGCCTGTCTGGAGTGAACATGGACCACTGGTACCAAATCATATGTTCAAAAGTATTTTTAATACATTTTAAACAATGCATTTCTAGTGCAAGATTCACTTCAGCTGGTGAATGGAAAATTGAGCAGATTCATTATGACAGGAACACTCCAAACTGAATGTCTGTACTCCCACTCAAACCTAGTGCCCTGGGGAGTCTCTTAGTTATATGTACCTGGCCCATTAAAGCATAACAACATATTAAGTCATTCTCATCTGATTTCACCTGTACACAATCAACCATATTCAAGCTAACAGCACTTCCCATAACATTTCAGTCCATTCAAAATTGTCTGCTCACATATTTCCAACATCTGTTTTTACACTATTAGCTTGTTTCAGTTAATGCTACCTATCAAAAGGGATGACTCCGGAATCCAATCTTTCCAATCTGATGCTTCCCAAATGTCGCTGGACTACAACTTCCATTATCACTGATCATTGTCCAAACTGGCTGGGGCTGATGGGATTTGTAGTCTAACAACATTTGAAGCATCATGTCTGGACAGCATCGGGCTCCTGGTGGTACTCTGGGGCTTTCAGCATATGATATGTAGCATTCTGATTTCAGTAAATACTTCTTACACAATGTAATATTGTGTTAATAGTAGTGATTACTAATCTCAAACTATCCTGATTCAGGCAGTCTCAGAACTCACTGTGGCCTAAGATCTGTGAGTCTCAGCTTCATATATTACACTAGAAATGGCAAGCTATCTCTCCCTTTTAATTTTTCCAAAATACTTTCCAGATTCTCATTTTCTAATCCACATCTCGCTGATGTTCTGTTCCCAAAGATCCTCACAAATACCGAAAGATGTTGGATGCTCTTTCATAATATATCCTTATATTTAGGTAGATGGTCCAAGACAAATTAAGTTCACTTGTCCTTGAAGAGATGTTCACAGTTAGCAATTGCATTGTCTTCCAGTGAATGGAATAGCTTGAACAGAACAGAAGCCTCTGTTCTTTGTTATATAAAGGCAAATCACTTAAAAAGCTTTAATTTCCCTGACCAGGTCTGCAAATACATTGCAGACATTTCATTTTAACCATCTCTGTCAACCTCTCTTGCAAGGAGTTGCTCCCCACATCTGAATTCCTTGATTTTACACCCAACCCCCCCCCACACACACACTACAAACAGGGACATGAAACAGTGAAATTTAAGCACAAGTTAATTGATTCCATTTTAAAATTGCTACAAAATGCCCTGCCGTGTTTCGCCTACCAGCCAATAGTTACAGACATTTTCATCTCAAGTAAGAAAAAGAAGTGCAAACTCATTAATGTAATGTGGGGGTAAGGAAGAGGGAGCAGTTTGGAGAGACTGGTTTGGGTGGATGCTTGATTGAGAAGAAGGCAGGCAGAAAATGAGCCCAACTAATGCAGACCCTCCAAATGTCCCTATTTTCCAGGGATGTCCCTGATTTAGAGAAGCCATCACGGTTTATGATTTGATTCTGGAATTCCATAGGATGCCTCTATTTTCATTGCAGAAATGTTGGAAAGTATGGAGTTCTCCAACCCCCGAGCCTTCTGAAGGCAATCCTGTACAGGGAAGTTGTTTAATGTTTTGTTATGTTTTTATATATGTTGGAAGCTGCCCAGAGCGACTGGGGCAACCCAGTAAGATGTGGGGTGGGGAAAAATAGTAAAATTATCATTATGGAATGGGAGATCCCTATTTTCATCAGAGAAATGTTGGAGGGTGCGCTAATGTAAGCCAATGTCATTTTGTAAGATAGGGTAGAGAATCACCCTTCCCACCAGTGTGTGGTGGCATAGGAAGGGGTGTGCGGTGGGTGTGGGCTGCCCTGGGTGTCATCACTGAGGGGGGTGACCATGGGGCCTGGCCTGCAGCACGCCCGAGCCACACGTCTCTCCTGGGGAGCAACGCAGTGGCTCGGGCACCTGCAGGCTCCGCTCTGCCCGAAACAGCAACATGGGGCTTTTGGACTCCATGGAGGTTCTGCGCAGTGTGTTCTGCCCCAGCTTGCCCCGGCCCAAGCAGCTAGCTACGCCACTGCCAGTGTGTTACATAGTGGAGAATTGGAGACACTGGCTGGTGCATTTAATAGCTTTCTCAGCCTTACCCTCCTGAGTCAGGTTTAGTTCATGGCAGCCTGAGAAAAATTTCTGCACAATTTAAAGATTTGCTTACAACTTGGTGACATTTTAGTTGGTCCTATTGCCCTGCTGTGGCTTTGGATTCCCTCCCTGTTTGATGAGCATAGCTTCATAAGATTTGTTGCTCAGCTGATGGTTTAGTTCAGTGGCAAAGCTTTTTGTGTCTCTAGAATGTACTGTTTCAGTTACAGCAAAATCTGAATTCAAATGTCAGACTTCTGAATGGATGCTCTAGTTGAGAGTCCTCCATTGCAGGGGATTGTACTACATGACCCACAAGATCCCTTCCAAATATGCAATTATGTGATTTCAGGGGAAGAAGTATTTGTGTGCTTAAAATCTATGGGACACAAGTGCTTAACTCCGATCATCCTCAAGGGCTTTCTTCCACACTACTTCTTTTCCTGATTGATCAAACTCGTCACAGAAATGAACATTAAAATGGGCCCCCAAAGGTTCCCACTTTTTTTCAATGGGAGCCATGATCACAAAAGTGAAGCTGTAAGAGGGGGAAATAAAGCAACATCCATTTCTGAAAATGCAATCCCACTGCTGCAAAGTACTAAAGTTTTAATGAGCAAAATGGAACACCAAGTATTAAGGTTGACATATTGATTTCAAAATGTTGTCGCTATTATGTCCAGCTAAACACAAATCTATTTTCCCCACAAAGAACGTCAGTGAGAGTTGTGTGGTGTGGGGGTTTGTTTTTTGTTTGGTTTGGGGTTTTTTTGTTGGTTAAAAGAAAGCCATGTAACAATTTCATAGCCCTTGAAAGTCTTTATAGACCCCTCTTGCTTCCTCTTACAATTGAAGTGCTAGATCTCTGGAGTATTGCAAAGATCAATGTGAACAAGAGTAGTTAACAGACATAAACACCGAGAAAGATCTATCATAACAAGCTATGACAGTATGAGTTTATTCTGCCCACTCTTATGTACACAGGTACACAGAGAGTTGCTGACCTCCTGTCAACATCTCATCTAAGCAGTCAAGCTTTTCGAGACAAAACACAGCAAGGCTTCACTAAGATGGTACCATTCATCTGATTCCACCCCCACCCCACCGCGCTTGCCTCCATCTCCCTGTCAACACGGGGAGGGAAAAAGCCCGAACAAATTGAGACTTTTAAAGAACTTTAGAAATATTACATCATTATTCTTTAAGGTTATTTCTTGTGCAAGGAACATAAAGGTAAAAAGGTAAGGTGAAGTACTCCTGGACAGTTAAGCTCAGTCAAAGGCTATGATGAGATTGCAGTGCTCACACTGTCTTTGAGAGCCAGTGTGGTGTAGTGGTTAAGAGTGATAGACCCATAATCTGAGGAACCGGGTTCGTGTCTCCGCTCTTCCGCTTGCAGCTGCTGGGTGACCTTGGGCCAGTCACACTTCTTTGAAGTCTCTCAGCCCCACTCACCTCACAGAGCGTTTGTTGTGGGGGAGGAAGAGAAAGGAGAATGTTAGCCACTTTGAGACTCCTTCGGGTAGTGATAAAGTGGGATATCAAATCCAAACTCCTTAATGTAATGCCTTAAGAGAGAATATTATGAAAATGATATATAGGTGGTACATGACACCAGTCAAGCTTGCAAAAATATATCATTTGCCTGATAACAAATGTTGGAAATGTAAAGAAAATGAAGGTACATTCTTTCACCTTTGGTGGACGTGCCCAAAGATTAAGGCTTTCTGGGAGATGATCTATAATGAAATGAAAAAGGTATTTAAATATACCTTCCTGAAGAAACCAGAGGCCTTTCTCCTGGGCATAGTCAGCCAATTGGTGCCAAAGAAGGACAGAACTTTCTTTATGTACGCAACAACAGCAGCAAGAATACTGATTGCAAAGTATTGGAAGACACAAGATTTACCCACCCTGGAGGAGTGGCAGATGAAGGTGATGGACTATATGGAACTGGCGGAAATGACTGGCAGAATCCGAGACCAGGGAGAAGAGTTGGTGGAAGAAGATTGGAAGAAATTTAAAGACTATCTACAGAAATATTGTAAAATTAATGAATGTTAAAATGATGATTGGATTGAATAGGGGGTATTAGCAACAAAGTTAATAAGAATATGCAAAAATGAATTGATAATGGATGAAAATATAGAGTTATAATATGTTAAAATATAGAGTTAAGATAAATGAAAGAGGGTAAGGATTTGCTGATTTGATTACCTAAATGGGAATACAAAAAGGGGAGGTGTGAGGAGGTCAAGGAAACAAGTTAATGAACATAAAGTTATAAAAAATGGATTTGTTTTTAATTCTCTTTTACTTATTCGTTTTTTGTATATTGTATTTTTATTTGTATTTCTTCTTTTTTATGTATTTTTTTTAGGTTTTCTTTTTTTATTTTGTTCTTTTCATATGTTCTTTTTTGTATTTTGTAAACTGATGTTTTTGTAAAATTCCAATAAATATTATATATATAAAAAAATAGAAATATTACATCATTATTCTTTAAGGTTATTTCTTGTGCAAGGAACATAAAGGTAAAAAGGTAAGGTGAAGTACCCCTGGACAGTTAAGCTCAGTCAAAGGCGATGATGAGATTGCAGTGCTCACACTGTCTTTGAGAGCCAGTGTGGTGTAGTGGTTAAGAGTGATAGACCCGTAATCTGAGGAACCGGGTTCGTGTCTCCGCTCTTCTGCTTGCAGCTGCTGGGTGACCTTGGGCCAGTCACACTTCTTTGAAGTCTCTCAGCCCCACTCACCTCACAGAGCGTTTGTTGTGGGGGAGGAAGGGAAAGGAGAATGTTAACCACTTTGAGACTCCTTCGGGTAGTGATAAAGTGGGATATCAAATCCAAACTACTCTTCTTCTTCTTCTTCTTCTTCTTCTTCTTCTTCTTCTTCTTCTTCTGCTGCTGCTGCTGCTGCTGCTGCTTTCAGGTCGAGAGAGCCAGCATTTGTCCACAGACAGCTTTCTGGGTCATGTGGCCAGCATGACTAAACCGCTACTGGTGCAACACAACACCATGATGGAAGCCAGAGCGCACGGAAATGGTGTATTCCTTCCTGCCACAGCGGTACCTATTTATCTACTTGCACTGGTGTGCTTTCAAACTGCTAGATTGGCAGGAGTTGGGACAGAGCAATGGAAGCTCACCCTCAACTGGGGATTTGAACCACCGGCCTTCTGATTAGCAAGCCCAAGAAGCTCAGTGGTTTTGACCATAGTGCCACCCGTGTCCTTGCAAGGAACATACAAGGCTGGCGGCCTATGTTTGTTTTTTATGGCAAGCAGCACAGTCTGTGATGCACCAAATTTAATGCATGTATGGTGGCCAACAAGGGGCACAATATGACTGTAATCTTCCACGAAGGGTGTCCCAGGGGGCATAAAATGCATCAAAGCTCTCTCTCCCAGGCTGCAAAAAGAGCTCTGCCCTTCGAGAGAGGGATGAGGCTGTGGGCAGGATTCACCTAAGGAACCCAGTCAGTGCAAGGACTTCCACTTGTAAAACAGGCTTTCCCATCTCATTACCCCTGATCCTCCAACTGGCTCTGTAGGGGTTGGGAGAACCCCCAGAACATCACACAGGGGGTATAGAGAATGGATCAATCCATGTGGCTGGCAGCAATGCTTGCACAGATGGAGTGCTCATAATAGCCTGGTGTTGAGTTCCTCCCATTGTATTGCTAACAGTGGCAGTTCTTTTACAGGATCCACCCAGTGAATTATGGTCCCATCCTATAGCCGCAGCAATTTATGCACCCTGGCTCTACCAATGTCAGAACCCTGATGTTTGCAGGGGCAAAGTGGGGTCATGTTGGGATGGTGGTGGTTGGGGACATGGCTAGGAAATGGCTCAAGGATCCAATACTTTCCTGGTTCTCTGACCTTCCTTCAAACCTGGGAGAGATGTGCACCATTTCAGGAACTGGTGTAAATCTCCACAGTTGCCCATCGTTTCCTAGAATGGACACAGCTAAAGTCCTATTTTTTGTTGCTCAGATAGACCTGCATCACTATGGAGTTCATAGGAAGCTGCCTTGTACCAGGTGAGACTAAGACTCCATCCAGCCTCATATTGTCTACCAAGGTGTCTAGCAGCAGTCTCTCATATCACTTGATCTGGATATGCCAGGTATTGATCTTCTGGCTCCCCTAAAACTGAACTAGGGTTCCTCCTCAAGCATCTAGTACAGCAAACCACCATGCTAGACTGGTTGACTATGTTCAGGTTGAATAGGTCACTAATTGCAGGAACAAGCTACAATGTCTTTATATTTGAAATATTGGGGGGGGGGTTGCCCTTCCTTCCTAAATAATACTATATTCAGATGTAGAAGCATCAAGGAAACAACATGTTTTATAGCTGCTCAAGAAAATGCTATTGCCATGCATCAGTGGATCATAATTTACTTCCCGGCTGGCATAACAATGAATCAGAATATAGTTTAATGACGAAAAATTGAAATTTTATTGCTGCCAGTCATTTATATTCCTAGATTTGTTCAGGAAATGCACAGACTACTCATGGCTTTGTGTCTCCAATGTCCAATCTGCTCTCTTTTCCCATTCTAGTTATTGAGATTTCTGCCCAGAGTTTGCTTCACTGAATTCAACTGAGAAAGCTCTCGCTACAAACCATTTTGCAACACAGCATTCTTCATAAAACATAACAGGCATGGCACTGGAGATCTCCTTACTGCTTGGAAAGGTTCACAGCCTGGGATGGAGGAGAAATTTTATTGTGTGGACAGGCGGAGTCCCCCAGATCTCGAGCGCCCCCCCCCGTCATGTGGAGTAACGACTCAAGACAACGTGCTATGGGATTAAATTGGCCACAACTTTATTAAATTTCAAATGTGGGTAGACCTTGGCTCAGGCATTGGGCGTTCTCCCTCCCCAGTCCCCAGCCGGGGACCTTGGGAGCATCAGGGTTATCCAGTGTGTGTGTGGGGGGGGATGGGCCGGCTCTGGAGAACATATGTTCAAGCAGAGATAGCCGCCCCCATTACGACGCCACCGCAGAGGAGAGCAATGATGACCTTTCGGCGTACGATCAAAGCCTCCCTTCAGAAACCCCTTTAACGAGGAACCCTGGTATCGCCGCTGCAAAGAGGAAGATAGACTAAAGGATTCCGCCCAAGGCCTGATACCGCCAAAGTTGTGATGTTTTGCTATGGGAAAGGCAAAACCTGCTAATGCAGGGAAATGCCTTTCCAGTCCTTTAACAGCGACCTTGACGTAGCAGCGCCCGCATACCTGTGAAGAAATGTTAACCTGCAAACCTGTGAAGAAAAGTTAACCTGCAAAACAAGACATTAACTGAGGGTGGGTAGGGTGGGAGAAGCTCTGGAGCCAAGTGAGGATTCCCAGGTAAGATCCTCCCTCTATTGTGTGGGCAGGTAATCCCTCCCCTACCTGGCCTGGTCTCCTTGGCAACGCTTCCCCCAGGTGGAATTGGACAGCTGACTGAAGTAGGTGGAGACCTCCAGGTATCCCACCTGAGGGAAGGCGAAGCCAAGCCTATGCAGAAGGAGCTGCTCCAGATCCAGGGGCTGCGCGTGTCCATGCAAAGGGCGCCCCCCGTTTTTATGCGGGGAGCGGTCAGTCAGTTCTCACGTAAAGGTGAATCTACCAAAGTCACACTTTGTAAAATGTTTAAAGGGGGGGGTACTGAGGAATTTGATTGAGGACTTAAAAAAAATGCAAACAGATATGGAAATGTGGAGAACTGACCTTAAGAGCTAAAAAATGAAAAAACAAAAACAAGTGAATATGAAATTGAGAGAGTCACCCATCCTTAGTTCATACCCAACATTGACTTTTGGGAGAAAAGGTAGGTTGGTCCAGAAATGAAATCCAGGAGTTGCACCCACTTCTCCCAATTTTAACCAAATTATGGCGCTTCCTAAAAACAATAGCTGGAAGGGTGTCCCTCTCTACTTCCCTGCGGTTTGAGCCCTGAATACGGATATGTCACAGTGACATCAAGCTTTTCGGCCTTTAAGCATCCATATGTGCCTATCTGTGAACCCCAATTGTATGAATAGTCTGACTCCCTTGAAAACTGATGTTCCTTCTATTATTTTTTATATGCCGAGCTGGTGAAATAAATAGTTTCATTGTATGGGGTTGGACTAGATGGTCCTTGGTACAGAGTAGGGTCAATATTTATTGCCTGAGAGGATGTATTTATTCTTAACTGGCCATTAACGACATAAGTCTCCTCTAAGTACAAACACTTCTTTATTAAGGCTCTGCGCTGTGGACTTGCTTCCTTGATGCAGAATCCTAGCAACTGAGCATCTGCTGTTTTTAACACTCACATTGTACTGAGCCTTTTAAAAAAATCATAATATGTCAAATGGGCAGCTTAGGACCCATTTGTACACCAGGCAAAACTGTGTTTGGGTCCACCCTGGCCTGTTAATGTTTTATTGCTGCTACCTTTTAGAGTTCTTTAAGGTGTGAGGAAGTTTAATGCTCTGCTATGGCTTTATTTTATCGTTAAATGTATTTTCATCTTCTACTGTTGTTTATTATGCTGCTTTCTCTGTTGTTTTGGTGTTTTTATGTTATTTGCTTATTGCAATGGCCATTTTCATACAGTTTGGGAGCTACATCAACACCTTTCTGAGGAAGTGGGGAATCAATATGTAAACAAATAAATGACAATTCCTTTATGACATGCTTCAAAACTACTACTACTACAACACTTCAGGGCACATAGTTATATGATTTTTTTTCCACATAAACCAGGGATAGCGAGCCTCTGGACATTGTTGGACTACAACTCCCATCATCCCTCATCACACTGGCTGGGGTTGATGGGATCTCGTAATCACACTTTGATCTAGCATCCAATGTAAGAAAAATAATAATCTTCCAATAAACGATTTCTGAAACTTTGCATCATATTCTATATCCATAGTCATATCTTCCAAAAGAAAAAACAACATAAATAACAGCCATAGGGGGAAAAAGAGTACAGTGGTACCATTTATATGGTTCCCAAAGTATTTTGAGGAAAGGGAATTTGTTATGCTTCTGGCTACAAAGTGGTTACGGTGATTTTTCTACTTCACCTTCTCCAAGTAGTCTGTTTAGTTGAATGATGCATTAAACATTCCCTTGGTCAAGAGATTCCTCAGAACATTCTGGAAACCATCTTTGTTGTGTAGCTGCCATCTTTTCCTCCCTTGTTTTAGAAACTTCCCTTCCTCAACCTAAGATAAGCCTATGGATCAGGCAATGGCACTTGTTCTCACAGTGCCCAACATTTTGGAATGTTGCTCATCACATTCAGAGACAATAGATTTGATCCAGATTTCATCTTTCCCTTGCATACCCCAATACCACCTCCCACACTGTTCTGAAGGTCCCTCAACCTTCTGGGACAGTGTGGGAGCAGGTACTTGGGGCTATGGAGAGGTGGCAGGATCCCACTTGTTCCACCAGTGGGATCGTCTCTTGGTTGGAACGTCTCTCAGAAGATGTTCCCCACGGAAGAACGGAAGTCCGGATCCAATACAAAAGGTTATATGTTTCAGAAAGATTTCAATTATACCATGTTCTAGAATCTGTGTGCAAATCACTTTAGGAGGCAATCTTATATGCCAACATGGAACCCATGGATGCTCATTTGTCTGCAGAGGAGTTCCCTGCTGTCACAATCCTTCCTCCTTAGTGAAATTAGTCTTGAAATGCAGATTCAATTGTGCCCAATACAGCAGGTTGCCGTGTGTGTGTTGTCCACAACAGTTTTCCCAGTTTGCGAATGTGCCTATGGGCCCAAAAAGGTTAGTGACCCCAGCTATGTATACCTATGGGAGAGTAAGACTTACTGAATGGAGCTTGCTTCTGAGTGGTTATTCTTACCAACACACTGTTTGAGTGTTATTTAGGGTATGTTTGAGCTCTTTTAAGTCAATATAATAATGCAAAAGCAGGATTTATTTTTGGCACTGGAATGCTCATTTTAATTGTAGAACTCCTTGGAGATTATTATTTAATTATTCTGTGTGATATATGGGATGTTGGATTTTAAAATATTTAATTAAGAATTGCAATGTGCCCATGCAGGATTTACAACTGCAACCACAATAATGGGTAACAATAACCAAAGAATGGGAGAATGGTATGCTGTAATATTGGGGAAGGAGACACAGTCTTGCCTAGTGACTCGCTATTCTTCAGCTCTTAAAGTAAGAGGCATAGTTTCTGCATCGGGCTCTGGCAATGCTAGTAAAATGTGATAAATGAAGGTGGAGAATGCCAAGTTTAATTCCTCTTGCGAAAACAAATAACTAGTCAGGAAATCCAGCCAGAGAGAGAGAGAGAGAGAGAGAGAGAGAGAGAGAGAGAGAGAGTTGGGCTGTGGAAAGTAGAAGACTGAAAATATTGTTTTTGGCTCTGGTTATGTTACGTGTCCTGAAGAAGGATTAAGAGACACCAAAGAGGATGTCACAGTGTTTCAAGGGATGCACACATGGGGGTGGTAGGGGGAAATGTTTACAAAAGACTATCTGCATAATTGGACAGTTAACGCAATCTGATGAAACTGATGTTTGGTCTCCTAAAATGAATTGTTCCACAGCTAATTACCTCTTGGTGGAACCGGGTTTCTTTCCACTGCACCTTCTTACTAAATGACAATTCAAGTGAGCAGAGCAGGATGTTGTACTGTTTTGACAATGAACAAGAGGTGAGATAATTATGTTGAATATTTCAGATACTTTCTGAAGTGCTGGTGATCTCTTCCAGCTGAACTTTCCATTGCACTCCCCACATACCCTGAAGAAAGATGAATGTTACAATATGTTAGCATAACTCATGCCGGACTAGGGATGGGAGCGAAATTTGGTTCAGTTCAAATTTTAATGTGACCTTACCATATCAATGCTTTCTGCTACAATTGGTGAACTGAAACACAGTTATCCTTTGAAATTCACACTTTGACAGAAAAAATGATTCAGTTCTTCACACAAATAATGTGTTCAAAAGTGTGTTCATTGGAGGAAAGTGTGCATAGAAATGCATATGTAATTGAAAAAACATACATATAAAAATGGAATATTTTAGGCGAAGTTGCTTGCAAATGCAACTTTGTCTAAAATTGTGTGTGTGTGTGTGTGAGAGAGAGAGAGAGAGAGAGAGACAGAGAGAGAGAGAGAGAATCTATTACAAAATGTGTATATTAGGAGAAATTTGTCCTTAAATGTTGAATTTTTAAGAATTTTTGTTGATTTTTTTAAAAAATAATAATTTTACACAGTAATGTAGAAATATGAACTGAACTTGAAACTGACAAAATGAGAAACTGAAGTTGACTAAAAACACAGATGCAGGAACCTTGAAAAAGCTGGCTTTCCCGTCACTTTAAGAATCTGTTAAGATGGAGAGAAGACATGTAAGTGATAGAATCTAAACTATTATACAAATCTGCTTGATGTTTAACTGTATCCTTTATATTGTATGTGCATAGAGTGTTTCTGCGGGGGGGGGGTGGGGGCTGTATACGGGCATTGTTTCCTATAAGTATTTTCAGAAGCTGAAAGAAAAGCCTTATACTTAAGTTAATGCACTTGAATTCATTTTTATTTATAATCAAATTTTTATCCTTCCTTCCTCGGCATGGTAGCAAATAAGAAAATGCAACTTGGTGACAATAAGAAGACAAATTAAAATATAATTCAAAAACAGATCATTACAGCAATGCAGAGCAGACAGAAATGATTAAAAACGATGAATCCCAACGCGTTCGCAGGAACAAATCTCTATTAAATATACACATAAAAGATGGGAATTTAGGGGCAAAAGAGCCCCTGGGGAAGTTGTTCCATAAGCTGAGTGCCATGGAAAAAGGAATCTCTCATGCTTATTCCTATTAACCAAACTTCCTTCAGTCTAATACTCAGGGAAAGATGTGTCTGGAGGGGGGGGGTGTAAACCTCGTGTGCCCACTGTACAAAGGTAAAAGTCACATACACTAGTGACCCAAATTGTGGAAACCTTTTGGGGGAAAGTGTATTACTGAGATTTGATAAGCAGAGACATCACCTTGCCAACAAAGGTCCGTATAGTTAAAGCTATGGTTTTCCCAGTAGTGATATATGGAAGTGAGAGCTGGACCATAAAGAAGGCTGATCGCTGAAGAATTGATACATTTGAATTATGGTGCTGAAGGAGACTCTTGAGAGTCCCATGGACTGCAAGAAGATCAAACCTCTCCATTCTTAAGGAAATCAGCCCTGAGTGCTCACTGGAAGGACAGATCCTGAAGCTGAGGCTCCAATACTTTGGCCACCTCATGAGAAGAGAAGACTCCCTGGAAAAGACCCTGGTGCTGGGAAAAATGGAGGGCACAAGGAGAAGGGGACGACAGAGGACAAGATGGTTGGACAGTGTTCTTGAAGCTACGAACATGAGTTTGACGAAACTGCAGGAGGCAGTGGAAGACAGGAGTGCCTGGAGTGCTCTGGTCCATGGGGTCACAAAGAGTCGGACACGACTAAACAACAACAACAAAACACCTCTTATTGGGGAGTAATACCATAAAATTATATATCAATGGAAAGATAATTTAATGAAGAATGCAATGCAAGAAAGTTTGTTCAATTCTCTGTATTCTATCAAACGTTATAGGCAAATAACCTGAAAAAGGAAGCACAACTTGCTTAGGTTGATATACAGTAGCTTTCCTTCATCTGAATGTAGCCAATGAGCATGAGTGTTTAGAGAGCCATTCAGGTGTTATGAGCCATCAAACTCGGAAATACACTTTTCCCAAAAGGTTTTCACAATTTGGGCCACTATTGCTCCGCCCACTTTGAGTTCTGGCCCCACCCACTACTGGCAGGGAGTCCTTCTGGCATCCATGACCATTCCTGGTCTTTAGTCAGGGTAACTTTTTATTCCAGAAAACGTTCCTTTCCAGCACTTTCATGGTATTGGGAAGAAAAATCTTTTTCTTCTTATGAAAGAAGAGGAGGCATTTCTTTCTTCTGAAATTTTAGATACCTTACATTCCACACCCTCAAATCTTTTATTATTGTTTTAACTCTTACAAAAGCCATACTTACACAACAGTAAAAACAAAACAAACCACAACTTTGCTCTTTCAACTGTTATTATGGCAGCCATAAGCATCACTAAGTGATGTGTCATCTGAGATGAAAAGAAAAACTTTGAAATAAACACAATGGGGCAGGTTTTGAAATACTCTCTCAGTGCTGAGCAAACAAGAGATTTGTAAAATATGATGCTAAAATGTTAATAGCACTGAGTAATAAAATGAAAAGCCACAAACACCAATCATGTTATAATTCAGATTCATATACTGTGTGGAGAACAGTGGAAACTGGAAAATATCACTGCACACACAAAGTGATAGAAATTAAATTTTAATACAGTCAACAAAGCCAGACAGTTTATTCCTTGGCATAATTCTTTCATCCAATGCTTTATGGATGTTTTCTCTCTCGCTGTCTCTCTCTCTCTCCTTTGCTGAAGAGCAGAGCGATGGCTCTAGTTGTCTTCTTCCTTCTCATTCTCTTCCTCCAAGACATAATGCTGTGCACATAGAATAATGTGGGAGCAAAGGCCCTGCCTTCAGGTCTACAAATAGGATAGGGACTCAGGTGGCACTGTGGTATAAACCATCGAGCCTCTTGGGCTTGCTGACTGGAAGGTCAACGGTTCAAATCCCCGCGACGGGGTGAGCTCTCGTTGCTCTGTCCTAGCTCCTGCCAACCTAGCAGTTTGAAAGCACACCAGTGCAAGTAGATAAAGAGGTGCCACTGTGGCGGGAAGGTTGATTCCATTTACAATTAAGGTTGATTCCATTTACAATTAAGGAATCAACAGCCCATGCATTTCCTAAGAAAGTGATGGCTGCTGAAGTATATTGGTTACCTTTCTTTCAAAATTTTAAGAAGGGCTTCATATGCCACCTTCACTATTTCCTTCATTTGGTGCAGGTATTTTAGTTTCAGTATAAACAGGACTCCATTTTTTGTACTTACACCCACACACCCCACTTTTAATTGTTCTCTGAGATGTGGAGGGGAGGAAAAAGGAAAAGGAGGACATTCCAGGATCAAATCAGAAACCGGGATGGCTTCTGTAATTCTGGGACTGTCCCTGGAAAATCAGGAGACTTGGAGGGTATTCAACTGGTATTCAGAAGCCCTGCTGCCTCCGACTGTGGAGGGAAGAGCACAGCCATCACCACAGCTTTTGAGTTCGACCCCTCTCACCATGATTGAGGGTGCTCTTTTCGTCATTGATCACCTCCAGCTCCTCTTGTAAACACTCTATAAATATGGTGCGACTATTGTAATCTGCATCTGCATTGTGAGAAGGGTCTGGGGACAACCTTGGCCACACACACAGACAGCAGTGTGCAGAACAAAGGTGACTTTATGAGCAGAACAGAACCAGTTTAATTAAAAGGCTAATTAGCAAAATTCACCTGTGGCCAGGTTGCTGCAAATTCAAGGTCGTGCTCGTTCTTGCAGACAGAGTTTGCTTAAAGGGACAGGATCAAAGGCTTAAGGAATCTCAGGGGCTGCCGCTCTAAAGGCTGGTTTAAATTATTAGCAGGTCCATGTGGTAAAACTGGACAGTACCACTTTGGACTGTACGGGGGGGGCAGTATGTGGTGAGGTTTACATCTTTGAACATAGGATAGACCTATCAGGAGTGCTCAGCATGGTGCTTCCATGGGAAACAGCAGCTCCATTGCAAGCCAGGAACAAAAGAAGCTGCTTTATATGGAATCAGAGACATTGGTCCACCTAGCTCAATATTGTCTACACGGACTGGCAGCAGCTCTCAAGAGTTTCAGACTGGGGACATTCCTAGCTGGACATGCTAGGCACTGAATCTGGGATTTTCTGCATGCAAGGCAGATGTAATGCTACTGAGCTACCCCTTTTCATGTAACCAGTGCTATTTTTTCTAGGCAAAGAGGGGCCAGAACTCACCATGAATGCTTCCCTTGTTCTCTTATAATGGCAATGGCGCCCACCTGAGAGGTGCTGGAACTGAGTTCTGGCTGAAAAAAGCCCTTCCTGTAACATAAGGAGCCATTAACCCCGTGTTGAAGCATGTGATGACCTGGGACTCGGGCTCGGACTTGGAACTGGAGGAGTCTCAGTTCACACCAGATCTTCTGCCTCAGGCGGCATCTGAACCAAGTCAGGGGCCAGATTTTGAAGATCCCCAGTCTACACAGGTTCCCCTGCAACAAGCACCAGCTGGGCCGAGTCAGGGGCCTGAGCCTGCCCTGGCTCCAGATGCTGCAGGGATTACCTCGTTGCCCTCTGCTGGGCAATCACGTACAGCTGCTCCACTACCAGTTGGGTCAGGAGAGGCTGAGGCGGCCTCTGGGTCTAGTAACCTACCAACATCTCCCGAGCTGCAGAGATTCAGGTCTGAGAGAAGGAGAGGCCTGAGTACTCGCAGGAGGAGAGCTCTCCTTTGGGTGAGACAGGGAGGTGAGTCACCGGGGGATCAGAACCGCCCGTTACCCTGACAGAGATAAAAGGCTGTCGGACCCTGCCCCAGGTTGTGGGAGTAACATTGCTGCTTGCAACCCTGTATCTGTCCTAGCCTGGTTTCCTGCCTTGTGACTTGCCTTGGCTCTGTTGGACTGACTCCTCACGGAATCCTTGGATTCGGGACCGGACTTGGACCGTGTTGCTTGGGTTAACCCCCAGGCCCAGCACAAAGCATTGCCACTCCAAGTCTTTTGCTGTCTCCACCAAAGCAGGCAGCGATATGTAGCTGGGGTGGGGAAACGGGTCATGAGATTGCACCAGAATTCAGGGTAAGTCATCCTGCATGTTACTGGGAAGAAGGGAAAGGAAGCACATTTGGGGCAGCAGCCCCTTTTGTGCATAATGCAACCTTCTCCAATTCAGCTCCCTCCAGATGTTCGTGAGTCCACAACTGCCATCATCTGGTTGGGGCTGATGGAAGCTGGAATTGAGAACATCTGGAGGGCAACCGTTTGTCGAAGGCGGACATGATTGCTCCCACTTTCAGATGGCAAGGAGTAGAGAGAGAAAATGCAATTATGGAAGAAAATTAAAACAGGTCCAACAAAGACTAATCTTGTTTTTAGAAAACAGCCCATTGGCAAGGCACAGTGTACTTTTAACGGATGATCCTGAATGTGCAAAAGAGCAGCACAACACACTCCCCTCAAAAGGGAGAGAGAGAAAATCTCAGACTCCCTATAAATATCTGGCAGGGTCTGACTTGTGTATCTCGCATACAAAGAACATTTGTGACAATATATCCTCCTTCCAAAATGAAATGTCTGTGTTATGATTCCTCTGAATCATGGGCATTTCTTTAATTAACAAGAATATTGCCAAGGCACTTGCAGTACCAATAATGCAAGTGCTATTAAACTGCATAATGCCCTAAACAAATCTGACTTTGGGAAATATTAGCACGTTTAATTCTTATTTTCAAAGTCCTGATTTTACTCAAACTAATTTATTATGAAAGGGTAGAAAAAGAAAAGGAACCCAAACCCTACAGTAAACCAACTATTTAAAAAATGTAGTTTTCATCAGCTGTAGTGCAGTGCCTCTTACTAAACTCAGCCCTTAAAGAATACTATGTGAGCTTATGCCTGCATGCCAACTAACAATATCCAGAAATAGATTTAGGGTGGATTTTAATGGTTACACTGGCTCATGGTGCACTCCAGGTGGTGTGGGCTAAGCCTCTTGGACACCACCCTGGAATGCCAGAGAGGGACTCTGACCATCAGTGTTATAAACTCGGATATTTAAGCTAGGTGCCCAATGGCTCCTTACACCAGAGGATGTGTTGCTAGTGTGTGAAAGCGGTCCAGATCCAAGGATCCCTAGGCATGCACCTCCAGATGGTGGAGACACAGAGCCGGATTTAGGTTCGATGAGGCCCTAAGCTACTGAAGGTAATGGGGCCCTTTATATGTCCAGCTGTCCTATGTCAACAAGAAATTGTGGCTTTTTTGTGTTGAATATATGCTATATGGTAATTTATGGACCTAATAGGTCTCTTGCACAAAGCAAAATATGTATTTTATCAAAGTAATTGTTGAACTGAAATACAATTAAGAAGAAGTATGTTAATAGTGAATTTGGGGGGGGGCAATAGAGTGGGGCCCTAAGCTATAGCTTGTTTAGCTTATACATAAATCCGGCACTATGGAGACGTCAGGCGCTATTCTGGCACCCAGCTATCTTCACTTGGTTGCAACTGGCCGATAGCCAGGTGCAAAATACGCCTGGCAAATTTTGAATGCTGCTGTCCATGTCAGGAAAGCAAGAAGTGTAGAGCTCCTGTGCACGCTAGCCCGGTGGTTGGGAAGTGGTGCAGCTGGTGCATATCAGATGGTGAGATGGGAAGAGGAAGGAGGCTTACACGGGCTAAACATACCCAACTCCCTCAACTGTTCCTCATAAGGCTTGGTTTCCAGACCCTCCTTGATCATCTTGGTTGCCTTCCTTTGCACATGTTCCAGCTTGTCAATATCCATCTCAAATTATGGCACCCAAAACTGGACACAGTACCCAAGGTGTGGTCTGATCAAGGCAACACAGAGCGGTATTATTACTTCCCTCGAACTCGTCGCTATATTTCCATTGATGCAACCTAGACTAGTGTTAGTGGTTTGTTGGTTTTTTGTTTTGTTTTGTTTTGTTTTTGCTGCTGCTGCTGCTGCTTCATCACACTGTTGACCCATGCTAAGCTTGTGGTCCACTAAGACACCTAGATCCTTTTCACATGTACTACTGGCAAGGCACCTGTCCCCCATCTTAAGTGACTTATGGTAATTCTGACCTTTTGCATGCCTGTGTGACAGACATTAACAACTATACTCACAGCAGGAGTTTTACATGTTATGGAAGAGGAAATGTCAGTGCCATGTTTCCCATGACAGCGCCTTCCTCCAAGCCACTAGATCTAAAACAGTCTTTCATCTGAGGAATGCTACAGTGTCTTTCTGGTTACCTCCAAGGGGAGAGAGGGATAAGGCAAAGCAATAGGAGTGCTTTTCTGCAGCTGTGTTGAATTCTCTTGGAGGTGGGTTTGCTTTCTTCCTCAATGAAATGTGACATTTCAGGGAATGCAAAGTGTTCTCTGAAAGAGCAGCGCTCCTCTCTTGCGAAAGAGCACTGGTTCTATAGTAGTAGTAGTAGTAGTAGTAACACAGTCTACTTTTCTTGCAGGCATTCTAGATGCAGGGAAATGGGAGCAGAAAGGTTTTATGCGATAAACTATACAAATGGTTGATCCCCAACTACAATCTCAAGAGGTAAAATTTAGCTAAAGAAATCTGCCAGCTGAGACTGCACATTTGTGTAGGTTGGTGCTCAGTTACTCCTGTACAAAAACAGATGAAATGTAATAGAGAATACATTAATAATAATAATAATAACAATAATAATAATAATAACAATAACAATAACAATAATAATAATAATATATTGATTTATACCACCCATCTGGCCACTGTGGGCGGCTCCCAATCAAATATTAAAAACACAATACAGCATTAAACATTAAAAACTTCTCTAAACAGGGCTGCCTTCAGATGTCTTCGTGACAGTTGCAGTGAATGTGGAAAGTGTTCTTTGTAACTCACACAATATATTGAATTGGATATTGTTCTCACTTTCACAACCATATAAGCAGGGCTCGTGGTGAAAGAATTGAAGTACTAGTCGTCTTTCTTCTTCTTTGGTGATCACTCGAAGCCGAGTAAGATTGTTTTCCATAAACACAGTTTTAACAGTGAGTCCGTAAGTCACTGTGGAGGCCAATTCTGGATCCACACGTCCTTCCACAGTGCGGACATAGGTTTCTGGGTGGAAGTTGATCACGATGAGGGTTTGCCAAGTGTGCCTTCCTCTTAGCACGTTTCTCCCTTGCGTCCTGAGTTTGAACGTCTTCAAAGCCCATGACACCTTTGGTAAAGGCTGTTCTCCAATTGGAGCACTCGCAGGCCAGTGTTTCCCAGCTGCTGGTGTTTATACTATACTTTTTTATATTTGCCTTGAGAGAGTCTTTAAACCTCTTTTGTGGTTTTTTTTTTATAAAATATTTTATTAAGATTTTACAAAAACATAGGTTTACAAAATACCAGAAAGGCATATAAAAAGAAAAAGATACATAAAAAAGAAAAAAGAAAAAGAAAAATACAAAAAACGAATAGATAAAAAAGAATTAAAAACAAATCCATTTTTTGTTACTTTAAACTCATTAGCTTGTTTCCTTGACCTCCTCACGCCTCCCCTTTTTGTATTCCCATTTAAATAATCAAATCAGCAAATCCTTACCCTCTTTCGTTTATCTTAACTCTATATCTTAACATATTATAACTCTATATTTTCATCCATTATCAATTCATTTTTGCATATTCTTATTAACTTTGTTGCTAATGCCACTTATTTTCAATTTAAACCTCTTTTGTTGACCACCAGCATTACACTTTCCATTTTTAAATTCGGAATAGAGCACTAGTATTCATATATTGATAACAGTGTCAGCAATTGAGACACATTAGGAGATTCTTATTCCCCACATAGAGCCACAATTCCCAGAGTTCTTTGGGAAGATGCACTTATTCCTGAATTGCAAGGAGTTGGACTAGATTGGGGTAGTTTCCAGCTCTACAATTCTATGATTATTAAACCACTTTGGGAATTGCAGCTCCATGTAGGGAATGAGAGTCCCTAAAAACTCTCGGCACCCTTAACAAACTACAGTTCCCAGGATTCTTTGGGGGAAACCACAACTAAAGTACAGTGCACCTTGGTTTAAGAACAGCCCTGTTTACGAGCTATTCAGTTTATGAACTCCGCAAAGCCAGAAATAGTGTCCCGGTTTGCAAACTTTACCTCAGTCTAACAATGAAAGCTGAATGGTGGAAGGGCACTGGCGGTGGGAGGCCTCATTAGGGAAAGTGCACCTCGGTTTAAGAACAATTTCAGTTTAAGAATGGACTTCTGGAACGGATTAAGTTCATAAACCGAGGTACCATTGTAGTATCATAATGCTTCAGATGCATTATGAGAATGTGGTCTAGAAAGGGAACCTTCTTGTGGCAGATGAAAATGATGGACTATATGGAACTTGCCAAACTGACTGGGAGACTCTGAGACCAGAGAGAAGAGACGGTGGAAGAAGACTGGAAGAAGTTTAAAGCATATTTGAAAAGAATATGTTAATATTTAAATGTTAGAATAGCTTTGGAAGCGGATACAGGCTGTAGGGTTAGAAGTAGAAGACAGTGTATTTTAAAATACTATTATTTGTAAAGGATAAAATGTGAAGATTATTATGGTAAAAGTAAGTGTGATAAAAAATGGTTAAAAATATGATATATGTAAACTGCTAAAGATGAGGTAAAATGAAAATGAGATAGGGGGGGCTTGGGGAAGCTCACCTAACAATGTTTAGAAAAAATAAGGATAAGACAAGAATTTTTTTGTATTGTTTGTTTTTCTGTTTGTGTTGTTTATTTGTGTTATAAAATGAATATTTTTTTTGAAAAAAATATAGAAAGGGAACCTTCTTCTTGTTCATCTCATGTAGCATCTTGGACCAGACTTAGGTTAATCCATGACCAAGCAAAGCATCAACAGTGGAAGTGACCCTTGAACCAGGTCCAAATCTCCTTCCATTGGATGTCAAGCACTAGAGTTTTGAAGTACCACAAACTTGGGATTTCATCTGTCTATTACCAAAGAAGAGACTTGAGAATGGAAATATTGATGGAACCTGCTGTTTATATATCGAGAAATATATGGTGGAAAGAAATCATTCATGCATGAAGATGAAAAAGAGGGACTTCTTTGTGCTTAATGTGCCAGAAAATTTAGGCCACACTCATGCATGTAAATAAGTATGCAAATGTAACCCTAGTAAATGCTGCCAAGGTCAGTGAGACCTCAGGCAATTTCTGCTGAGTAAGTGGCTAATCACTCAACATGAAATGTGGCTCCACTTAGATAAGTCAAGTCTGGAAACCTGCCATGTTGTATCCTGGGTCAAATTGTTCTGTCCTCCTGTGACTTCCAGATCAAACTTGTTAATTTGGCAAGCTTTCCCTCAAATTTCTTGCAGATGAATTCATTGTCTTCCTTTCTCATGATTAATGCGCACTTGTATTTCTGGAATCTGAAGGCAAAAGAGCATAACAGAAACTCTGGTATCCTGAGTCCCCACTCTGAAATGCCACCAATTCTTGCCTTTGAGAGGAATCTGATGATGGACCTATAGTTCCAAATAAGGGAGATGACTCCGACAAGAGCACAGACCATTTCATTTGTTCGAAACCTTCTCACTCAAACAATCAATTTTACTAGGTTAACATTTACCCTAGAGGTGTCACATCACGTTTTCTTTTCTTTGTTTGTTTTGAACATGCAGACTTTCAGTGAGTTACACTGAATGACTTTCAGCATGTTGGATATTGCATATAGCCTGGTCCTCTGCATGATTACTCTAGAGGTAAGCATGTCTCCCAAGCTTACGTTGGAGTGGAAATAAACCAAACTGTTCCCCACAAACAGGAAATAGCTTGGCTTATTTCTATATTTCGGCAGAGCCATTGGGACCTTTCATCCTAGCATTTTGCTGGCTGGAGGAATAATTCTCCTTTTTTATTATAAAAAAGCTACATTTACAGCCACTTTTCTAGCATTGATGGCATAGTAGGACTTCTCAGGTACCTCCCATTCAGACTCTGACCAGACCCAAACCTGCTTAGCTTCAAGCAAAGTGGTTGCACCACACACCCTCAGTCCATGCCTTGAGATCTTCCCCTGCAAAGAAATTCCTTCCTTCTCCTTTCAGCTGAAGGAAAGCCACCATCATCCTTGGTTGTGTTCACATTACCACCTTAGAGGAATTGACCCTGGGATCTTCTGCATACAAACCAAGGTCCTTCCCCCTTGCCACTCCTGCTGAAGCCTTGTTTACCGCAGTCGCATGGCTGTAGTTTCTAGATTGTGGCAAGATCTCATGAGAGCACCTGGAGATCATGAGATCTCGCCAGAACCCGGAAGCCACTGCAGCCACTTCTCCTTGCCACATCCTCTGCAGTGGTGGCGGCTGGGAGTATGTGCCGCTGGAGGCACCTCTTAAATTCTGCCACCTGAGGCAGCTGCCTCATTCTGCCTCATGCGTGGGTCGGCCCTGACAGGAATTCTGTTCCACATTATATAGGGATTGGGGTTTTAATGTGGCACCACCTATCCTTTGGAATTCCTTCCCAATATATAAACATTTTTATTGCCTACTGAAGACCTTTGTCTTTCAGCAAGCCTGTATTAGATTTGACTTGTATGTATGCGTTGTATAGATTGTATATCTGTTTCATTGTAGGTGGTTTTTATTACACTTATAACTGGTTTACAGGCTTAATGCCAGTGGTTGATGTCCGGGGAGGAGTCAAAGTTTAAGTTAGCTTTTTCAAAAGTTGGTGCATATGTCCTAGCTTGCCTGTTCTGGACTCGGCATAATATGTGACATGTCTTTTAAAAAACCCAACCATATATATATATATATATATATATATATATATATATATATATACATACACATCCAGCAATAACTTTAAGTCCTCTACACAGGAAGTGTTGAGAATTTAGCACAGGGTAAAATAATGTAATCTGCTTAAGCAACCATGTCCTAAATCTCATATTCAGTTCGTTAGACTGTAAACTCAGATGCCTCAATGCAAAAGGCAAAATAAAAATAAAATCTAGTACAGAGCAGAATCTGAACTTGCACAAATATCAGCGCAGTCCGCTTAGAAGTGGTCTTGGTTTGTCTTGCTGTAATCCCAAAGCTGATTAGACCAAATTTGTACAAATCTGCTGCTGGGTTCATTTTTAAAATTAAAGTTTCTTAGCTTGCTATGTATAACTTTCTACCATACATTCATTCCACCTTTGAATTTTGGGTTTCCTATCAATAAATTTGTTTTGCTGTACTGCAAACCCCTTTTACATTTACATTCTTTCTTTGCCTGAGTGAGCTATCAGGAGCTCCTCTTCCTTCATCTCCTAGAATCCTGAGGTCCTATGACCTTAAAGTAAAACTGTACTGCTCAGTGGCAGTTCCAACTATGAATGTTCCAACTAGGCATATCCTTACTGGCAAATTATATGAGGGCTAACCCACAAAATTTTGAATGTCGCAATGACACTGGGGGAGAGGGGCTTAAGCCTTTAGCATAGGCCTACTAGCAAATCAGCATCTTAAAAAGAAGAGACATCACCTTGCCAACAAAGGTCTGTATAGTTAAAGCCATGGTTTTCCCAGTAGTGATGTATGGAAGTGAGAGCTGGACCATAAAGAAGGCTGATCGCTGAAGAATTGATGCTTTTGAATTATGGTGCTGGAGGAGACTCTTGAGAGTCCCATGGACTGCAAGAAAATCAAACCTATCCATTCTTAAGGAAATCAGCCCTGAGTGCTCACTGGAAGGACAGATCGTGAAGCTGAGGCTCCAATACTTTGGCCACCTCATGAGAAGAGAAGACTCCCTGGAAAAGACCCTGATGTTGGGAAAGATGGAGGGCACAAGGAGAAGGGGACAACAGAGGACGAGATGGTTGGACAGTGTTCTCGAAGCTACAAACATGAGTCCGACCAAACTGCAGGAGGCAGTTGAAGACAGGAGTGCCTGGCGTGCTCTGGTCCATGGGGTCACGAAGAGTCGGACATGACTAAACGACTAAACAACAACACTAGCAAATGCCCAAACACTATCCTAAAACAGTAAGAAACAAATTAGTTGGCTGTTATTCTTTGAATGTTTTTCCCAGCTTCCAATATTTACATTTAGTAGAGTCAGTGCCTGGAGGCACAAAGTTCTGTGTACTGAGCTAGTGTAGCATAGTTATCAAGTCTGCAAACTTATCCTCACTTGCCCGGGAGTAAGCCCCACTGAACGACTTGCTTCCAGGAGACATGGACATGTTAAGGAAGGGTTAAAGAAGGGTTTTGATAATGTATATGGACATTACATCCTACTTTAAACATTCATAATGTGTTATTAAAATGTTACACCAGAGGGCACTGCAGAGCAACCAGCAGGACAGCATTTTGACAAAAAACAACAACAACAAAGATAAGAAATGATTTATTTTACAAGTATGTCCTGTGACGTTTTAGAAAGAAATATCTAATTTCGTTCTAATAACATGAAGCAGGTTAGCACAAATCCAGCCTTAATGTATGCATGCAGAATAAAAGGACAAGAAAGGATTAAGTTAGGTGGGCCAGTTTACTTGGGTATGTTTGTCCTGCACTTGCAACTAGTTAAGCATGTGAGAATGAGTGAGCAAGCATGTGAGAGCGACTCAGCACAATCTAAAGTATATTAATATACTTGTGTTTCAAGCAAGTTTTTTCTTTGTCCCTGCCTTTGGCCAGAGTCTGGTCCGTGTTGCAAGAAGTCTGTGCTGCTAGAAGGACTGTTTGTTACGACTGTATATAACCTATAAGCTGTGGAACTGCATTATACTGTTAGTAAAGGGACTGACCCTACCTAGAATGGACTGGTGTTTTTCTGTTCCATTGGCACACTCTGCTGGCGTGTTGAATGGGCACTCTGCACACGCCCCAACATTTCTCCAAGGAAAAGATGGATGTCCTATTTAGTAGCAGAAGTAGTTAAAGTAGTATATATATACAGTGGTACCTCGGGTTACATACGCTTCAAGTTACAGACTCCGCTAACCCAGAAATAGTACCTCGGGTTAAGAACTTTGCTTCAGGATGAGAACAGAAATCGTGCTCCGGCGGCGCGGCAGCAGGAGGAGACCCCTATTTGCTAAAGTGGTGCTTCAGGTTAAGAACAGTTTCAGGTTAAGAATGGACCTCTGGAACAAATTAAGTTCATAACCAGAGGTACCACTGTGTGTGTGTGTGTGTGTGTGTGTGCGCGCGCGCGCGTACACACACACACACATACACACACATATATATATATACCACGCCCATCTGACTGGGTTGCCCCAGCCAATCTGGGCAGCTTCCAACATATAAAAAATATATAATAAAACAATAAGCATTAAAAGAAAAAACTTCCCTATACAGGGTTGCCTTCATGTGTCTTTTAAAGGTTGTACAGTGGAACCTTGGTTCCCGAACGGCTTAGTTGCCAAACAAATCGGCTCCCAAATGCCACAAACCCGGAAGTAAGTGTTCTGGTTTGCGAACATTTTTCGGAAGCAAACGTTTGATGCAGTTTCCGCTTGAGTGCAGGAAGCGCTTTCGTTTTCGAACAGTTTCAGGAGTCGAACGGACTCCCAGAACGGATTAAGTTCGAGAACCAAGGTACCACTTATCTCCTAGGCTCAGTGATTGCATAACTCCATACCCTCCAACATTTCTTAGATGAACATAGGAACGTCCTAAGAAAAGCAGGACATTCTGGGATCAAATCAGAAACTGGGACAGCTTCTGAAAATCTTGGACTTTTCCCTGGAAAATAGCGATACTTGGAGGGTCTGCACACGCCCCAACAGAGAATTCTGGAAGACCCTGGTTCATATTATAACTCACCCACAAGTGTTGGATGGGCCAAAGTCTCCCGTTGCCATAGGCAAAAATGATACTGACCACATCCCAAGCAACGCTGCATAGCTGTTGTAAGTATTCTTGAAGCAGTGATTGATGATTAAGTATTTTGAACAGACTAAGGGCCAAACTACTTATAAGACACAGTCATACATAAACTTCCCCTGGGTGTTGTTTTTTCAGTGGAAAGCAGACACAGGAGTTTTCAATCTTGAATGGAAGGCTATGAGGGAGGTTAGTGGAGGTGCTTAACCCCTTGCACTCCATACATTTTTGGTTTTTTTACTCAACCCTTCCCCCACCCATTAATTTTTTTCCCTATGGGGAAAAAGATAAAGTGGCTATAGAGAGAAAACTATTTGCAGATTGACTTTGAGGGGCAAAGGACCTAAGGGGGGAAAGGACCAAATAGCTTCTTCCCCTCTCAATGTTGCATGTATCTTTGTGGTTAGTCTTATATATATATATAAGTCACTAGCAGCTCATTTTATAGGCCCGAACACACCTTGCACTCAAAAAAATAATATGCACTTCTCTGCCGTCGAGTGTTCAACAGCAGCAATTTAATACAATTCCCAAAAGCAGCTTTAAAGTGACATAACAAATGCAAGTTTCTTCTGCTTTGATGAAATGCACATACTTTGCATTATGGTTTGCTTTGTGGGGGCAGGGGAGATGCAAATTCCAAAGGGGATGGTTTATAATCCATCTAGAATGGAAAATACAGCACTTTATATCATCTTCCCTTTTTTGTAAATTATGTTGTTTATTTTTGAAAAAAAAGTTTTCTGGGCAGGAGTGTTTTGTTTTGTTTTTTGCATTTGAATATGGAAAGCAGGGCGTGAATGTCATTGTGCAAAGGTATACTGCAAGCCTAATTAATCTCCTAAATAATGAGATGCTGCTCGAGTTGTGAAGAACATTATTCAGCAAGCCAATAATTTAGGCCCTTTTCCCTCTGTAGTAGTACAGTTGCAGTTCTCTGTCTGTGAATTACTAATCATAATGGCCTGCAGGTACCTTTAAAGGTGTGAGCTATCTCTCTCTCTCTCTCTCTCTCTCCCTCCATCCATCTAATAGCAAACTCATCCCACGTGTCAATCATTATGTAGCCAAAAGAGCACCATCCTTGCATGCAATGCTTTTATTCTATAAAAATGTTTTGGGGTACTCTCATTTTGACTCAAGAAAATTACCATTGTATAGTTCAAATTGGGGGAAATAAATACAGTAAATGGACAAAAGTACAAAGATTCACAAAATGTTTAGGGGTGTACATACCCGTGTGTACCCCCAGGAAAAGCACCGTTTGCATAAGAGGGAAGCTTGGTGAACCCCAAGGGGACTTCATAAGTGTAAAACATATTTAGGGGGAAAACCTTAAGGAGGGGGAACCCAAAACAGCTCAGTGAGGACTAAGCATGTTCACTGCCCATAAAATGCTGACTGCTGGGGAAGGGGAATGGAGTACTCTGGGGAAGGGCATGGCTGGCTGGCTGGCATTCTAAACAAAAACACTGCATGACCACATTTATTTTTTTAAAATCATTTTTATTCATTTTCCAATAAAAACAGCCAATCAACATATCCACATCATAATTCAATTAAAAACAAGAAACTAAAATAAAAAAGACCAAATTGTAATTATGAATTTTTCCGGGCTCCCCATAGTCTGGACCTCTGAAGCATATCTCCAAATCTTCAGTCCTGCCTCTTCTTGTTGTTTTCATATTTTCCACCTTCTGGTCTTAACACTTTATGCATGACCACATTTCGATAGTATAGCATATGACTTGCATTTTAAAAGTCCCAGATTCAAACCCCAGCATGTTCTAAATGTGTTTTATTTTATTTCAATTGTAAATCACTGGAGTGTCTGCTGTGTTGAGTTCCTTTGGGAGGAAGGGTGAGGTATACATTTAACAATATAAAAAATGTAAAACATTCCAACAGTGAAAAGATCACCAGCACCCTTGACACTCAGGCAAGCTGCTGCCAGTCAGTGTACGCAATTCTGGACTAGATATAGCAACGGTCTGACTTGGTAGATGGCAGCTTTTTGTCCTGTATAATCCCTGTCCTATTTCTTGTGGGTTTGTCAATTCGCAGATCTATTTCAATTTAACTCATTGGTTGACAGACCTATATTTTTCACAGCCTGCTGTGATGAAGCAAATTGACATGCCTTCCCAGAGGAAGCAACCAAAACCAAAAAAATAAAGCAGTACCTCTCAAGGTTATTTAGGGCTTGGAATAAACGTACCATATGTCAATGCCACTCGGAGATAATATGGCAGTCCCATTGATGCAGCTCAAATTTAAATAAGATAATCCATCCTGGAAATCCATATAGGAACCATGAGCTGTGTTTCTGCTGACACTGCAAGGCCCAAAGATGGGCAAGATTTGGAAAGTGTCATTTCTGAGAGGTGCCACATCTGGGGATCATGGCAGGCTCATTGATAATAATAAAGACAAGGAAAGCAAGACGGAATGAACTGTCCATTTATTGCAAATCTCTCAGGGAAATAATTGCAAGAATACATTCCGACACCTTGTCTCCATCCTTCTTCCTTCCCAGAAAGAAAACATTCACCACATTAAAGGAAGCAGGTTCCCCCCCCCCACCCAACATAGGAGCCACAAAACCACTGTGTTCATTTTAAGATAAAGAAAGAGACCTCTGAACCTCGTTGTGCAGGAATGGTTCTACTTGAGGGGCTCTCGGAGTTGAACAAAGTGAGTATACCGAATACTCAAGGGGCACAAAAGGCCTGTACATTGGTACCTCGGGTTAAGTACTTAATTCGTTCCGGAGGTCCGTAATTAACCTGAAACTGTTCTTAACCTGAAGCACCACTTTAGCTAATGGGGCCTCCTGCTGTTGCTGTGCCGCCGGAGCACGATTTCTGTTCTCATCCTGAAGCAAAGTTCTTAACCTGAAGCACTGTTTCTGGGTTAGCGGAGTCTGTAACCTGAAGCGTATGTAACCTGAAGTGTATGTAACCCGAGGTACCACTGTATGTATACTACTTTACCTCCTACTGCTACTAAATAGGACATCCATCTTTTTCCTGAGGGATGCAGGTTCCCCACTCCTGTTATAGATCTTTTCCTATTTTGTTTTGGGGGAAATCTGAAGAGAACCCAGAGAATCTGTAAACTGTCCCATTTCCCACCCAATAAATATCACTAGGCTTATCCAAAATCTTGGCTTTCTTCAACATTTCTCAGATTTTCTTTGCTTCAGAATTTTACACTGGATGAAATTTGAGTAGCAACTCCTGTTCTCTCCAAACCAAAATTGTTCTTAGGGAAGATGCTCACACAACAAACACGATGTTGAAGCTCCTTAAAGTTGAAATAGACTCCATGTGGTTACAGCCTCATGTAAACTCCACCCCCATCGCTCAGCCCGGACATTGAGGTCCAGCTCCAAGGGCCTTCTGGCGGTTCCCTCACTGCGAGAAGTGAAGTTACAGGGAACCAGGCAGAGGGCCTTCTTGGTGGTGGTACCCGCCCTGTGGAACACCCTTCAGATGTCAAAGAAATAAACAACTACAATGGTACCTCGGGTTAAGAACTTAATTTGTTCCAGAGGTCCGTTCTTAACCTGAAACTGTTCTTAACCTGAAGCACCACTTTAGCTAATGAGGCCTCCTGCTTCCGCAGCGTCGCCACCACACGATTTCTGTTCTCATCCTGAAGCAAAGTTCTTAACCTGAGGTAATATTTCTGGGTTAGCGGAGTCTGTAACCTGAAGCGTCTTTAACCCAAGGTATCACTGTATCTGACTTTTAGATGGCATCTGAAGGCAGCCCTGTTTAGGGAAGCTTTTAATATTTGATGAATTATTGTATTTTAATATTTTGTTGGAAGCCGCCCAGAGTGGCTGGGGTATAAATAAATTATTATTATTATTACATGTAGAGTAGAGCTGTGCTTTGAACAAACTACTTTGACTGAACAATGGTCATCTAATAGGCACATTTCTGAACTACACCTGAAAGTAGTTCTCATAATTGCTAAGTGAACTAGAGGTGAATTAATTTTGGGGGGGCATAGAACATTGAAAGATTTCTAGTTCAACTTCATGTTCATCCACCTCATTACCCAGCAGACTCTAAGCTCCGCCCCATTCTCCCTTTTCTTAAAAAATGTAAGTCAACTGGCTATCTATAAAGAAAGTTAGCAAAAAAAATGTAGAGGCAATGTTCTAAGGCTTATGAGGCAGATGCAGAGACATTACAGTGGCTAATGATACTAAATCACTTAATCACTGGGGCTAAGCAACCATAAGGAAGAAATGTGAGGCATTTATTGTATCTTCCCTGCTGAAGATATTTGCTCTTCTAACAGCAGCTTTTTGCAGCAAGAAGCACAGTAACAAGAAACAAGGTAAATGATGTCTTTGTGTCATTAACAGTTGTGTGAATGATGAAAATTAAACAAGGTAAGCCTTTCCTAGTGTGGAAATACAATTATGGGGAAAGCTTCACCTGGTAGCTTTTTGTCTTTTAGACATCTTATTACTTGTGTGTTACCTCAATTCGCTTTTGGGACCTATACTTCTTTTTTGTTTATTTGTTTTGTTTGCGGATTTTTTTATGAACTGAAAGGGTTCACTTGGATGAACTTGGACCAAGCTAATCCATTTCTTTTCAAGTATGAACTTTAATGGGAACTAGTTCCTTTCCAGACAGGATGAACTGGAACTAGTTCCATTCTAAAACACTTATGTATGTATGTATGCTGAGGCTCCAATACTTTGGCCACCGCATGAAAACAGAAGACTCCCTGGAAAAGACCCTGATGTTGGGAAAGAGGGAGGGCACAAGGAGAAGGGGACGACAGAGGACGAGATGGTTGGATAGTGTTCTCGAAGCTACCAGCATGAGATTGACCAAACTGTGGAAGGCAGTGGAAGACAGGAGTGCCTGGTGTGCTCTGGGCCATGGGGTAACAAAGAGTCGGACACGACTAAACGACTAAACAACAACAACAATGTATATACATGAATGGATGGGACTGTGTGGTGCTATAAGTATGTATTGAATCAATCACAGATAAAATAAAATAAACCCAGGCAGAGGACAGTTACTCAAAGATTAACACACATTAAATACATGATGTTGCCTCTCAGTGATATAGAACGCAATGTTCATCCCAGTAATCCATCTGATAATCTGTTTGTGTTATGCGGTTGTATGCAGCTCAGTAACTTCAAAACGTTCATCTTCTTTCTTGGAACACTGCAGTTTTGTGGTCTCTCAGCTGAGACTGAGAGAGAGATTCAAAGATGCGCTAGAAAAACAAAGACAGCAAAGACAGGCAAGGCAATCCCTAGGTGGCTGCCGGCAGTACAAATTAACTAAGAAACAAAAAGGATCGAAAGGGCACATGCTACAAATGCGTTTTCAAGCCTATCTAAGCAGAAATGAAGACTAGTCATGCATTTATATATATATGTACACACACAGTATATATGGAATTCTAAAATGTTCGTCTTTTGAGGAGTTCAAGATATTCTGAGCTTCTATTCTGCACTGTTATCCAGAGGCATTCTCCCATCAGTGGTTCCAAGCCATGCCCAGCTAGGACAGTTTCCACAATATGCAACACACACATGCCAGCATAATATTTGCTCCTGGACTTTGATAGTATGAACCGTCTGTAATGCTTTAGTCAGGGCATAGGCAAACTCCGGCCCTCAACATTTTTGGGACTACAATTCCCATCAGCCCTAGCTAACAGGACCAGTGGTCAGGGATGATGGGAATTGTAGTCCCAAACATCTGGAAGGCCGGAGTTTTCCTATGCCTGGCTTTAGTGGTCTCACTCCTCTATCTTAGTTATTCTCATGTTCATTTGTGAACTGCATATGGTCAGTGGCGTAGCGTGGGTTGTCAGCACCCGGGGCAAGGCAAGTAATTTGCGCCCCCTAACCCGTGGATTTGCGCCCCCTAACCCTAACCCCCAGATGTTGCGCCTGGTGCGGCTGGCCCCCCTGCACCCCCCACGCTACGCCACTGCATATGGTTCCGAAGTTTAGCGATGAGTTTGCAATCTCACAGGGATTCTCCACCTAGGTGGGCCACACGCCCTGCTTCAAAGAGGAGGGTTCTCTATCTGAAGGTGTTCTCTATTTGAAAGGCTCTCTGGTCTGTGTCCAGATGAAAGATAAAGAAAGGACAACAGAGGTCTCAGCATTACCCATCCACAGTCTGGTCCATGACCTTGAGTCTCCACCCAATGAGATGCAAAGGTAAAGGTAAAGGTAAAGGTACCCCTGACCATTAGGTCCAGTTGTGACCGACTCTGGGGTTGCGGTGCTTATCTCACTTTATCGGCCGAGGGAGCAGGCGTACAGCTTCCAGGTCATGTGGCCAGCATGACTAAGCCACTTCTGGCAAACCAGAGCAGCACACCAAAACACTGTTTACCTTCCCACTGGAGCGGTACCTATTTATCTACTTGCACTTTGACGTGCTTTTGAACTGCTAGGTTGGCAGGAGCAGGGACTGAGCAATGGGAGCTCACCCCGTCACGGGGATTCGAACTGCCGACCTTCTGACCAGCAAGTCCTAGGCTCCGTGGTTTAACCCACAGTGCCACCCCTGGGCCCTAAATGAGATGTATTGCACTTCTATTGTAAACTGCTTAGAAGCCACTTTGGCAATTAAGCAGTTTAACATTAATTAAATGCCACCACTACTAGTAATGTAACATTTAAATTCCAGTAATTATTCTTAAATTTGCATCTGTATGTCTGCATTAGCATATGCAAATGTTAGACAGATATATGTTCTCTTTTCTTTGGTGATGCAAAAACGGTCACCCTACGTCTCTAATGCAGAACAAGTCTTGTATGCCTCTACAAGGCTTCAGTTCCCTGTCTAGGCAACACTTGTCTAAAGAGTTCTGCGGGAGGAAAAACACCATCAAGGCTCTCGCTGGGAGCTCTCCAGGGTACTGATCCTGCATTCAGAACATGAATGCACTAGGCTGGCACTCCCTGAACCTGACCATTAGCAATTCCTCTTACTGCTTCTTGTGACACTTCTGAATGTGACATTGCCTGCCCTGACTCTCCTGGACAAGACCTTGCTATTACACTTTCCTCGGTGTTATACTGTTCACCAAGTCTCTACTTTATAGGAACCACCTAGAAAACACTGTTAGACAGGCAGCATAGGAAGTATATCTTATAAAATAAAATGAAATATGGAGCATTCCTGTAAGTAAGTGTGCTACTGTTTCCCATCTGAGAACCCAAGGCTTTTGCAGAACAAGATGCCCCTCTACTTCCAGGCCTGTATAACACTCCAATGACTGGGCCATGTTCTGCTCAGATGGGCTTGAGATGATGGAGGAATGCTGGTGGCATGATGGGAAACCACATGACATCCTTTAAAAGCAGTGGGAATAAGCCAGAACAGGGAGATAACAAGAAACAACATCTCCCATTGGACCCTATGTACTTATTTGCCCTAAACAGAACTGAGCATACCCCAGTAAAAACCTGAATCTGAGCTGAAGGTTCCTGTGAGCCTCCTTTTTCAGGAGTGACAGAAGTTTGGTGAGCATCACTGGTGAGGATGGGAATTCCATTTGCATCCCAGCTGTAGCTCAAGGTTGCCTGGAAGGAGCTGTGACTCCCCCCTTACGATATAAGCTGAAAGGTCTATGCCTTATGTTTTCCAGGTTCAATTCCTGGCATTTATTTATTGCATTTATACCCTTTTTTTCCCCTCCTTGGAGCTCAAGGTGGCACACATGGTTCTCATCCTCCTTTTTTTAAAAATAAATTTTAATAGATAATTTTATTCAATACAAGTTAAAATACATACATAATCACAACAAAAGAAAATACAAAATAGAAAAACAAATACATCTATCCAAGGAAAAGGAATTAGAGAATATTTTGTCCCTTTTCATATTTACAGTTATTTATACCTCTATAAAATGCTATTCATGATAACACAGTGAAATGAAATGTAAGATATCAGAATAAAGAAAAAGGGAACAAAAAGAGAATAAAAAAGTAAAAAAACAGGTCATATATGAAATTTTTTTAAAAGTAGATAAGTACTCACAATACATAGCCATTTCTCATCTATATTTACATTCAATTGTATAATTTCGTCTTGTCCTTATCTACCTTAAACAAATTGTTTCTTTTGAAAGAAAAAAAGAAAAAGAAAAAGAAAAGAAAAGAAAAAAACAACTTCCACCGTTTACCTCAGGCGTTTTTAATAATCCGTTCTTCAGAGCCTCTGTTCTTCATATTTTCCCTTTGGGTTTCCTTAATGTCACACTTTGTATTTTTTTTATATTACACACAAGATTATTCTAAACACAACCAGATTTTTGTAGTTGAGCCCTGGTTTTGTAAATAATCATTTAAACACTCCCATTGCTTCATAACCATAGTTTTGGATTTTCTCCTTATTATATCTGTCAATTTTGCTAATTCCAGGTACTCGCAAAGTTTCCCCAACCATTCTCTTTTTGTTGGGATGCTTTCCTCTTTCCAATAGCTAGCAATCAAAATTCTTGCTGCTGTTGTCGCGTATAGAAATAAGTTAATCCTCCTTATTTAATTCCCACAACAACCCTGGAAGGCAGGTAGACAGAGAGAGAGAGAGACTGAGAGACTGAACAAAGATCACCCAGTCAGCTTCGTGGCTGAGTAGGGTTTGAACCCTTCCTGGTGAAGAAGAGGAAGGAGGAGGAGAAGCTCAGGATGACATTTCCATTATTTTCAGAAGTCCCAACCTTATGCCTTCATTCTCCATGTAATTTTAAGGATATTTATTATTATTATTTTGCTGCTGAATTATACTAAGGCTGGATGCAAAGTCAAATACATTTGAAAACTATTGCAATGAAAAGGGTTTTGCTTTTGATCATGCTCCATAGAAGTTACATAGAAACGTTAGGGAAAGCTCAGCTCTTTTAAAGACCTCGTGGGGAAATATTCATCTATCTTAACTATGCACAGTGCATCTGTAGCTTAAGAAAACACATAGATAAGAGGCCAATTTTAATTGAGAGTTCAGGGTAACCTGCAAGGAATTCAAAATATAGACGGATAGAACAAAGTGTCGTATGACATTTTCCAAAAAGGTTCCAGAAAACACAGCTGGGTGTTTTTCATAACAACTTTTTTTCCCTTGGGTTACAAATAATGGTTCTATCCGATGGGGCCTTTGTACCAGCAGAAGCTAGTTTGACTTGTGTATCCGGTGGCGCATCTAGATAATTTTAGACCCTGGACTTAAATGTCTTAGGTGTCCCGCTTTAGACAGCATGTGTTATTACTTCTGTTGCAAAGCACACCATTAACATTTCAGGAAAGACAATATAAAGCACTTGTTCACACAACACCTCGTTAAACTATGGAATACACTCCCATCGGAGGTAGTGATGGCCACCAACTTGGATGGCTTTAAAGGGGGATTAGGCAAATTCAAGGAGGATGACTGCTATCAATGACTAATAACCATGATCGCTGTGTTCTGCCTCTACTGCCAGGGGCAATATGTCTCTGAATGTCAGCTGCTGGAAATCACAGATGGGGAGAATTCTGTTGTTCTTGGACCCTGCTTGCAGGCTTACCATAAGAATCTGGTTGGCCACTGAGTGTCCCAGTTGTTCTTGAGGGGGAAGTACTCTTGAGCAGGTGAAGTTTTACTTTTTAAACTGGAAAATGTACATGGCTAGGCACTTATTGCCAACAAAGGTCCATATAGTAAAAGCTATGGTTTTCCCAGGAGTGATGTACGGAAGTGAGAGCTGGACCATAAAGAAGGCTGATCGCCAAAGAATTGATGCTTTTGAATTATGGTGCTGGAGGAGACTCTTGAGAGTCCCATGGACTGCAAGAAAATCAAACCTATCCATTCTTAAGGAAATCAGCCCTGAGTGCTTACTGGAAGGACAGATCCTGAAGCTGAGGCTCCAGTACTTTGGCCACCTCATGAGAAGAGAAGACTCCCTGGAAAAGACCCTGATGTTGGGAAATATGGAGGGCACAAGGAGAAGGGGACGACAGAGGACGAGATGGCTGGACAGTGTTCTCGAAGCTACCAGCATGAGTTTGACCAAACTGCGGGAGGCAGTGGAAGACAGGAGTGCCTGGTGTGCTCTGGTCCATGGGGTCATGAAGAGTCGGACACAACTAAACAACTAAACAACAACAGGCACTTATTCTTTCATGGAGATTAGCGATGCTGCAGAAACTTGAAATTTCTCAGCTCTATCAGGGCTTTAAATGTACCCTGTGTGTGCTGAGGCTGAATTATAATATTCTTGCAATTCCTACTGAGATTATGAATTTATGGTTTCTGCACATGCATGTTCTACATGACTGAAGTATCCAACTCGTTGGATTCTGGCTTTTTTTGGCTGGCACAAGAGGCCCTCCCTCTAGTTTTGGTGGGTCCATGTCAAATGGACACCAACTTCGAATGTATTAAACAGATGAAAACAGCCAATCAGAGAAGGAAAAGTTGCAATGTGTGGAATGTTGAGACACATGTCGTGATGCTGTGCTATGTGCTTGACACATTTCCAAAATGTGTTTCTTGATGTGCATGTCCCAAAACAATATATACTTAATAAATCTTGAAGTACTTGAGAACTTTTGTCCGAACTTGTAGCACAGTATTTATAACTTTGTGAGCTAATTACAATTTCTGGTGGCACAAGTTCACCTACCACTAACTGAGATCATTAAAATGTGTGAAGTGGACTTTAGAAGGTGCATTTCCATGTCTAGAATTTTGCCAAAGGCAAAACAAAGCATCACATAACAAGACAGAATCCACATGAAGGGTTGCTCCCAGAAATCAGATTTTCCTTTAGTATACAAGTTCATTTTTCCCCCTTTGCCTTCTGTCTTTCTGCTATATTCATAGCAGTGCTATTATTTCATCCATGAAGGACAAAGAAAGAAGCAGTCCTGCTAGTCAAATTTGATTAATTTTTTTCAGCACGGCCACTAAATTAATGGAAAGGAAGTCAGCAAGCACAATTTACTGGCCCATTATTTAAGCATTTCTTAAAGCATCCTATGAAGTCCCTTAGCAACATTAATTCAAATTGCCTTCGATAGAGAATGTGACACAGAACCCAGATTGAAATAAGTAAACAAATGTTAATGAATATTGATGAACACCACAGCCTTGCTTCAGTGGCTACAGAGATGTGGGTTTTGTCCACCCTTTTAAAAACATCTCTATTAAAGTGTTTAAATTCAGCAAATGTCCCACTAGGGCATGATGGGGAGAAAAGGAAGATCAGCATGTGAGCAGCAAAAAAGCATGCTGCCATGAGCTTTTGAAACATGTGATCTGGCTATTCTTTGTTACATGATTACAATAGATAAGTTGACTTGTCACCTGCATGGCTAATAAATATTATTGTTCCTAAGGGACTGTGTTGCTGAGAGTGAGTGAAGCCAGGTCTGTCTTAAAATTCCCACCCCCTGAAACCGCCTGCGATTGGTTAATTCAAACTGCAGGTGAGTCCCATCAACGCACAGGACTGGTGAAGGGCCATTGCATCATCTGCCAGTCACACAACAGGATTCCCCCACCCAGCTTGCATGGCACTGTGCTGAGCCACAACTGCCTCTGCTCCCCAAATGGCAAGCGATCTTTGATAGACACAGTGGCTAATTACATTCTGATCCATATATTAGCCCAGGAAATACTGTACATGTTACGTTATTTCAAACAACTCTTCTGTACTCCTTCCCAAAACTGCCATACAGTCTAGGTTTCAAAACCCTGTGTTAATTCTTAAAGAAGGGGTATTTCAACTTCTGGGATGCTTTATGAAAGTCTAAGTGTGTTGTGATTCTTCATTCCACATTAAAAGCAAAAAAAGGGGGGTTGGTTTGTTTTTATTCAGTGGGAATTAATTTGAAATCAATATATTCCGGCAAAGGAGGTGAGTTGCTTCAACAGTGCAATGATTTTCACATCTGTAGCTCAGTCTGGCTTTCAGCAAGTTGGTTAATCACAGAAAACAGTAGGTGGAGAATCTTACAGGTACGTTCCAGCTTACTAAAATTCATTCCTCATCCTTCTTCATACATCAAAATCATTCTTCATACATGAAAATGCAATAAACTGCATGCAACCCTCTTTTCACTGCTAGTTAATTTGATGATACAAGCAGGATGATAAAGGCAACTGTACCGCACAGAAGAACTACAATTAATGTTGATTGAAATAGGGGACACGTGCTGGTGCAGGATAATTTGTCAGGGAAGGGGGAAAATGCAGAACTTCACCCGTTCCCTCTTGATTTCATGTTGTTGTTGTTGTTGTTGTTTGAATTTATAACCCACCCTTCCTCCTCAAGGATCCCAGAGGCGAAGCAGATATACAATTTCAGAACAAAAACAAAGGGAAAATATTCTGAAATGGTTAAAGAATTCTAAAAACATTTACAATTAAAGACATCTAAAAGCAGTTTCAGCTTTTAAAAGTTCTAAAGCATTTGCAGTTTAAAAACAATCTTCCATTCAATGATCACGGTGTTGCCAGGAGTAGAATTCTTCAAATACCAGAGTCAATTTTCAGATTATTTCTGAAACTTAATAATGACGGAGGCAGGTGCACCTCACTAGGGAGGGCATTCCACAAGCTGAGAACTGCCACCGAAAAGGATCACAAAGCACAATTGTGTGGCTTCTAGATGTTTTGAACTGCAGTTCCCACCAGCCCTAACCATGGGCCATGCTGGCTGGTGCTGAAGGGACTTAGGGAAGCTTTTAATATTTGATAAATTATTGAATTTTAATATTTTGCTGGAAGCTGCCCAGAGTGGCTGGGGAAACCCAGCCAGATGGGTGATGTATAAATAAATTATTATTATTATTATTATTATTATTATTATTATTATTATACATGTGGGGAAAGATGAGAAACTTTGGAAGGCTATCTTTGGTCATAGTGAACAGTGCTGGGCTAGATAGACAGGTTTTTTGGCCTGGTATAAGATAGGCATAAGATGCATTGTCTTAACAGCTGAATAAACTTTCCATAAATATTTAGAGCAAATGCTAACTAACCTATGTTCAAATGCATGTACAATGAAACATGCATTCTATTCACACTGCTCCTCTTTAACACTCTTTTTCTTCCCTTGATTTTCTTTTCCTTCAAATGATGATGGGGAAAAAATAATGTACAAAGGAAGGCACACACTGAAGGGATTTTTTCCCCTCCCTTTCAAATTCCAGGCATTTCATTTAAAGTAATTTTTTGTCCCCAAAGAGATCAGGTAGCCCGAGCTAGTCTCCAATACTATTGACAATGGATCCGGGAGCAATCACCCACTCTTGTCAAAGAAGGGAGCGTTAATGAAAAAAGTAGGACAGATGGTATTGTCCCCTGAGTAAATGGTGGGTGGGTGACATCACTTTGTGTGGCCCACCGACAGTCCGGGAATCAGCGTGTTTTTACATGAGTAGAATGTGTCCTTTTATTTAAAATGCATCTCTGGGTTATTTGTGGGGCATAGGAATTTGTTCATTATTATTTTTTTTCAAATATATAGTCTGACCCCACACAAGGTCTGAGGGACAGTGGACCGGCCCCCTGCTGAAAAAGTTTGCTGACCCCTGGCTTATGCTCACAATGTTAAGAAAATAAACCAGAAAATAACACTTGCAGCTGTATTGTATTTTTCCTTCTTTTAATATTTTCAATGGGGGGGGTGACAGAAAATTTTCGCCCCAGGTACCACCTGACCTTGCTACACCACTGAAGAGGGGAGGGCTTTCGTTCGCCAAAACTCTGAATTATATTGAACAGTACAGAGAAAAAAGGGTGTATTAGGACATTCAAATGACAATGCTGGTGAATTTTCATAAGGGCTTAAAAATAATAATCATCACAAACTCAGGTAAGGGAACTGAACTTAAGATCAGATAAATGAGAAACTGAAATGGACAGATTCACCCTAACCCTCCTGCCTCCCACTGGAAAGCTAAGATTCAGTCCTGTGACTCCAGAGCAGCTATACCAGGGTGAAGCAGAAATTAGTTAAAATATGCACTTGTCCCCTTTCTCCAGTGCAACTTGAGTGCAAGTATGGATCCAACCCACCTTTTAGGAGTTCGCAGTCTTAGCCTACAGCCCTTCCTAAAAAATCGGACTTCTCTCCCTTCAACAATATTTCACTAGTTTCCATTCTTTTCAGTTGTGTCCTCCTTGGAATGAGGTAATGATTGATGTTTTCTTTCAGAAGTATTTGAGCTATCTTCCAGAGTAATTTATTTTCTTAATAAAAGTTAAGTGTTAATGTTTCTTCCACTGCTTTATATGTGAAAACAATCGTCATGATAAATAGTCTGTCGGAAACGCATTCATACACACGTATCTGGCAATGAAAAAGTATACGCACACATACACATACACACCCCTCCCTGAAACCAAAGCCTTTATAAAGCAAATAATACATTTCCTATTGATTGGGCATAGATCGCTTTAGGCAGAGTTGTACTGAATCAAGGCAGATGCTCCTGTTACAAAGCAACCTGTGACTATATATCACATTGGCCTCAAGCAGCCTTTGAAATCTCATTGTGCAGCTCAATATGACCTCTATCCTAGACATCAAACTATCGGAAAGTTATAGGCTAGCTGAAGGGAATTCAGAGGATGGCAGAAAACATAATGAAGGAGAAGTGGAACTTGCCAAATAATAATATAAAAAGGAACAGCGAGAAGAGTGTTTTATCACTTGGCAAAAGCCCACAGAACTATTCAATTAAAAAAAAAAACCCTTTTGGTTGAACATGTTGTGTCAAGGGCTTTCCCAGTTCACTCAAGCTCCAAGATGTTGGGTAATTGCATCTGTTAAAGGCCACAGAAAGGTCATTTACACAACATGAGCATGGTATGGTATCGTGCGCTGTGGTTGTTCAGGCTTCACCATGGAGCTGGATGGCCGCCAGAGGCAGAGGAGTCAACAAGTCCCAGATTCTTCACTGGAATAGACACATGGGAGACTGTGCAACTGAAGCTAACATGCAACCCGATTCATATATGTATCCTTGGAGAATGAATGCACGGTGGGGGGAGGATCCCAACTTCCCCTCTCACCCATGTGACAAGAACCTGCATTCAGTTCATAAAATCGTAGAATCATAAACTTGTAGAGTTGGAATGGACCCTGCACATGCCCAGACACCGAAAATCACTTCTGCGCAGGCGCGATTTCTGGCATCGCACTGCACCAGTCCAGCCCACGGAGGATCTCCACTGGAGTGATCCGGCCCATGCCCAGTAAGCCTTGCTGGTCTAGTCCAACCCCTTGCAATGCAGGAATCTCAGTTAAATCATACATGGTGGATGGCCATCCAACCTCTGATTTAAAACCTCCAATGAAGGAGAGTCCACCACCTTCATGGGGAATCTGTTCCGCAGCTCTTACTCTCAGGAAGTTATTCCTGCTGTCTAGTCGGAATCTCCTTTCAGGTAAATTGTATCCATTGGTTTGGGTCCTACCCTCCATAGCAAGTGAAAACAAGCTTGCACCATCTTCCATGTGACAGCCCTTGAGAAGATGACTATCATATTTCCTCTCAGTCTCCTCTTTACCAGGTTAAATGTACCCAGATCCACCTATTGAACTGGGCTGGAGAATCACTGCATAACACCCATTCATACATGCTGTTACCTATCTAGCATCCAATTTGCATGGCCCATAACTAGATGCAGACATTCCTTCATTACATTAATTGACTTTTTCTTTATAATAAAGCAGGTCACCTTTTTCTTCTTCTGGCTTATCTCCAGTGGTACCATTTCCTCTTTCCATCTCCACATGTTTCAGTTTTGTTAGGAACTTGCACTTATTTGCATTTTTGTTTTGCAAGACCCCAAACCACTGACATCAACATGCAACTATTTAGGAATGGCTTAATGAAAAATGTAGAATTGTCCCCCCCCCACACACACACATTGCCCCCTTGCTAATTTATAAAAGCATTTAAGATTTGATGTAAAAAGTTAGCATCATAACATATTAATGAAGCTTGATTTACTATAATTGTTTTTTTGAAGAGAATCTGGGGTGTGTGAATTACGTGGAGGCACTGGGCTAGCCAAGTTTCAAGCCACATCCAAAGATATTTCATTCCTTTTAAACCATATGTGCATATTCTAGAAATGGAAAAGTGAAAATCAATTGCACTTTAGACTTCAGGTTGTATTTCTTTTCTTTGGTGGTGGGGGGATACAAGAGAAGTTCATGCCTTTGTAACAGGGGAAAATAATTGTTGCTGATGTAATGAAAAGCCTCTAACATTTAGGAAATCATTTTTGCTTAAAAACAACCAAAGGATATGATAAAATCGGAGACAATGTAAGTGGTACAAATAGAAACATGCCATTCAATCTTTCTCAATACAGCATAACAATTTTGGGTCAACGGCAGCAGATGGTTTAAGACAGGAAAGCAGCAAGCACTTCTTCAAAGCATGTGCATTTAATGGATAGACCTCATTGCCGGAGGTTGCTGCCATGGCTACAAGGGAAAAAATAGCATCCCAAAGAATCAGGGCTGCTAGGTAAGAAGGCTATGCCTATCCCTCAGGTTGGAGTCCCTGGAGTCTCCTCACCCCTTTTCATTTGCCATGCTAGCTGGGGTTGAGGGGACTGATGGGAATGCCAACAACTTCCAGAGGGCACCAAGTTGGCTACCCCTGGGCTATCCAAAGGCAATGATAGACAAAAGCACAACCCATATGCTAAAGGGGATGGTTAAACTTCAGTCATCTCAGTTCAGAATGTGTTAGGTCTTTCTGATCCTTCTTGTAGAAGATTTTGGGGGGCGGGGGTGGGGAGAGATCAGGTTTGGCACACATGATGACATCATAAAGGGCAAAAGAAGCTAATTCAGACTCAGAATAGTCTTTCCTCAATAGACATTTGTCCTCAGTCTGACTTAGCTTTATTTGCATCGAGTGATTTCTGATTAGCTGCAGGATGTTATTACTGTTGCTTGGGCAAATAAGGCTGACTTTGAGATATTGAAAGATGGAGCCAACACAGCAACTGACTCTGGCTATGTAAAAAAACGATCTTGTGAAGCTCCTGCCAGAACTCCCTACCGGCATTAATGAGCGACTCTCAACCCTTCGAATAAAGCTCACCAAAAACCAACAGGCTGCTATTATAAGCGCTTATGCACCAACACTGGATACCAATGAAGACATTAAAGAACATTTTTACTCTCAGCTGGATACCGACCTATCAGAGGCGCCTAAGGAAGATAAAATTATCCTCCTGGGTGATTTTAATGCAAGAGTTGGAGGAGATTTTGATCTGTGGACTGGGACTATTGGGAAAGAAGGAGCTGGCAACAGCAACCAGAACAGAATCTTACTTTTGACGATATGTGCAGCGCACAACCTTGGTATTACCAACACACTCTTTTGACAGAAAAATAAATTTAAAACTTCATGAAGGCATCCTCGGTCAAACCACTGGCACCTCTTAGACCATGTTATTGTCCATGCTAAAAATCGCCGTGATGTGCTCCTTAGCAGAGCTATGACAAGTGCTGACGACTGCTGGACAGATCACCGACTAATACGCTCCACGATGGCTATCAAGGAAGGAAACCAAGGTGCAAAATGAACACTCAATCCCTTCAAGATCCCATTAAGCGGGATTGCTTCCAAATGACTCTTAAGGACCATCTGCTTTCAGAATTCCCTGATAACATCGAGGAACACTGGACCAAGCTAAAAACATCCATTATTGCAGCCTGTGAACAAACTATTGGATACCAAACCAAGAAACACCAGGACTGGTTTGATGAGAATGACAGTGAGATTGAACGCATGATTGACAAGAAAAGGAAGGCCTTTCAAATCTGGCAAAGAGATAGAAACTGTGCCACTAAGAAAAAAAACCTATGCCAACGCTAAGGCTGAGGTTCAAAGAAGAACCAGAAAGCTAAAAAACACCTGGTGAATAAAAAAAACCCTTAAGAGATCCAGCACTTAGCCAACACGCATGATGCACAGAGTTTCTTTAAAGCCACAAAGACCATCTATGGACCAATAAATCATGGCATATGCCCCCTACGCTCAGCAGATGGTATCACACTTCTAAAAGATAAAGAAGCTATTGCACTGCGCTGGAAAGAACACTACCAACAGCTTCACAAGCTCATCGAAAAAATCTGGGAAAGAGAAGAGATCCCAGCAGACTTTAAGCATGCCAAAATTATCAATCTCTTTAAAAAAGGTGACAGAACTAATTGTGGAAGCTATCGAGGCATCTCTCTATTAGCTGCAGCTGGCAAAATTCTTGCAAGGATCTTAGCAAACCGTCTCGTAACAATATTCGAGGTGACCCTTCCTGAATCCCAAAATGGTTTCCGGCCTTCTAGGGGGACAGTGGACATGATTTTCACCGCTCGATAGCTTCAAGAAAAATGCAGAGAGCAAAACCAACCCCTGTATATGGTGTTTATTGACCTAAGGCTTTCGACACTGTGAATTGTAATGCCCTGTGGACTGTTCTTCTGAAAATTGGCAGCCCAGATAAATTTGTACACATCATTCGGCTCCTCCATGATAATATAACAGCAAGAATTGCAGATAATAATGGCTCTCAAAGTGAACCATTCACAGTGGGAACAGGTGTTAAACAGGGTTGTGTTATTGCACAAGGGCCAACATTCATGCCAAAATTCAGCACCACCTGAGCTCTGTGAGTGCGGCTTTCTCACGACTGAAATGCAGAGTGTTTGAGGACCAGGACATTCGCAGGGAAACCAATATGCTTGTTTACAAAGCTATTGTACTACCAACCTTACTGTATGCTTGTGAAACATGGACCACTTATAAACACCATAACCAACTCCTCGAAAGATTCCAAATTTTACACATCACTTGGGAAGACAGGCGAACTAATATCAGTGTACTGGAAGAAGCAAAGCTCACCAGTGTTGCAGCAATGATTCTTCAACATCAACTTCGTTGGACTGGTCATGTTGTGTGGATGCCTGATGATCGTCTTCCAAAGCAACTACTCTATTCCAAACTTAAAAATGGAAAGCATAATGCTGGTGGTCAACAAAAGAGGTTTAAAGACTGTCTCAAGGCAAATCTTTAAAAATGTAGTATAAACACTGACAACTGGGAAACACTGGCCTGCAAGCGCTCCAGTTGGAGAACAGCCTTTACCAAAGGTGTTAAGGGCTTTGAAGACACTCAAACTCAGGATGCAAGGGAGAAACGTGCTAAGAGGTAGGCACACTTGGCAAATCCACACCGTGATCAACCCCTGCCCGGAAACCAATGTCCCCACTGTGGTAGGATGTGTGGATCCAGAATTGGCCTCCACAGTCACTTACAGACTCATTGTTAAAACCATGTTTATGGAAGACAATCTTACTCTGCTAAGAGTGATCGCCAAAGAAGATGTAAAAAGGCATCAGATAGGCATGCTTGGTGGAAACTCTTCAGAGTAGCTAGAATTTCCCTTTTCTACATTGAGAGTGTTCACTGGAGAACATTTAGTTCAGCTCTAGATTGAAGCAGAGTGAGACTGGATTACAAACATTCCGCCAATAAGGTATTGTGAGCCAGCATTTAAGGCAATGAAAAATCACCATTTATGCAATAAATCCATGAAATGAAGTGTTGTTGAATGCAGGCTGCAGCTGTGGAATCCCTCTGCTCCCCCCTCCCTCTGAGACATGCTAAAGTCCTAAAAACAACTTTGGGAAGCATTGCCAAGATTTTTATTACTGTTACATATAATGACTGTGGCGTTTGGAGATAAACTAACAGGAGGGGGCAGGACTTCACTTTAGAATCTCATAGCTATGTTCCTTTTGCCCTTCTCATTCATACTTCCCATCTCCCCAAACTGCAGAATATTCAGGTCAGCTTCACACATCTTTTGCGACAATAGTATCTGTTCACTTGCAAATATGCAGCCAGGAGCAGATTGGGCGGGGGGGGGAGGCTGTGGAGCTTGGTTCATAAGGGCAAATGTGCCCCCCCAGCCTCAGCCAGCCCCCACCAGCTTGTCTTCATTCCTACAGCCAGTCCAGGGGGTGGGTCAGGCTGCCAGCAACCTCCTCTTCAGTCTTTTGCATTGCCCTTTGTAGAACTCATCAGGCACAAGGAAGGGGACTAAACCAGAATTAGTTGTCTCTGTTGATCTCCCCCCACCCCCCGGATTCTGCCCCACCAGCCCCAATAGGCACCAGCCACTGTTAGACGCAGGTGGCGCTGTGGGTTAAACCACAGAGCCTAGGACTTGCCAATCAGAAGGTCGGCGGTTCGAATCCCTGCGACGGGGTGAGCTCCTGTTGCTTGGTCCCAGCTCCTGCCAACCTAGCAGTTCAAAAGCATGTGAAAGTGCAAGTAGATAAATAGGTACCGCAAGTAGATAAATAGGTACCGCTCCAGACGGGAAGGTAAATGGTGTTTCCGTGCACTACTCTGGTTCACCAGAAGCGGCTCAGTCATGCTGGCCACATGCCCCGGAAGCTGTACGCTGGCTCCCTCAGCCAGTAAAGTGAGATGACAACCCCAGAGTCGGCCACGACTGGACCTAATGGTCAGGGATCCCTTTACCTTTACTGTTAGGGGAAGCAGACACAGTGGTAAGTACTAAGGCAGAATCAGTCCCTCCGGTGCAAGAGCAATCCCCTTAAAGCCTCACAAGAATACAAGAAGAGCCTCTCAGATTAGAACAGAGACCTAGCTAGTCCAGCATCCAGTTTCCTATAGTGGCTGACCAGATGGTAAGGCAACAAGCAAGATGTTAGGGCAATAACACTCATCCACAGCTGGCGATCAGAGGCATCCGCCCTCTGATCCTAGAGGTAGCACATAACCTTTGTGGCTGGTGGCCATGGATAGCTTGCTTGCTTGCTTGATTTATCATTTATATACCACCCTATACCTGGGGGTCTTGGGGCTGTTCGCAGAATATCCTCTGTGCATTTGTGGAATCCCTTTGTTAAGCCATCAAAGTTGGTCATCACCACAGCTAGGGTTGGCATATTCCACAGACTTCCCGGCAGCATTGAGGTGGTCTGCAAGGTGAAGCTAGTGACATCTGCTGTATGGCAACAAAAGTGGGTGGGTGGGAATTTTCATTCATAATTTTAACCCCCCCCCCCATTTTTTCATTTTTAAAAAAATATTTATTTGGTTTTTCAGATTAATGTTTTACAATCACATATCCAAGATGCAGCATAAAATCAAGATTCCAAGGAATCTCCTGGGCTTCCCTCCCCCCCTTTGTGGGTCCTATTTTTAATCATTTCCTCCTGTGTCTTTTATAATAATCCAAATCTTTTACATCTCCATTATGTCCAAAATTCAACTTTAAACTGCAAGTGTTATTCCAACCCAGTAACGATTTTAACTGTTTACAATGGTTTTTAAGATACATTATAAATTTCCCCTGTTCCTTATTAAAAATTTGGTCTTCCTGATTTCTGATTCTTCTGGTCATTTTTGCCATTTCGGCATAATCCATCAACCGAATCTGTCATTCTTCTTTGGCAGGGACTTTATCTTCTTTCCATCTCCGGGCCAATAACACCTGAGCACATAAAGAGTCTTTTTTGCTCTATTGGGATTTTGGCACCCAGAATTCCTAAAAGAAAGGCGTCGGGGTTTTTAGAAAAAGTTATTTTAAACATTTTCTCCCCAAATTAATTATATTTCATTTCCCATAATGCTTTTACTACCTTCATTCATAATTTTAGGCCCTGGGAGGAAACAGGACATGCTGCAGCCACCATCAAGCCAGTGCACAGTCAGTAAATGAATAACTGTCCTGATGCAGATGGAGGGAACAGGTGTTAGCTACTGGGTCTCTGTGTGTCTGCCCCATGTGGTGATCCATTGAACTGCAGGTGGCAGTTTCTAAGTGAAAGACCTTCAAGACTTGGTGATGGGGAACTTGTGGCACTCGACCCCATGGCAAGGGGGTCTCCTTCAGCAATGGGAGCAGCACCCGTTATACATTTGGGGTCAGAAGTGGGCAAGGGATTCTGATTGAGAAGATCAAATTCATTTTCTCCCTTTTTTTTCTTTCTTCGCTGGAGTCAACAGAGCACAAGCAGCATGCTGGGCAATGAAGACCTATGCCCAACTCTAACAAAGAAACAAAGCCAACCAAAAATGCACCAGGGTAATGTGAAACAAGCGGTTCTGTGGTATTTCCTAAGCCGTTGCTTTGGGGGGTTTGCAAATCCCGGCTCATAAATGACTGGTAAATAATTAATCCAAAAATCTGTTTTGCTCTGCAAGTGCCTAAGAGAGAAATGTACCTTTGTTTCTGAAGGCAAAACACTAGCTTGTGCTCAGCAGAAGGCTAAGCCTGAAAATGGTGTAACTGTAAAAAATATCAGTCAAACATAGCTTAATTTGAAAGGCATTGCATGAAAGGGAGTTTATTAGATTGTGGACGGCATCGCCATGAATCTGGAAAGGTCATTAAATGGTCAAGGGCTCAAAGAGCACTTAGCTTAAAAAAAAGTGATCTGCAGTTTTTGCTTTGCAACCCTCGCCTTGTAATCAACCGGTGAGGCACTCCTTGGCTGCTCCACTTAGCATTCGTTTAACCCTTCTCAAAAGTAGGGCTGACGTGATGGAAAATCTGTGCTCAGCATTCACATTTCTGCTTACATAGTGACACAGGAAAAAACCCCAATTTCCCAGTTCTTGTGCAAAGAACCCCACCTATTAACTGTTGCAGGGTTGTGTTGTTGTGGGTTTTTTGTTTGTTTGGGTTGTGTGTTTTTTTTTAAGTAACTGGATGTTAGGCTGATGCCCTGTTAAGCTAGTTGTGGATGATCATGATTGGTGATGATAGATGTATGGTAAGCAACAATAAATCAGATCCGTTTTACACTGCTTTGGTCAATATTGGTGTTTATCAATGGGGACCAAGCTGTGATGGATATACAGTATGGTACCTCTAGAATAGGGATGTGGGTGGCGCTGTGGGTTAAACCACTGAGCCTAGGACTTGCTGATCAGAAGGTCGGCGGTTCGAATCCCCGTGATGGGGTGAGCTCCCATTGCTCGGTCCCTGTTCCTGCCAACCTAGCAGTTCGAAAGCATGTCAAAGTGCAAGTAGATAAATAGGTACAGCTCCAGCGGGAAGGTAAACAGTGTTTCCGTGCGCTGCTCTGGTTCACCAGAAGCGGCTTAGTCATGCTGGCCACATGACCCGGAAGCTGTACACCAGCTCCCTCGGCCAATAAAGCGAGATGAGCGCCGCAACCCCAGAGTTGGCCAAGACTGGACCTAATGGTCAGGGGTCCCTTTACCTTTACCTCTAGAATACTACACTTCTGAATACCACTTGCTGGGACACAAGAGTTGGGGGAGGACCTTGTTATCACATCCTCCTGCTTCTGGGCTTGCCACAGGCAACAGGTGGAACACTGCTGGGAACAGCATGATGGACTCTGGACTGGATGCAGCCGGGCTCTTGTGTTCTCATCTGGCTACCCCCAGCATCTATATCTGCCACATTCATCTTACAGAGTGGTTATGATGAACACTTAGCTGTGTGTACATTAGGTAAAAGGAGGTGGCTTTCTCAGGTTGCAGAGGATGAGGGGCGAGAGCAGCAGCAAGAGGATAAAGCTGTATGTGCACCCCTTAAGCCAAGGGTGGAAGTCCTTGTCCCCTCACCCATGTTGAAATAAGATTCAGTTGCAAGCCTGGTCAGCTGTTGCACATAGGGAGAAGGGAACCATCTTGATCACCAAAATGTCTTGGTCCAGCCCTGCACTTTACACCCATTCAGACCTTCTGCTGAACATGTGGTGGCAAGGACTCACGATAGGAACATAGGAAGCAGCCACTGGTCCACCTAGTGCTGTATTGCCTATACAGTGGTACCTCGGGTTAAGTACTTAATTCGTTCCAGAGGTCCGTTCTTAACCTGAAACTGTTCTTAACCTGAAGACCACTTTAGCTAATGGGGCCTCCTGCTGCTGCCGCACTGCCGGAGCACAATTTCTGTTCTCATTCTGAAGCAAAGTTCTTAACCCGAGGTACTATTTCTGGGTTAGCGGAGTCTGTAAACTGAAGCGTATGTAACCTGAAGCGTATGTAACCCGAGGTACCACTGTACTGACAGTCAGTGTCGCTCCAAGGCTTCAGCCTGAGGACCTTCCCAGTCCTACTTAGAGACACCAAGGATGGGACCTGGGACCATCTGATTGCAAAACAGATGTTCTACCACAGAGCTACATTCCTTCCCAGTCTCCCACTACATGTGTCCTGTGAAAAGGTCTACCATGCTCTTCATTTTCAGGGACCAGTGTGGTTACTAACTCACAACGATCTGCATCTTCCTTACTAAATTGCGAGTTCTTTTTTTCTATTTTGCTTTAAAATGCCTTCTGTTTCTTTTGTTTTAGTTGTTCTTTTAAGTAAAAAATTCCCTATCTTTCACACATCCTGGCAGGCGACGTTGTTTAGTGGTTTGAGGTGGGGGGAGATGAATTCTTTCAAAGCCCACAGCTATGTTATCATATCATTCACTAGGAGGAGGAGGAGGGGGAAGAAGGAGGAGGCTGCCTGATAAAAAACCATCGCCGAGTCTTCCTCAAGAATATGTGCGCACACACGCAAGATCAAATACTTGTGAGCTGCTATCATTGTCCTGAGATTTGTTGCCGCTGCACTAATCTCCTTGTAATTTTGCAAGATATAATGGAACGATGGGCTAATCAGGACTCTGCAGCAGCTGATGTTGCAAAAAAAGAGATTTTTTTTATAAAAAGAAAAGAAAAGAAAGAGAACAGTAGAATAGCAGCCATTTTAAACTGGCAGGGGTGAAGGGAAGTTCACTGGTGTATAAAAGCAGGAATTGTTCTTGTTAGGAAAATGTGGCTGCTCCTTTCATATTGCGTAGAAAGTTAACACAGTCAGTGTGATTGCGGTTCCCTTCCCCTCCTGCAAGAGATTTGGTGTGATGTGATAGAGTGTTTGGTCCAGACTGGGGAAAACCTTGGCACAAATGTTGCAAAACTCATCGGCTGACCTTGGGCCAGTCCATTCTACTCCAACTAATCTATCTCACAGGGATACAGTGGAGATAAAGAATGGATACAATTGTCATGCGTGAGAAACACCTTGGGGCCAATCCGCAGGACTCTCTGAATCTGCTAAGATGTGAGTTGGCTCCTCTTTGCATTTGCAATGAATGCACAGGAACTGAGTGTCTGTTGCGGGCTGGGGTTTAGAACATGCACTCCATTAATCACAGGCTGACAAAGAGTGCTGGGAATATGGTAGAGATGCTCTAAGTTTTTGTTTGCCCCATATTGTGATAGTTCTATGAAGTTCCTTGGTAGATAGTGATGACGGGGAGGGAAGAGAGGGCCTTGACCATTTTCTGCTGCCATCTTTTATGTCAAGCAACAAAGAGAAAAGTACAATTGTTGAGCAATTACTTATTTGGTGCATTGGAATGAAGACTGATGCAATTCCAGGCAGAGGGCCTTCTGGGTAGTGGCACCCACCCTGTGGAACACCCTCCCATCAGATGTCAAGGAAATAAGCAACTATCTGACTTTTAGAAGACACCTGAAGGCAGCCTTGTTAAGGGAAGTTTTTAATGTTTGATGTTTTATTGAGTTTTTAATATTCTGTTGGGAACCGCCCAGAGTTACTGGGGAAACCCAGCCAGATGGACAAGGTATAAATAACAAATTTATTATTATTATTATCATCATTATCATCATCATCATCATTTCAAAGTTCTGAACATTCAGAGAGGAAAGCGAGGAAGTGGGCTTAGATATTCTCCTAGTAAACCCAACATTCAGCAGGCATACAACAAAAGACAAAGCAAATTGGTATGGTAGCATACAGTCTTCTCTATCCTTGAGACCCCAGAAGTTGTTGTTATTATTACATATTTATTTATGCCCAGCTTTTCCCCCTGATGGGACTTAAGGCAGCTTACAGTCTTAAAATATGGCTACAAGTTGTTGGACCATCATCCTTTACTTTTGGCCAGTGCTTTTTTTTCTGGGGGGACGCATACCCTTAAACATTTTGTGACTCTAAGTTTGGCCTCATTGAGGGGCAGTATTTCAAATGAGTAGGAAAATGAGAGTACCCCTAAACATTTTTTAAAGAAAAAAACCACTGCTCTTGGCCATACTAGGGTTGATGGGAGATTGAGTCCACCAACATTCTGTGGGATAGCTCAGTTGGTAGAACATGAGACCCTTGACCCCAGGGTTGTGAGTTCAAATCCCACATTGGGCAAAAAGATTCCTGCATTGCTGAGGTTGGACTAGATCCCTTCCAATTCTACAATTCTATGAATATCAGGGGGCAGGGTGGTTAACAGCCTGGAGGAGGCTGATGATGCAGAAAGGTGGGAAAGTGGCAAACAAACTGAAGAAATGGAAAGAAATGCCAAACTGTTCACATTCCAGTTCTGGGATTAATTTTAGGATTAATTAAAAGTAGAATGTAGACCAGAGTGAACTCCCAAAACAATAAAGAAGTGGAAGGGAGGAGATGCCCACCCTTCCCTAACCACAAGTAGGAGACAAAAGAAAAGGGATAAACAGAGAACAGGTGGAATTAGTGCAGACTGCAATGTATTCTTCCAGTATGGAATTCTGCTCCTCATGCTTTCAGGTACTCCATCCCATTCCCTCTCCCACTTGGTTTCTCGCAACAGTCAGTCAGTGTTTCCTGGCTGGTGAGCATGCTCAGTCCTTATTGGAGTGTTTTAGGTGTCTTCCCCCTTATGATTTTTTTCTAGAGATTTTTATTTTCACTTCCCAAGCTTCTTGATACCTTCTTCATGTGCACAGAGCCATTTGGGCAGTATAATGAATGGCACTCCCAGTCTGAGCAGGAGGGAATCCCACGAAAAGAATGAGAACATTCTGCTCATCAGCGAAAAGCGGTCTTGGCACATCGGGTGCTTCCTTATAAATTATAATTAATTTCAAGGTGACACGACATTCATTTATAACTCCTACATCCTGCGTTAATAACATGCATAAGCGCAGGTCTCATGCAAATAAATGACTGCGGTTGACAACTAAAGCACAGCTTTCACTACTCATTGATCCATCTCATCCCAGATGGCGATGCTGTTTGACGAGATAACATAGTCTCCATCAACCCCTCAGGAAGTCCCCGCAGGCATCGTTCTGAAAGCTACTCAAACAGCTGCACATCCAGATATGAAAGGCCAGATCAGATCAGATCACTGTCATTTTGGACAATCAATGCAATTGACCAGGATATTATTCAGATACAATGAAGTAACTGCTATTCCAGGAAAGACCTGAGAGGCATATTGTAATAATTGTAATAATAATAATAATAATGGCTTTTAAAGTACAGGCATAGTATTATTTTGCTCCCATTTTCCCTGCCCCTATTTTGCGACAGGGAAACAACATTATCTGCGGAGGGAATAAACTTTGAAAACAAGAAAAAGCACCACTGATAGGTTACTTTATGGAAGTGACAAATCAGGCCTTTACTCATTGTTGTATAGTGTGATACTTTTAGCTTTAAAAGGGGGCAGTATTAGAGTATATTAAATTTATGTTTAAAACACAGCAGATGGAAATGAAGAGCATTAGCTGGGAAATAATTGGTGCTGGGCACACACAGAGGAAATAGAATACCTGTGCAGGAGACATTCTAGAGAGCTGCTATCAAACAAAATAGATTAGGTATAGGTATTGACCCTCAGGTGTTGCTGAACTACAACTCCCATCAACCCCAGCAAGCATGGCCAATGGCCAGGGATGATTAGAGTTGTCATTCAGCAACATCCAGAGAGCCAAAGGTTCCCCATACCTGGGGTAGATAATAGTGGGTCTGGTATTGGACTGATTCCTGCATTTCTAAGGTATGTCCTTTGTCTTGGATACACTGGGGAGCCCTCTGAATTAGGACGGGTGTGACAGCTCTAGCTTGGTGGTCAATCTAGAGGGTTGGATGAGGGCCAATGGAATGTGCTTGAATCTTGGGAAGACAGAGGCTCTTTGGGTGCTTAGTTCCCACATTCAGGAGGCAGGCAAGTTAACCGTTGTAGAGGGGTATGCACTTTCTCTGAAGGAGCAAATGCAAATGTTTGGGTACTCCTGGAAGCAACTTTTTCACTAGAAGCTCAAGTGTCCTGTGTGGCTAGGAGTGGCTTTCACCAGCTCTGTCTGGTTCACCAGCTATGGCTGTTCTTGGATAGGGATAGCCTGTCCACTGTAATACATGCAGAGGTGGATTTAGGGGAGCATGGCCCACACTAAGCACTGAACTGAGAGGGTGCCACAGGGGGCACTGCAACAATGACTACCACTACTACTACTTTTTATTATACCCCCTCATCAGGCTTGGTTGCCCCAGCCACTCTGGGCAGCTTCCAACACATAAAAACCATAATAAATATCAGACATTAATAGCAACAATCTGATCCAATATGAAAAAGTCACATTAACTTTAAAATAAACAACTAATGTCATCAAATAAAGGAACATTCAATAATCCAACGGAAGGTGAGAGGTTGGGTGGTGCTGAATTTTGGTGTCACACAGGGCACCACTGAAATTTAAAAGCCCAAAATCCACCACTTATGCATACACTGGTAAGCTTGAGGCTGGACTACTGTAATGCACTCTACATGGGGCAGCCCTTGCAGCTGTTTTGGAAGCTCCAGCTGGTGCAGAATGAGGCCACTGATGGGAGCATCTGGCTGAGAGCATGTGACATCATTGTTAAAACAGCTGCACTGGCTTCCCTTCTACTACCGAGTTGGGTTCAAGGTTCTTATATCAATTTACAAAGCCGTGAATAACTAAGATCCAGGGACTGCCTGAATCCTTATATCCCAGTTCAATCCCCAATATCATCTGCAGAAGCACCATTGGTCATTTCTTGGTGAGGCTCATTTACGGTGTGGTTTTTATGTTCTGTTGTCGTAAGCAGCTTTGGTATCATTGATGAATAGTGTTGTGCAATTCTTAAAAATAAATAAAATAAATAACCCTGTTATTTCTTGACTTCAGCTTTTCATTGACACCCTTAGATCCATCACAGCATTTGTGAGGATTATTATAATGTATTAATCATGCAGTAAACAGACCATGCCATGGTGTAAGCCAAAGGACTAGACAGTTCTCAAGATTCTTTCCAAGCTTGTGGTTCATCATATTAAGAATCCTAGCATTGCGAACATTCCTAGGCTACAGCCCTGCATACAGCTTGTTTATATGTGACACCTACTCCTTTTAATGGTTTCCCGCATCTGTTTCAACAGTTCAACAGTTGCTCGGTTATGCACAAAAAGCTGAGTGGATGCAGAGTGGTGTATCCACCATTGAAGTCACATGTGCAGGAACGATGTGGCTGTTTTTGGTCATTCCAAGCGAATGTGTGAAAAAGGGAGTCAAATCCCCATCCCTCATGTTCCTTTTCCCCACAGGAAACCTTTGTGCATTGAGCATGAAGATCTGAAGGGGAATTCCAACCAGCTGGATGTGGTTAGATGCCTCTGCACATCTGGAAAGCCTGCATGATCAGTAAACCTGAAGTTGCTTTGCAGCCCGTGTTCCTGACTGCAAGGAGGCTTTTAAAGTGCACACTGAAGTGACCGTCAGACCTTCTTGGTTAATGCAAGAAGGTTGCAGCAGTTCACAAAGGGTATGGGCATGTTAATGTTTTATTTAGGCAATTTCTGTACTACTTAACATATAGAGATAATTCTAAACAGTGTACAGACAAACCAAAGCCACAACAAACGTTACAAAGATGTACAATAAAACCATTCATACAAATACCTAATAAATAAATATAGATATAAAAATTTTCTTCTGACGCACTTCCCCACTCAACACTTCTCAGTGCCCTGGCTCTCACCCAGGGCTTCACCATGCTCTTATTCATGGCCCAAACAAACTTGCAGATCACCCCACAACTAAAAAAACACCAAGTTTCTGGAACCTCAGACAACACCTTGGTCTCTCACTCTAGGCTTTATGGGCAAGCACCAGGATCTGATAGAACTTCCTCAGGCTGCCCACAGCTGTGTCCCATTCAGCACTCAAATCAACTGCACTGCACACAGCCCTTCCATGAAACAGCAAGTTTGGTTTGGCAAGTTTCCCAAAGTGTCCCAAGCAAATAGCAAATTGAACACCCCTTCACTCAAAGTTCTTTCTCTAAATTTGCAGCTGCTTGCAACTGGGATGGACCCATGTTCTGTATACATTTCCCCCACCACACGGGGCTTGAACAACCAAGTAAGGCTTCAGTGTGCACCTCTGAGTTTGCAAGTCCATAGCTGAGAATGGATTTGTAGGCAGAGCTGACATTCAATGCACTTGCTGCATTCACATGACATAGTAAGCCAACTATGGCTTACCAGGACTGCATAAAGATGTGGCTTCACAGCAGCTTTGATCCTCCTCAGTCCTTTTTGTTCCCATGAGATGCTGAGCAAAGGCAAGATTTGGATTAGCCTGTCACTCAAACCCGGGCTCATGGTTAGGCTCTTTCCAGAATAACCATGAGCTGTAATCACAAACAAACCTTGGCTATGGCCTGTGGCTAGAAAGAAGTATAAGAAGAGCCTGCTGGAACAGGCCAAACCGTGTCCTCTTTTTACAGTAGTCAACCAGAGGTCCTTGGAATGACCACAAGCAAACCCTGAATGCAACTGTGATTCCCAGCCATTGATATTCAGAGGCATGGTGCCTCTGTCAGTGGAGGCAGAACAAAGCTATTGTGGCTAGTAGCCAGGAGAGAGCTTAAACATGAGTCCATAACTTTACATTATCCTGGAAAACCATAGTTTGGTTTACCATGTTGTATGAACCAGACCATTGTGTTTTGGCAGGTTTCATTTAAAAAGGGGGTTTGTTGCAACTTTCTGATGAATCTACGAACCCCTCCCTGACTTCAAAACCTACTTTCATAATAATCCAGTTTTTAAAACAAACAAACAACAACAACTCCTGTTGACTTTAGTTGGGCTGCACTTTGATTTGTTTGTTTCAGCTGAATCCTTCTTACTCGGAAGACACACAACCCAACATCTTCACATTGTATTCACTTGAAGCAACACCAGCTAACATTAAGCGAAAGGCAAGAGAAACAAAGTAATACAACACTGAAGCACCAACCCCTTGTGAAAACCCTTGCAATAAAATCTTTAATCTTTGTGGATGGGACAAGGCCATTTATTTAATCGCGTTGCTTACCCTTTCTCACAAGTGAACTGTTTGGTCGAAGGCACAAACGTCAAAGTGTCCGATCGAGAAAATTAACCAAACACTGTGGATGTTTACTCAAGAAGGTGTTGAAACCGCACTGCAGTAGATTGCTTCCTCATCCAGCAAATACTTGATACAAGCCCAATTCTAACATGTGAGATTCCAAACTTCAGTGTGTTATGAATGGTCCATCTGAGGGCAAAACCTCCATGGTTACAAGTCGGTTCTCCCACTGCGGCTGTGTCCACATGTGTGTATGTGTGGAAAGTAGGTTTGAGACAGGGAGGACCATAGTTCAGTGGGAGAGCATCTGCTATGCATTCAGAAGGTCCCTGGTTTGACCCCTGGCATCTCTCAGCAGGACTGGAGGAAACTTCTGCCTTAAGGCACTTCACCACAATAAGGGGTCAGCCATATTTTGCTTAACACAGGGGTGCAGAACCCTTTTCAGCCTAAGGGATGCATTCCTTTCTTGGCAACTTCCAGGGGCAGAAATCTAAGCAGAACTGCAGGGGGTTCTGAGGATTTGTGAGGTCATCAGAGTTTGTATTTCCTGACACAAAAATGCAAATTTCAGCAGCTTGCCTCAAGTACCAAGCAAGCATTGCAGCTCCCCCAAAGTTGAGATGAACAAAACACCAATGACCACTGTCCATGCTGCCTGGCACTAATGGCATCTGCAGCCTGTTATCATCTGGCTACCCTATCCTATGTTTGTTTAAACCTGCTGTTGTTGGACTACAACTCACATCATCCCTACCTAGCAGGACCAGGGGGGAAGGCATGATGGGAACTGTAGTCCAAAAATAGCAGGAGACCCAAGTTGGGGAAACCCTGGTTTAAAGGCATTAGTAATACTGTGCTGTCATTCAAATGGTATCAAATCCACATAAATTTCTACAAGATAAATATCCAGTTTTCTTAGCGGTTTTCTTCCAAGTGAAGGCAGAAGCATCAGTGTGTGTACAATTTAACTAACTTTTCAAAACAAACAGAAGCTTTCTAGATATCTGTTAACGATACCCAAATGATTTTGTCTTCTAAATGATTAAATTGAGGTTTATAAATATTAGCTTAATGAATAAATGCTGTAGTCTATAATTATTACAGTATTATTAATTGAAATGTATAAATAGGTTTTTCATCTTATTATTCATTAATGATAGTGCTTTAATAATGTGTGAAGCTTTCATATTTGTATATCATCTGTCATTTTCTCAGTTAAAATTAAATAAAAGCAGCCAAATGGCATTTGTAGGTTGCACTTCTACAGTACATCCATTGAACATTTTATTTCAGTCACATCACATAAACATTACTAATTCTAACACAGATTTTCACATGTTGATTTTCACATTGAAAGTTTCTATTTAAAGGTAGAAGAAAAGGTGTGAACTGATGAGAAGACGAGGTTGTGTTTGACGGATGTGGTCAAGGACGCCCTTTTCCAGATTCGAAGTTGTGAAAACCTTGCAAAAACCTTAGAAGAACCTGTGTGGCACCCAGGCACATAAAAAGGAAGTGACTGTAATTTCATTCTTACGTTGTAGGAAGCTATCAAGCCTTGGAACACGGGTGGTCTAAACCACTGAGTCTCTTGGGCTTGCTGATCAGAAAGTTGGCAGTTCAAATCCCTGCGATGAGGTGAGCTCCCGTTGCTCTGTCCCAGCTCCTGCCAACCTAGCAGTTCTAAAGCATACCAGCGCAAGTAGATAAATAGGTACCATTGTGGCAGGAAGGTAAACGGCATTTCCGTGTGCTCTGGTTTCCGTCATGGTGTTTCTGTTTAGTCATGCTGGCCACATGACCCAGAAAGCTGTCTGTGGACAAATGCCGGCTCCCTTGGCCTGAAAGCGAGATGAGCGCCGCAACCCGTGACTGCCTTTGACTGGGCTTAACCGTCCAGGGGTCCTTTACCTTTTTTTTTTTTTTAACCAAGTCTTGGAAGAGAAAGGTCAGCTGAACTGTTCCCAAGATAGCCCCATTTAGCTTTGATTGGGGAAGGTCCACAATCTTATCTGAACCAGAGCTGAGCCTATCTCCCTTTTAGATGCAATCTTCAAGGCCAGCCCAAGTGACTGTGGTAGGGTTGTCATACATCCAGAATTTCATGGACATAGATGAGATTCGGACAGTGTCTGGGCGGAAATTGCTGAAATGTCCGGGAAAATCTGGGCATATGTCAACCCATGTAGGAAGTGTAGATTTTGGATTTTGGCGAATTTCCTTAAAAATAGTTTGTTTTTTGTCAGATTTTGCAACAACTTTGACCTAAACTTTAAAAAGCTGGCAAAGCCAGTGCCATTGCATGGGGGGGCGCATGTGCCAGCTGCACTTTTGCCACCATATATGTCTCATTCCCTCCTTCAAAAGACGCCTGCTTCTTGGGAGAAAAGCAATGACAAACCTAGACAGCATCTTAAGAAGCAGAGACATCACCTTGCCTACAAAAGTCCGTAGAGTTAAAGCTATGGTTTTCCCAGTAGTGATGTATGGAAGTGAGAGCTGGACCATAAAGAAGGCTGATTGCCGAAGAATTGATGCTTTTGAATTATGGTGCTGGAGGAGACTCTTGAGAGTCCCATGGACTGCAAGAAGATCAAACCTATCCATTATGAAGGAAATCAGCCCTGAATGTTCACTGGAAGGACAGATCGTGAAGCAGAGGCTCCAATACTCTGGCCACCTCGTGAGAAGAGAAGACTTCCTGGAAAAGACCCTGATGTTGGGAAAGATTGAGGGCACAAGGAGAAGGGGACGACAGAGGACGAGATGGTTGGACAGTGTTCTTGAAGCTACCAGCATGAGGCAGTGGAAGACAGGAGTGCCTGGCGTGCTCTGGTCCATGGGGTCACGAAGAGTCGGACACGACTAAATGACTAAACAACAACATCTCATTCCAAGGTGGTCAGACCTCCTGCACCTTCAATAGTTTCCCTACACATTTATTAAAGGTGCAAGAGCTCTGTCTTCCTTTTCAGCTGGCTACCACATCTCCATCTAGACTCTCTCTCTCTCTTGATTTTAAAGGAAAAGGGCCTTGAAGACCATGTTAAAATTTGGTGGTCAACAACTACCGTTGTTTAGGATCATTTAGTTCAAGTTATTGTGAGAAAAGATTAGTCAGCCCAGGAAAAAAAGTACAGGCTGATCTCCCTGGACATTATTACATCTGGAAATTGAAGGAACAGATTAATGCTGGGAAAAGCTCAGCCATTGTAACTAATTCAAAAGCGTGATGTCTTGGGACCAGACTGCGGTTGGGAATGGATTTCAACTAGCTCAACACACTGCAATTTGCAAGCGCTGCAATTCCTCCTGTCTGAAATGGGCTTGTGGTTTCGGTGTGGGAGGAAGGCACAAGCACCAGATCCAATAACACAAATGCCTTTCCCACTCTTGTTTCCAACGTTCTGCGACTTCAGTTGACCCAAAAGTTGAGGTCTTAATGAATAAGTGGGAGTGCAGTGGGACAGGAAGGGCAGCTTTACTGCTATTATCATAACTTTTCTTGACAAGGAAGCATCTTGCGTCGAACACTTGTAATTCCTCAATTTCCTTATGCATTTTCTTCCCCCCTTTATTAGCAAAACATGGTTCCTGGGACCTGACTGTGGACTTGTAGGGGTGGGAGAGAAAGTGGATTCAGTTCACATGTAAAGGTGAACCGACATCTATTTTGCACTTTGCAAGACAATATGAGAACTGAAACTCATCCATTCATTGAAATTCACACTTCTCTGGATTTTGCAGATCAATTCTCCAACCAAATCATGTGCACAGACATGCATAGACTGAGGTAAAATGTGCATATAAATGTGTGTATTAGTGAAAACAACACACACAAAACACTACAGTGTCTATTAGGAGAATTTGTAAGCATAGTTGCATATATTAGGCTGTACTACTGTTCTAGAAAAAGAGGTGCCGGAACTCACCATGAACACCTCCCTTGTTCTCTTATAATGGCAAAGGTGCCCACCTGAGAGGTGCCAGAACTGAGTTCCTGTGAGTTACAGCTGAAAAAAGCCCTGATATTAGACAAAATTTTCACTAAAATGTTGACAAATGTTTTTCTCAGGAGGGAGGGTGAGAAAGAGTTTGCTTTCTGAGAAATGGGAATTTTGCCTAGCAGACACAGAGAAAAGTTAAATGGATGTTTTGCCTGGGAGAAAAAGGCCACAGCAGTCTCTTTATGTACCCATTATAGCAGGCATTTTGTGAATGGGCCAGCTCCCTATGGCAGCCATTCTTAAAACTGGTATCCACTATGTTCTCTCAAAATTTCAAATGTGCCTATTTCACTTCCTGAAAAGAAGGGAAGGCTAGTAGCCATCTGCCTGATGTCTGGGCGTCTATGTGGACAGAAGGTTTTCCGATGAAGGGGCAGTCAGTCATGTGCACAGGTTTACCTGCTCAGTGATCCCTCGGCCACTTGAGCATGAATGGCTTGTTTTGCTTCCTCTGACTTAGAGAAGGGAGAGAGAGAAATGAAAAGGAAAAAAGGGTATGGAAGTAGTGAGTGAGACTGATGGAATTTCAGGTTTATGAATCGCACCAGAAATCTTCAAAGAAGATTTTGCTGCATCTGCAGGCAGCATTTATCTCGTCTGTGGTTTTCTATATAAAGATGGGCATTTATCAGTTCTTCTTCCCTTTCTGTTTCCAAAGCTATCTTTTGATCTTCTCCTCCAGTGCTTTTTCCTCAGTCTGAGTGGAGCAATAGCTCATTTGGCCAATCTCTCCCTCTCTCCCCCTCTCTCTTTCAATTTAGTCCCTTCTCTGCAAAAGTCTGACTTTGAAATGAATTGCATGTCTCTATACCAGAAACAAGGTTTATTTTTAAGACAGACTCTCTCTCTCTCTCTCTCTCTCTCTCTCTCTCTCTCTCTCTCACACACACACACACACACACACACACACACACACTCAAAGTTCCTAACCACCCAGATAAATAAAGATACTTGGACCTCACTGACTAATTCCTTCGGTCTCTTGCTCACTTCTGAGGGCATCAAAGTTATGGGAGTTCTTCTTGGAAATGTGAAAATCTCTTTCACACACACACATTTTTCTCTAGGATTTCTTCCACATCATCTAACAAACTGACATTTGGTCCAAGATACTCGCTGACAGTGGAAATTTGTAATGATTGTGACCAAAGACATTCTGGTTGTAATAAAATTAATCTAAGACTTATGACTTCTTCATAAACAGAAGCTGCATTGTAAGAAATTAATTTATTTTTTGTAATTTGTAATATCCTTTGGGTTTTTTCTTTGTTGACTGCTTTTTCTTCTTTATAATCAATAAAGCAATTTTAATCATCCTCATCCTCATCCTCATCATCATCATCTAAATGGCAGCTAGATGTAGATATGTTCTTCAAAATGGGGGATTCAAAGTGTGCCACAAAATTATCAGACTACTTCTATACTAGCTTGTTATCTGAAAATTGAAACACACATAGGTGAAATTCCCTGATTGTGAGAAAATTAGAAAGGGGGACATTCTCACATGTAAAAAGTCAAAACTCAAAGGTAAATATGCATTTACCATATACAGTGGTACCTCGGGTTACAGATGCTTTGGGTTACAAACTCCGCTAACCCAGAAGTGGTACCTCGAGTTAAGAACTTTGCCCCAGGATGAGAACGGAAATCGTGTGGCGGCGGCGCAGCGGTAGCAGGAGGCCCCATTAGTGAAAGCGCAGCTCAGGTTAAGAACAGTTTCAGGGTAAGAATGGACCTCCAGAATGAATTAAGTCCGTAACCCGAGGTACCACTGTATGGGCCAGAAAGCTGGACAAACCATGTACTTCACTACCATAAGCTATAGTGATGACCACCATCTTGGATTGCTTTAAAAGGAGATTAAACTAATTAATGTAGGATAAAACTGTCTATGTCTGTCAAACATGAAGGCTATGTTCTGCCTCCACTATTGGGGGCAATATGCCTCTGAGTACCAGTTACTGGGAAACACAAGTGAGAGAGAATTCAGGTCCTACTTGCTGCTTCTTGTGGGAATCTAATTGGCCACTATAAGAACATAGGATGCTTAGGGAGCCAGTGTGGTGTAGTGGTTAAGAGCGGTAGTCTCGTTATCTGGGGAACCGGGTTCGCGCCTCCGCTCCTCCACATGCAGCTGCTGGGTGACCTTGGGCCAGTCACATTTTTCTGAAGTCTCTCAGCCCCACTCACCTCACAGAGTGTTTGTTGTGGGGGAGGAAGGGAAAGGAGAATGTTAGCCGCTTTGAGACTCCTTAAAGTGAATGAAAGGCGGGATATCAAATCCAAACTCCTCCTCCTCTTCTTCTTCTTCTTCTTCTTCTTCTTCTTCTTCTTCTTCTCTGTTCATATGGCTGCAGGAGTTCCATAAAGGTAAAGGTAAAGGACCCCTGACCATTAGGTCCAGTCGTGACCAACTCTGGGGTTGCGGTGCTCATTTCGCTTTATTGGCCGAGGGAGCCGGCGTACATGTGGCCAGCATGACTAAGCCACTTCTGGTGAATCAGAGCAGCGCACAGAAACGCCGTTTACCTTCCCGCCAGAGCAGTACCTATTTATCTACTTGTACTTTGACGTGCTTTCAAGCTGTTAGGTTGGCAGGAGCAGGGACCGAGCAACGGGAGCTTACCCCGTCGCAGGGATTCGAACTGCTGACCTTCTGATTGGCAAGTCCTAGGCTCAGTGGTTTAACCGCCATACCACTTCACAAATTTAAATTGACCAGATTGCCAGTAGAACTATCTGCATACATCCTTTGAGGATATCTGGGCAAAATGACACATAAATTCAAATCTGTGCATTTAAATCAGAGGTGGGTAACTTAAAAATATGAGGGAAAGGAACAATTAAGCAGTCATTTCAATATGAGCATTTAAAGCAAGGAACATAATTTAAAGCAACAATAAATTGGAAAGACATATATTTAAGCAACATTGCGTGGGAGCATTTGTGGAGATTATTCAAATTCCTTTTGAGAAGGAAACTGTATACAATTAAAATATTTTCATCTCTGCAGGGGGTAATTCCATAAAGGTTTTCTTCTTGATTGATTAAATGCACTGCCTCACAGGAACATCACATTAACAATTGTGTGTGTGTGTGTGTGTGTGTGTGTGTGTTGTATCTCTGGGAATACACTGCCGGGTTTAGCTAGAGTGTGAATGGAAGCTGTTTGGCTGCCTCTAAGGATTTAGCTAAAATACACCAAGATTTAATAAGGCCTTGCTGCCAACGTGAGCTAGTACCAGGATAAATCAATTTATGAAAAGAAATAACTATTTGGAAACATGGAAATCCATGGCAATTGAGTTAGCTGCACTATGCTTCTCTCAGAATCCCTGAAAGGCTTGTGTGTTTTTGTCACACATTATCTCACAAGGTATCCATCCATTACACTTAGTACAATTCAGTATGTCCCTTTTCTATCCGTCTATCAAAACTGTATCACACCGAAAAATGTTCAAATCAGGGAGATCTACTTTGGAAACAGTTAAAAACCTAACATAGAAATGTTCCATTAAACACATTCCATGGTGGAAATCCTTATCCAGCTCCTCCGAAGCAATTTTTTCTCCACTCCATAAGACCCCACTGAATATGGCAAATATACTGTACCGATGGGTGAAGAGGTGTAAACTTTGACGATGATGCAAATTGCCCCTGCCTGCCCATCAAATCAATTTTCTGATTAGTGGAGAAGGGGTGATTGTTGGGATACTGCCAGGGAGATAAAGCCCATCATGGCCCCCACGTCGTCTCCGGACGTCGTCACGCAGTATCAGCAATTAGCGACACGAGCTCCAGAAAATAGCTTGCCACATTCTAGAACTGCTGCACGCTCTATCAGCAGATAATGCACAGCGAAAGATGCACGCAGGAGAGCATTATTGAGAAGTTTATTCAGCATTGGTCAGAACAAAGAAAAACATGACTGCCTGCTTCGGTCTGCTCAGGCAGAGAGAGAAACGAAAGCAAAGAAAACATAAACTTCCTGTGAACAGGAAATACGCAGACTCTGTGACTCACAAAGCCTGCTCCCTTTTAAGGTGGAACAGAAATATCCTAACAGTGATAACCTCCCCGCAAAGCTCTTCTGCATGGATCAGTGAAGGGGGGCTGCGTACCTTTGTGTAAGTGTTTGTGTGCAAGAGTGTACATGTGGGGTGGCCATACCCATTGCTGGAATGTGGACCCCAAGAGAGTTGGCCATGAGCAAATATGGCCTTGGGGTCCAAAATGTTAGCTGCCTTCTCTCGCCACTTGGGATCCACTACACGCAAAGAAATTTCTCTGCCTGTGAGCTACAGGCTGGATCTACACTGATCTTCTAAACGTTATAAAATATCATGTTCTATAACGTTTAATGGCAGTTTCCCTTTGCTGGTGGCTCACTGCTCCGCCATGCCCTCTGGTGTCACATTTTAATAATGCATTTTTAACATTATAAAAGATGACTTTATAATCCGCCCACAGTCCTGCCCCTTCTCTACTGCACTTCTTGCCAACCTTTTGCTATGGCCTATGAACCATTCAGGCTGCATCCTCAAGGTCCAGGAAACCTGGGTTTAGCACACTCAAGAGTCCATTTCAATGGATGCATGGTGACACATAATGTGATGGCAGTGATTCATGTGGCAAGCAAGTCTTCGTAGGATGGCTGGGAAAGGGACTACTTGCCATAGAGAAGACATTTTAGATGATCTTCAGAAGCGTAACATGTGTTCTGGACCATGTTCCTTGCCAAAAAAAAAAAAAAAACCCAACAACTATTATAAAACGCTTACTATGTGGATACTGCCACAAAGCCACATACAAAGATGATTCTGTGCACATGGATACCATGGGTTGATGACAGCCTGGATTTTGCTTAAAAACACTCAATATTATGATGCTAATAACATATACTGCATATGAATAAAGTAAGAGATTTAACTCACATGGATCTGGGTTTTCAGCCACATGAATCAAGCTTCTGTATAGTGCAAAGAACACAAACTTTATATATCCTGCCTGTGAAGCATCAAAGTAGTAACTAATTGAAAAACATTATCTTAAAAAAAATATATGCCACAGCTGGTGTATATAAGAAAGCCTGTCTATTAAAAGATCAAAGTATGGCATTTCTCCCTATATTTTAAATTCATCTCTCTCTCTCTTTCTTAACTCCTCTATACACCAAATACCTACTGTCTCCTTATAGCATTTCTGATCATTCATCTCCCTCCATCTTAGAAGATAACTGCAGAAGTCCATTCTTGAACTGGTACATTTCGCCCAGTGCAGACGAACCAGTCGTGCTACCCTAAACCATCTCTGGCCAAATGCTCCCTACACAAAAATCATGCTGTTTCTGCTCAGACCCATTTAATCCAGAAGAGCACCATCACTTCCTTATTCTGAATAGGCCCATTAGGTGGGAAGCCTTGGAAAGCTAGTTTGGCCCTGCAGAGTCACACCCAAGCTTCAACCTTGATCCACCATCATTACCTTTCCATCAGACAGGAAGTTGGTAGGGTGTTCCAGAAAGGGGATGAGGGTCTTGACAAAGGATGTAGGGTCTACAGAACTTGATCCCTCTTGGTCGGAGTGTCTGAGGAGGAAGCAGCCACTGGATTTTCCTTACAGGGTCCCCAATTTCTCTATGGGCCACCACAGGATCCTCTTCCGATGAGGTTCCATCAGAACTGAGTCCTGAATTCTGGTGGCATCCCCTGCACCTCCTAACTCCTCACTACAAATGGCTGCTCCCCATAGGCCTTAGCTTTCTCCTCACATGCCAGGACAACTCCCTCCCCATGCCACTTACTCCATTCAATGGTATCTGCAGATGCTGGCACATTCTACACCTGGCACATGTGCTATAAACACAAGTGAGGAAAGTAGAAAGACTGGTGTCATTGTGTGCAGCGGAAGTCAGTGATATATCAACCACTTTCCCTGTAGAAGCCATCATTTCCTGGAACTGAAATGATTTGTGCAGATATCATGGGCTGCAGTGGGAGTCCCAAGGGCACAATAATGGATAGAGATGGAGGAAAGATAAACCACAGAGTTAAACCACTGAGATAGATCTCAGAGTTTATTAGGCAAGCAAGACACAGTAAATAATATTGGTCACCTTGCGCTTGGGCAAATGGCACCATTGGGGACTTCCAAGGGTCAGGCCCCTTAGATCACCTTGTGGTTTCAATGATCGCTTGCTGTAAAGCAGATGCAGCCAGCATGGGAAATGGTCAGGGAGGATGGGAGTTGTAGTCCAGCAACATCACGAGGGCCAAAAGTTCCCAGTCCCTGGTGTAGAGCTTTCCTGTTGAGAACAATGCTAAGGTCTTGGGTCTGTAATCTAATTTGTATTAAACATCTTGGATGCGTTGTGTCAAACCTCATTTGGATTTCTTTTTCTCCCAAGGGGGGAAAAACACCTTTCCTTTTTTTTTTTTTTTTTTTTGCAGAATAACCTTCAGCTTTAGCAAACAAAGCAGTGACTGATTGCTCTTTTAGTTTGTGCATTGGGGCTCTTTCCAGGTGCGAATCAAGTCCTTTGCTTCTCTTTAAGCACACAATTTCCTTCTTCTTTTCATTTTCCCCTCCACTCCAACCATTTGTAAAAGAGGACCAAATTAGTCATTGAACAAAATATCCATCTGAATCTCCTTGCAACGATCTTCATAGCAGCCACACAGTTAACATGTTGTTGTTGTTTAGTCGTTTAGTCGTGTCCAACTCTTCGTGACCCCATGGACCAGAGCACGCCAGGCACCTCTGTCTTCCACTGCCTCCCGCAGTTTGGTCAAACTCATGCTGGTAACCTCGAAAACACTATCCAACCATCTCGTCCTCTGTCGCCCCCTTCTCCTTGTGCCCTCCATCTTTCCCAACATCAGGGTCTTCTCCAGGGAGTCTTCTCTTCTCATGAGGTGGCCAAAGACATAACATTTAACAAATGGAAATGGTAGATAGAAAAAAAAAAAACCCCATAGAAATAAGAGCAGGGCCTTAGAAAAAATGTCACTTTTTCTCTGGATATCATCTACCTCCACAAAGGCACCATAAGGTTCCAGAGAAGTCTTGTCCAATGGCAAGCATTGCCACAGTTAATAACAAATTAACATAAAACTGATGTGAGATTATAGTGTAGAACATGGATGCAGAATCTTTTCCGGCCTGAGGGTTGCATAGTGGGGTGGGTGTGGCCAAAGGGAAAAGTGGGAGGAGCAATAGATGTGAGTCTTGCCTGTGTACAGTATGCTACATCCAAACCATGCAAGATTCAGAGCTTTCTAAGTATATCTCTGGGCTGCATTGTGACAATTCGAGGACACAATCCACCCAGGGAAAGGTACTGAAGCAGATGGTGGAGCAAGGCCAGTAAAGGGTAGAACATGAAAATGGGTGTGGCCTGAGAGCATCCTGAGCTCCCAGGTGGGGGGGCACATTTGGCCTTAGAGTGTAAAGGGCCCCAGGTCTGATGTGGAGATATACCCTCTGGAATTAAGAAATAACAACTTCAAGGGTTAAATTTTTCTATGGTTAAGATTTAGATATGTGCTTTATATGGGATTCCCTCTACCTTTCGCTCAGTTACTATTGAAAGTTTTGGTATTTGGGAAATTTCACCATAACATCTAATATGAGCATAATAAGGTAAAGGGTAAAGGCAAAGGACACCTGGACGGTTAAGTCCAGTCAAAGGTGACTATGGGTTGCGGCGCTCATCTCGTTTTCAGGCCGAGGGAGCCAGCGTTTGTCCACAGACAGCTTTCCAGGTCATGTCGCCAGCAGGACTAAACCACTTCTGGCACAACGGAACACCGTCACGGAAACCAGAGTGCACGGAAATGCCATTTACCTTCCCACCGCAGCGGTACCTATTTATCTAATTGCACTGGTGTGCTTTCGAACTGTGAGGTAGGCAGGAGCTGGGACAGAGCAACAGGGGCTCACCCCATTGTGCGGATTCGAATCACCAACCTTCTGATCGGCAAGCCCAAGAGGCCCAGTGGTTTATACCACAGCGCCACCCGCATCCTGCTGGATCAGGCCAATGGCACATCTAGTCCAGAATCCACTGTGTTCACCAGATGCCTATTGGAGGTATACAAGCAAGACCAGAGCACAACAGCTTTCTCCCCATTTGTAATTCTCAGCAACAGGCATTCAGAGGCACACTGCCTCCGACTGTGGAGATCAAACAGTCATCGTGGGAGGTGATTAATTCACATTTGAGGTGAGGTTAGTTTGTCTCCCCTGTTTTATTCTTCCCATCTTTCTATTTTCCACAACAAGCCTCCCAATTAGCTCTGCCTTATTTCTCCAGTGTAATGTTCTTTTGTCCTCATTTACAGAAATGAGCATGTCTTCCATACTCATTTTCTGTAGACGAAAACGTGGTGGGAATATTGTGGCATGCAGCTACAATGTTTACGACCTGGTTCCATTCCACCTGCATGCACTGGCGATGAGGAAACAGACATGTACTTCAGGGGCTGTAGAACAAGGCCTTTAGTGAAATCTTCTCAACAGCACTACAGGTAGCATGAAAAATTCAGCTATGATTGACACTGGAAAACATTTTCTCCGGAAATATGCCCTTGCTAGTGAGTTAACATGTGGTTTGGGGCTGTTGGTGGTGTTGCTGGGGATATTGATTAGCCTGAGTGAATAAACAATGCTAATCCCCAGGACTCCCATGTCAGATATTTTACTTACAGCGAGTGCCTATTAGACCTCCTTATTGTAGTTTTTGGTCAATGTTATATTCATGCCCCATCTTTGGACGAGGGCCAGCGCAACCATTCTGAACGATATCTAAATAGGAGCCATTGTGGCATGCAGAGCACACACTGATGCTTCTTGTCTCTTTGATGGAAGCACGTGACAGGAATACCAAGCCCCAAAGAGGGAAGCGCTGACATCCGCAATGCTAATTTAGATCTGCAGGAACTGTCTTGCAATGCCAGATAGCAGGTATGACCCTGGACGAGAATGTATAATTATACTAATGCTACTGCTGCTGCTGTTGCTTAGGTATTTGCAGTCTTTTCCAGTAGAAAAGGAGGCAGGAGCATTTATCCTTCCACGGGGACAAAAGGAAAAAAAGAAAACTCACCACGGAGAACTGAACGGCAGCCAGGAAAGAATTTTGTTGTTCTCATCTATTCAGTTTGCATGCAGAATGAGAAGAGCTGGGAATCATCAAACCCCCAAGACCCCCCATTTTCTGTGAATGGTGTAAAACATATTAACTAACAAAAAGAATATGGAAGGGGACCAAAGTGGTAGAAAAGATCTGTGTGAGGAGAGTAATGCAGAATACATAGAACTATATATAGTGGTACCTCGGGTTACATATGCTTCAGGTTACAGACTCCGCTAACCCAGAAATATTACCTCGGGTTAAGAACTTTGCTTCAGGATGAGAACAGAAATCGTGCTCTGGTGGCACAGCAGCAGCAAAGGCCCCATTAGCCAAAGTGGTGCTTCAGGTTAAGAACAGTTTCAGGTTAAGAATGGACCTCCGGAACGAATTAAGTACTTAACCCAAGGTACCACTGTACTGTACATCATTGAGCAGGCCACAGGGGCGATGCTTCCTTTCCATCCTATGAAATCACTTGTTGTTTCTACTTAAATTATGGGTGGAAGCATAGCTAGACTAAATGGTGCTCATAAAATGAATGAATGGATCCATTATTCTTGTAATTTAGGGACAGCAACAAAACGAAATGCATGCATTTCTTAATCTCCGACTTCAGTCACAAACTTTTAACAGTTCAAAATGGATCACTTTGAAATTTATTTGAAGGGCTTCTCTTTTTTTTTCTTTCCTTCTTTCTGCTGGGATTTGGCCCATATTCGACCATTTATGGGGTGTGTGTGGAGAAGGTAGCCAGGCTAAAACTGGCAGTTCTGCTCCCTTATACGCTGCATTATCAGGATCAAATCCCAGTGGGTGAGGGAATATATATATATAGCTATATAGCTATATAGCTATATAGCTATATAGCTATATAGATGATATATAGATACAGTGGTACCTCGGGTTAAGTACTTAACCTGAAACTGTTCTTAACCTGAAGCACCACTTTAGTTAATGGAGCCTCCTGTTGCTGCCGTGCCGCCAGAGCACGATTTCTGTTCTCATCCTGAAGGAAAGTTCTTAATCCGGGGTACTATTTCTGGGTTAGCGGAGTCTGTAACCTGAAGCGTCTGTAACCTGAAGCGTATTTAACCTGAGGTACCACTGTATAGATATATAGATATGCATGTTCTGCAGCATGTCATTAACACAATAATAGTGCATTAGTAGTGGATTTATTTGGCACTGTCCAAAAGTGCCCTCAGGCTTTTAAGGTTTTTTATTATTATTCATGAAACTAATATTTTAGCCTCCTCTTCTGCCTAGCTTTTTTTAGCACCTTTGTGTGTTGGTATCCTTTATAACTGTAGTGGTATCCAAATACAGGCAGCTCCCAATTTGTGCAGGGGTTGTGTTCTGGGTCATCACAGAAGCCTGAAATGCCCTGCTATGCCCTGTTCAGCCCCTGCCCCATTCGGCCCCCCTTCTCCAGCCTCTTATGGCCTGCCGTGATGCACAGCTATGCACAGCCGCATGTAAACTGGATGCGCGCAAATCAGTCACTGCCTGCACTTCATACTTAGAGAAGATCCAGCAAGATCAACGATGGTCTACGTTTTGGAAGTTAGCAAAGGAAAGCCTGTTGCGTTTGGTAGATCCAGTTTGTTTACATTCAGTCTTCTAGGCTGCTTTTGTAAATACATCTAAATATAGTGCCCGTTCTATCTTTTTCTTCAAAGAGGTCAAATACCTTATTTTATGGCAGGACACCCCGCAATCAGTACACATAAAGCACAAACATTTCTAATTGAGAAAAATCGCTGCTGAGGTGTTCTCTCAATCGACATGCCTATCTATGGAGGTTGTGGTGATGCCTCCCTTGCTGTTGCTATTAGTTACAGAAGAAAGAGGCAGTTATTGGGGGGAGTGGGCAGCCCTGGGAGAAGTAGGCAGAGGAGAAGCTGAGGAAGCCACAGGATGCTGATTGGAAATGAAGAAGTGTACCAGCCCCCAAAGCAGGTTTGAATACAACTGCTCTGATCCCATCATGAGCACAGATAATCATGAATGTGCAATAGAAAGGATGTCTGAAAGGGCCCTGAAACACACACCGTGCCTCATTTTGCTTCTTTGTGTAGCTATCATTGAGGTCACCACAGAAAAAAAATCGAAGAGATAACACTTGAGGCCTGAAATCTCTCCTTCTCTTCTCAAAAACAGAGAGACAGACACCCAGCCTTTGAAAAGCAAGGAAGTTGCAGAGAACATCTGCCAACCTTCATTCAGACAGACAGAGCCAGACAGAGCCATGTCAGTTCTGATTCATGGGCCACCCGTGGTTAAATCTTGGATTTGGCACTGCAGTGGGCCTCTTTCAGTTGCCTGAGTCCACGTTCCAGCTAAGCCCTTGCTCAGCACCTCATCCTATGTTGACTATTCCTTCCCCCGCCCTCCACCTTACCTCAGAACTCTGGCAGTCCCGCACCAAGTAAACACCATCAAGCTCTATTCATTTGCTCTATGCATGTTAATGCTAATTGCAGCTTCTCTAAGCATTTCACATTGTTTGCACAAAATAGCAGTGCTCTGCCTTCAAACAGTCAGTACGATGACAGCTGGGATGAGTTTATCTTGCCCTGCTTAGTGTCAGGTGTGTTCTTACAGCTTCCCTGCCTCTTTTTGGGAAAGCTAATTAAAGAACTCTTCTTCCTTGTTTAATATTTACATTGAAGCAGCTGCATCTCATTTGGACATAATGCAAAGATGGCACCTGGGGCTCTTTTCCCAGAGTTAATTTAGTTTCCTGTCCCCCCCACCTCCACCCCCCGTTTCCCCTACTCAATCGATTAAGTTATAATTTTTGAGATTAGGTTTGGGATTGTGGTGTAAGGAGCCTGCTTACAACGCCACACAGTTCTTCCAGAGGCTACATATGAGCTGGGCAAGCAAAGAGGAGCACACTATAAGCTCTGCCACTGCCACCCAGGCATCACTCTAGGGCTAAGTCTGAAGCAGCGAGAAGGACCTGAAGTCAGAGAACAGGCTGAAGAAGGGCTGCAGCTCACTGGTAGAGCATCTGCCTTGCATGCAGAAGGTCCCGGGTTCAATCCTGGGCATCTCCAATCAGGTCTGAAAACCTGGAGAGACAATTCCAGTCAGTGCAGGCAATACTGGTTTGGATGGACCATTGGTCTGGTGGCTACCCTTCCCAAGGATTGAAGAAATTTGTCGTCCAATAAGGCATGATTACTGCATTATTTTTGGAAAGCGTGTTCTCCCTCATGGAGAGCACATGTTGCAGTGGGGGCTGGCAAGACACCCCACTGTTGCTGGGCGGAAAAGAGTTTGGCCATCTTTAAACAGGGGCTGGCTGTAACTGGGGAGTTTCGTATGCTGCCATTTCTTGATTGACAGCCCTAGTTGTTAAATACTCTGCACGCAGCGTCGAGCTCCCTCTTTTCGCTGCATGCATCGGATCACCCGCCCTCCCTCCCTATTGTTAGGTTGTTCGCTTGACCTTGCTATGCCGGTCATGGGGTTGTCTGCTTTGGGGCAGGGGCCTGGTAGGAATTTTGACCGTTTGGCTGATTGGCTGGTGCCATTTGGTTTTTGCCTACTGCGTAGCACATTGTCACAACATGGATTTGGGGCATGGATTTGGCTGTGCCTGCCCCTCCAAAATGCTGCTGCTGCTGCAAGGGTTTTCCATTAAAAGAACCCAGGGGCTCCCCATGCTTTTGTCCGAACCCCTCACAAGGGGCTACGGCCACACAAGAGCCCCTGGGAGCATTCTGGGGAGAGGTGAGGCATGGTTCCCAGTCCCGTCTCTCTCCCTGGGTGACTTACCCTTTCTGACTTCGCAGGGGGTGCGAATGTCAGACTGTCGCAACCAATGCCTAAGCAACCACTCACATTGCTGTAATTTTAATAAAAAAGTTGTGGCCAAAATTATGCCAAAAACCTTAAACAAAATTCAAGTGTCACTGTGTTTTATTTGGGGTGTCTTGGGGACCTCGACACGCAAATAGTGGGATAGAGAAGACTTATGAAACAGAAATAGAATGGTTGTAGGCTGGTGGTAGTCTTGACCAAGATGAATTCATTTTAATAAATCACCCTAGTCTGAAGTGTAATATTTGCACATAATAATTACCAGTCGTAGTATGGCGATAAGTGGTAAACATCACATTTAGTAGCATGAAGAATAGGCCACAAGGATGCCATTTTGCCAGTTATAATACATGCTCATGCTCTTGGAGTCAGACCTCAGACGTTTATATCTGACATTTGTACAGTGGTGTTATGTTTTGGAAGTTAGCAGAAGACATCCACGGGAAACATGTTGTGTTTGGTGGATCCGGTTGTTCACAGTCAATCTTCTAGACAAATATAGTATACTGAGTAAAATATATGTTATAGTCCGTAATTGAAATCTGAATATAGAACTCTCTCAAGCTCTGAACTGTGACATTACTTAAGGAGAAATCTTCGCAATATAGTTCTAGGCTTCATTATTTATAATAGTTTAATTCATTTTCTTTCCATTAAAAAACTCATAATCATAGAGCTTTAATGCTGTAACAAATGCACATGTTATCAAAGGACAGATGCTGCCCAAAATATGCTTACATATCTGCCTTTGAAATAAATATAATTTGCATTTTTTTCACCCACATGAATTAGTGTGGTATTCATACATGCGCAATAGTCTTGACTGTGGTTAATATTCAGATGTATTTCATTAAAATAATACATATAATGGAGTTAACTTTTTTAAAGTAGCACATCCATTTGCCAGATACCTTCCTGTTCAACTTGAGCTGGCTACTTAATTATGCACCTTTAAGTACCAGGCAAAAATGTTCCTCTTCAACCAGGCTTTGGGCTATTTAACATCCTATACCTTTTAAATGTGTTTTTGGGAGGAGTGGGTTACTGGCTTGTTCTTGTCCTTGTTTTTATTATGAATGTTGTGCTTTTTTATCTTGTGCTTTTATGTTGTGAACTGCCCCGAGATCTATGGATGAAGGGCGGTATACAAATTTAATAAATAAAACAATAAATAATAAAATATATCTGTGCACCTCAAAACATGCTGAGAATCTCAAAGGCATAAACCAATTTGTTGGAGACATTAAAAAGCCATGTGGTCACATTGGATTGGATCTAGATTTAAGCCTTGTCCAGGCATGCATTGTAGAGATTAAATGGGTGATCACTGTAAAGACAGGGTGTTGGAATAAATGAGCCATTATCCTGATCCATGTTCTTATGTTAACCAAGATGCATTATTAAAGTTCAGCAAGGCAATAACACTTCGGGTGTGAACTAGGGCCAATGAGAGCTGTGGCTTTTGAGAAGTTCCAAGACCCAGATAGACAGACCCTGAGGGCCACTCTACTAGTTTGATGCCTTCACCACAGGGCAATTCATCAAACCCAAACAAGCAAAACTAATGTTGTTCCAACTGATGAAGAAACAAAATGAATGAAACCCTTCAAATGAAAAAGAAGTGAGGTCTACTGTGTTCAGTCAGACTTATGCCCAGGAAAATCTGCATTACGTTGAGTAATAAGTTTGAACACTGAATGTGGAAGCTTATGTCTAAAGTCAATGAACAGAGAAAACACTATTAGATGTGCTGCTGGATGTTTGAAGGTTATTGTATTTGTTTAAAAACCGATAAAATTCTGGGGTTTTTGATTTAAAAAATTCTGTATAAGATTGCCACCTAATAGCAAAATATAAATCATGTTTACTGAGAAGACATATTGTACTCAAGAAGGTGAGCACCCAGTAATTGTGCTTCAGAATGCAAACCTTGGGGAGCAATCCCAAGCTCCTGGGAAGAATGGCTGAGAGGTTATTGGATCCTGGTAGACAGGAAGGTAGGTTTGTGGATATGGAGGCCAGGGAACCAAAATCTCCTTGATGTGAGCACAGAAAGCCCTGGTGCTGTTGGTGGGGTCAAAATTCCAGAGGCATGTTGTGAAATGTTCTGTGATCCACAGGAATGCAGGAAAGATAAAGGTGAAAAACTGTAGCTCAATGCTAGAGAACCTGCTTTGCATGCAAAAGGGCCCCAGGCTGATTCGCTGAATGCCTGCTGGTAGATCTAGCAAAAACTCCTACCTTTAACCCTAGAGAGCAGCTGCCAGTCAAAGTAGACAACACATACTACATGGACCCATGGTTTGGCTCCGTGCAAGGCACCCTCCTGTGTTCCTAGGCCTTCTCTGCCCCTGGCCATTCACCATAAACAAGTTATGAAAACACATCTAGCCTTGGAAGTGTCGTATGTATTTCCCTCCCACTGCATTCAATGGGAGGGACATTTTAAGCAGGGGGAAATAGAGTTGGAAATGAGCAGTGGGAAACAAAGGGTTAGGGGGAAAACATCTCCAGATGTGATGGTAGGACCACTGTAGATCTTCCCTGGTGAAGGAAAATGATTGCTTAGTCAGGGTACAGTTATGCAAGTTATTGGTGGACAGAACTTCAAGCTCAATGAAGTCCAGTATGCTGAGCCAAAAGTCACCATCCCATGAACCCTTCCCCCAAATTCACAAAGACGAGTTCCTGATTTAATATCTATTTCCTGCATTTACTGGCAACTGTAGCTAACATTAAGTAGGATATTACTCATCATCTGCATGTTGAAGAGTTAAGGTAAAATGACAAGATGCTGATTACTTCTCTATTTATCAGGGGAGGTACTCTTATGACATCTATCAGCATGATATCTAATCACTGTAAGAGCGGAACAAATTTATAAAAAGATTCCTCTGAAATTGCAGGTTCTATTTTGAGATATATATATTTTTTTAAAAAAATACCCCACCATGAAAGCAGTTGTGCCTATGATTGCATTTTACCAGAGACCTACATGCCTTCCTGCTAAATATAGACTTTGTACAGGAGTTGGAGAATGTCACTATGCTTGAATTATAATTAACAAGAAGGCAGAGAGAGAGAGAGAGAGAGAGAGAGAGAGAGAGAGAGAGAGAGGGAGAGGGAGGGTGAGGATAAAAGTGCCCCCGCTCATCAAAGCCAAAGGTGAGAAAACAAACTGACAAAAAGACAGCACTTAAAAACAGGCCATCAAAGTACATAAGGCATATACATGAAAACGACAGCAATAAATGTACAAAGTAAAATGTTTTCAAAGCATATATAAATACTGATGACTCACAAATGGGGGGGGGACAGGTAGCAGAAACACTACGCAAAGAGGAGCCCAGTCATTCCAAACACAAATTGCAAATGCAACGATGCCTGTCGAGGAACTTACAATGGAGAAATAATTTAGCATACAAAATCTTTCCCAGTTTCTTCAAGAGTCTAGTCCAGGGGTAGTCAACCTTTTTATACCTACCGCCCACTAATGCATCTTTCTTGATGGTAAAATTACCTTACCGCCCACCAGTGCTCGATGGAAGGAGGATTCAGCTTGTGCCGTAGAACCCCCTACCGCCCACCTAGAATCTTGAAATGCCCACTAGTGGGTGGTAGGGACCAGGTTGACAACCCCTGATCTAGTCCATTGACTCTTATAGAATCAACCGACATTTAAGTTCAGTGGATTCTTCACCATGTTGAACTTGATATGCAGGAAGCTGAACATCCATACCTGCATATTTTTCATTGAAATGAATTTTCATATACTTAAAGGTAAAGGGACCCCTGACCATTAGGTTCAGTCGTGACCAACTCTGGGGTTGTGGCGCTCATCTCGCTTTATTGGCCGAGGGAGCTGGCATACAACTTCCGGGTCATGTGGCCAGCATGACTAAGCCGCTTCTGGCGAACCAGAGCAGCACACGGAAACGCCATTTACCTTCCCGCCTATTTATCTACTTGTACTTTGACGTGCTTTCGAACTAGGCAAACTCTTAATAAGATGTTGGAAAATGCATGTTTTCCAAAAACAGCTCAAGTCCAGGACTCCTATGCCTTCCCATGGAGGAAGGGGGCTGGGTAAATCTGGAATGTAGCTTTGGGGCTGAAGAGAAGTTCCTGGGGATGGCATCTGGCAGGGGAATATAAGGCCCAAGGCTCCCTTCTTTGTGTAGAGGACTTTCACTTGGAAGCCAAGTTATTCTAGCCTGTTTTCTGGACATCCACTGCCCCTCTTCCTCATCTCTGAGGCATTTTATATCCTCCAGGTTCCCCATCCTGGCCGAGGCCCTGCAACTGCACTCCTTCCCGCCCATCAGGCAGATGAATGAGAGGACCCCTAGCACAAGTGGAGTCTCCAAGCAATGTCCAAACATTGTCTCCTCATTAGTCATTGCTTGGTTGGGGCTTGGTGGTGGGGATCAGGGCCTACTCAATGAGCAAGGTGCTGGCAAAGTACAGTTGAGCTCCTGCAGGCCATCATACCTGCCCTCAGCCCATTTGACCAATAACATCCTTGCCTACAGTCACATGGGCCAGCATAAATTTAGCCTCCAGCAGCATAAAAGTAGCCGAAGCAATTCAACTCAAGTCAGTGTGCTCACAAGCATTAATCACCCCAGCGCTAGTTCTGCTCTTCAGGAAAACAGATTTTCTTTCCAGAGAGCACTACCAGTGGCAAGAAATTAATTATTCTATTTGTTACTCTTCCAGTTTCGCTGCATTAACAAGCTCTGACCTTAACTGGTTAATCACTTGTTGGCAGTCGCATACTTGAAAGGCTTGCACCAGAGACACTTTGCTATTAAGCTAATGATACAAATATTCCTTTTTCGCTGTTTGGTAATTAACGTATTCATTGATCTCTAATTGCTCAGCAATTTGTATCTCTGTTTCATTAATTCCTCGAGAATTAATATTCATTTTGTACCATGGGACATTCTTCCTCTCTTTTTAGCCATTAGTTCGATGAGATTATGCTCCAAATAAATGGCCCTGTCACAGTTACTGTGTGGGCAGCACTGCATTTAAAAGAGTGGACCCTGAGTGGTGCCGATGGCGGGTGCTTTAGTCGGGTTGTATTTGCAGCCAAATCAGGTCCTGGCATCACTGGTTATAAGGATCTCAGATAGCAGGTGACAGGGAAAATCTCATCTATTTGACACATACATCAACAATCCAAATCAGATTAATTTTTAAAGGATTTTTTTTCGTAACTCTTGTTTTACTCACCTAAAATAAATTCAGATTTGGGCTGGAGTCCTATATATGCTTACTTGGGAGCAAGTCCCATTAAATTCAATAGGGTTTTCTTCTGGCAAGGCGCACATAGGATTCTGTTGTTCATCAATTAAATAATGAGGCTACATCTGTACCTAACATTTTAACACTATGATATCATATTAACTGTCATGGCTTCCCCAAAGAATCCCTGGAGCTTGCTGAGAGCTGTTAGGAGACCCCTATCCCCTTCACAGGACTACAATCCCCAGAGTTCCAGAGGAAGAGGGATTGAAACCACTCTGAGAATTCTAGATCTTCAGTGACATGGTTGCCCCTTGCAGTACAATGGTTCACCACTTGGGGCAGTCACACACAGATCCAGAAGCTCTGTACAGCAATCAGTGGCCTGGCAGCAGTGATGTTCAGCTGCATGACTCCCCAGTCTTGGCCCTTCTCTTACAACACCCTCCTGCCATACACCGATCTCTATAGTCACCAATGAGCAGTGCCACCTACAAAGGACAGGCTGGTGGCTGATGCTGCAACCCCAACAGAGTTGACAGCAGCCAATGTGACTGCTCAGGACATTTTGCTATCTGAGACAGAGCAGCCATTGTGGTCTAAACCCCTGAGCCTCTTGGGCATGCTGATCAGAAGGTCAGCAGTTCAAAATCCTGCAACGGGGTGAGCTCCCGTTGCTCTGTCCCAGTTCCTACCAACCCAGCAGTTCGAAGGCATGCCAGTGAAAGTAGATAAATAGGTACCGCTGCGCCGGGAAGGTAAATGGTGTATCTGTGTGCTCTGGCTTCCATCATGATGTTCCATTGCACCAGAAGAGGTTTAGTCATGCTGGCCACATGACCCAGAAATCTGTGGACAAACGCCGGCTCCCTTGGCCTGAAAGCGAGATGAGCGCTGCAACCCCATAGTCGCATTTGACTGGACTTAACCGTCCAGTCAAATAGAGAGTCCCATGGACTGCAAGAAGATCAAACCTATCCATTCTTAAGGAAATCAGCCCTGAATGCTCACTGGAAGGACAGATCCTGAAGCTGAGACTCCAATACTTTGGCCACCTCATGAGAAGAGAAGACTCCCTGGAAAAGACCCTGATGTTGGGAAAGATTGAGGGCACAAGGAGAAGTGGATGACAGAGGATGAGATGGTTGGACAGTGTTCTCGAAGCTACTAACATGAGTTTGACCAAACTGCGGGAGGCAGTGGAAGACAGGAGTGCCTGGCGTGCTCTGGTCCATGGGGTCACGAAGAGTCGGACACGACTAAACGACTAAACAACAACAACAACAAACCGTCCAGGGGTCCTTTACCTTTATCTTCCAGTTAAGGTGCACACTACCCTAAGTCAGCCAAGTTATCTTGGCACTTGAGACTGAAAGCCCCATAAGCAACGCTCCCTCTTCCCTGACAGAAAAATACAATAATAAATTGAATCACTAGCCATTTGCTGCTCTTCCATGACATTCTAAGTCAGCTGCCTGAGGAAGCAGCCACCTCACTCAGTCTAACGGTAGGGCCAGCTACTTCACCCCAAATTTCTGCTTCTTTCCCCATAGTGTTTAGTAAAGATCCTCATCACATTATACATCTCCCTGCCCCAGTTCCACAGTATTGTCTGCTGTTGGAGGAAGAAGAGGAAGCATTTGAGGTGATGCTATTTCCCCAGGTGAGAGAGAAAATGTACCTGGTGTCGTTTGGTGCATCAACTCTGTGATCTTTGTTACATTTAGTTCCACCCTTAAACGTAGAGAAATGATAACTCCTAAAAAGTAGAACACTGGGCCTTCTTACACAAAATGTTAACTATTCTTTCTTTCACCAGAGGACTCTTTTGAAGCTGTCAGGCTTGCATCTTGCTTCCTGCTGAGTTAAATGAGGACATTTGACAATGTCCCTGCTGCTGTGTGTCTTGGTAAAGTTGAAATGTACTGAGTGATAACTCCTTGGGAGAAAAAAAAATTGCTCCCAGCTACGACTCTTTGCAGCTTGAGTTCTCATGCTCCTGAAATAACAAACAGATATTAGCATTTGCTCAAAAGAGAACGGAACACTCATCTTCAAAAGGAACACACCGAAGACAAGCGAGTGGGGAAGTTGGATCTCATTGTTTAATGGAAGAGTTATTGAGATCAGACATACTAATAAGAAAATAACAATGCGATAAAGCTGTCTATGTGATTCCAAAAGACCAGTCAGCTTGCCCTGCCAAATAATTTTACGCTACCCTACACAGTTGTAGTCATTCATTTAAATGGGTGAATGTACCCATGACTTGCTTTGCCTTGTACTTGGAAATAAGCTGTGCTTGGAGATATACTGTAGATCAGGCATGTCCTAAGCCCAATTTTGAGGGCCTAATCTGGCCCAGCAGTAGATTTAATCCAGCCCCCATGGCAGTATATGTCCTGGGGTAAAGGCCCCCCCCAAAAAAGCTCAGCAAAATTGTATTTAAAAAGCTCAAAAACTTCAATCCTAAAAAAAGCTGAACAACTTTGGTTGGCCCTCACGCATGTTCACTTCATCAAATCTGGCCCTCTTTGAAAAAGGTTTGGGCACCCCAGATGTAGATAGATACATACACATGATGAGTCCTGTTGGATCAGTCCAATGGTCCATCTCTTCCTGCATCTTGTTCTCACAGTGGCCAGCTAGATGCCTGTAGTAAACCTGCAAGTAGGATTTGAGCCCAAGAGCACTCTGCTCTCCTGTGGTTTCCAGCAACTGAGGTTCAGAAGCATTGCTTCCGAGGTCCAGCGCTGAGGGCCTTCTGGCGGTTCCCTCACTGCGAGAAGCCAAGTTACAGGGAACCAGGCAGAGGGCCTTCTCGGTAGTGGTACCTGCCCTCCCACCAGATGTCGAAGAGTACTACCAGATTTTTAGAAGACATCTGAAGGCAGCCCTGTTTAGGGAAGCTTTTAATATTTGATGCATTACTGTATTTTAATATTTTGTTGGAAGCCACCCAGAATGACTGAGGAAGCCCAGCCAGATGGGCGGGGTATAAATAATAAATTATTATTATATTGTTATCATTGCTGCCTCGACCGGTGAAGGCAGAGCACAGTGATCATGGCAAGCAGCCAATGATAGCTTTCTCGTCCATGAGTTTGTCTAATTCTCTTTTAATGCCATCAATTTTGGTGGCTATCACTGCATCTTGTGGGAGTGAAGTCCATAGTTCAGCTATGCACAATGTGAAAAGTACTTTCTTTCACCTGTTCTGAATCTTCCAACATTGAGCTTTATTGGCTGTCCAAGAGTTCTGGCATTATGAGAAGGGGAGAAAAAATTGTCCACTTTCTCCATTCCACGCATATTTTTTTAAAAAACTTTTGTCATGTCAACTGTTACTCACCTTTTGTCTGAACTAAAAAGTGCTGGTGTTTTTTCATACTTGTGAATCAATTATAGTATATATATATTGAATCAATTTGCAAGAAAATAAAATATAAAATAGCACGCATCATAAATAAAACAGCGGGGCACTAATCAATTCCAGCCCTTTGATCTCCCAACCTCAGCCCCCTTTCCTTCAAATCAGGCATTGGGAGGCTTCTTAATGCTGATCACATTCCTTCAGGGATAATCTGTTAGGAGCGGCACATCAGCTGCTGGCAGGACCCAGAATTAAGGAAAGTTCTGTTTTTGGCTCCTTTCTGCCATATGAGTGATCTCTTTCTCTCTCTCAAAATGTCCTTGGGAAAACAGTAGATTAGATGACAAGCAAGTGAATTCCACACAAGCTAGGATTTTCTGTTAGGGCAAAATTATTTCTGAAGCCGGCTCTGGAATTGTACTCAACCAGTTTTCAAGTCATTCCACAAACAGTGTGGGAAACAAAACCTAGAGAGCAGCAAATAGAACCTCACCTTCTCCAAGTGGCAAATTACACCAGGCAGGTCAAGTTATTATGGCACCTGAGGCAGAAAATCCCACAAGTACCTCTCCCCGTCCCTGAAAGGAAAAACAAAAGAAAACAAAAATAATAAATAAAACCAGGTACCAGTTTAGACAATACACCAGTGCTGCTGCTTTCATTGTTGTTAAAATTAGTTCCCTTTACCTTTTTCTTCCCAGATGCATGGGATCTCAAGAATAGCCTCGAGAGATTTACCTCTTAATGTCTTATTTTACACCTTCTTTTACTGGAAATATCTTATTTGCAGCCGTGGCGATCAGTAGCCTAAGTTCTTTAATCTTTTTCAAATGGGTTCAGTTAAACTAAAGGATGTAAACCTTCTATAATCTGTTTTTTCATTTTGACCAAGGGACTGCAATAACTCCATGTTACCACAGAGCCTGTTATTTTAAGAGTTTTCCAGCCCCCGTCTCTCTGTCTTTTCTTTAAAAAATGTGACTCCGTCACAGGAGTGTATTTAAACTCCCCTGGGATAAGTATTTTTCAGGGTGCACAGATGCTAGATATATACTTTCCCTGAAGCAAAGTATCTAAATCATATGTTTCGAAAGCAAAAGAACAATGACTGCATTATTAAGAGACAAACAACCTTCAAGGTGTTTCTTATCCAACAAACCCAGCATGCAGTAATTTCTTTTAATGTGAACTAAGCCCAGAGGCCTGCTTTCCCCCCTCTTCAGTCTTCTAAGCATTTTATTTTATGATACTGTTTGTCTCCCTGCCCCAATGAATTGTGTTGATTTTATATAGGCCAAAGGGCCTAAACATCTCAGCTGACATTTACCACGGACGCAGGATGTTTGCGAGATCCAGCCAAATCCTGACTCAAAGGAAGGTGCCTCAGACATAGTCTGGACTTGTTAGATGTGAAGTTGAATCTGTAGGAGATGATAGAAGACCAAGCAGGATCCTCTGAACAGTGGCATAGTGTTGCTTGCCGGTGCCCCGGGCAGGGGGACAGCAGCCCAGTCCTCACTGCCAATGCCGCCAGAGGGTCCCCACCCCCACTGGAGCAAAGTGGAACTGCACTGAGCCGCCTGCCCACCTGTACAACGGGGAGTCTGGCTGGCCAACGTGGTCCTTGGTAGGCAGAGAGGAGCACTGGGGTGGGTCGCCTGCACAGGGACACCTGATTCATGACCCATCAAAAATTGTGCGCCTGGGTCCACAGCCCCCCTGGCACCCCTATGCATAGCTGTCCACTTACAGATTTGAAAATAAGCGACCAGCAGCCTCAAAAATAAGGGATCAGCAGCCAAAATAAGGGATTTTAGCCAACTAGCTCCTTTCCTTTCCCCCATAACAGTCAATAGAAGGAGCCTCCAAAACAAATCCAAAAGCCCCCTCACACAAGATCGCCTCCTGCCATTGTACTCAACCAGCTCCTTTCCTTTTCCCCCACCATGTGCCCCTGCTCCAGGCAGACCTTTTCCCCGGCAAAGGTGAGTGGGCCGTCGATGACGTATCCATCTGATTCCAAGCACAGGTATGTTCAACTTCTGAGCCCCTCTGAGCCAAAGGCAGAAAGCCCAGCCAGAAGCCAAACAAAGCTTCAAGTGGTGGTTCCCACAGCACAGCAACCCGGCAAAGGGGATGCAGCAAGGAAAAGCACCGTCACCTCTCCGCTGGGAAGTGCTGAGCAAAGGCGAGTCCCCAGGCAACGCAGCTGATTTGATCGGCACAAGGCATGCAAGCTCCACCCCCCAGTTGTTCTTAGACTCCTTATTGGGTGAGCAACACAGCCAAGCAACACAGCTGGAGCCTCCCTTCTCCTTGGCAGGGAGGGAAGAAGGGAGAGGAGCTGCTTCCTTTGAAACCCGGGAAATGTAAGGGACATCATCAATAAAGGACAGCAGCGGGAAATGGCGCTGGGATAAGGGAGTTTCCTGCCAAATAAGGGACAGTTGACAGCTATGCCTTTGCCCCTGAAACACTTTTTGGCACCTCAGTGATCCAGGTTGAAATCGACCAGCTTGCAAACTTGGCCTAAAGCCTGCTGTTTTCTGAAGCACTGGATAAGGGTCCAAATGGATTCTTATAGATGTGCACAGTCCTAGTGCACATCGCTACTCCTTTTTTGCATCTTTGCCATGGCAGTGGCCACAGAATCTCGACATCTCCTGTTAGAAGGATCAGGTAGCAGTTGATGGGGTAAGCATCTGCCTCAGACCCTGGAGAGCTCCTGTTGATCAAAGTGCTAGATGGACAGTCTCACCTGGTATAAGACAGCTTCCATGTTCTCTCTCCCAGGTGGATCATACAAATTGTCCTTGAGGATCCAGAAGAAAAAAAACCCCATTGGAGCTAGGCACTGTTGTATATTCAAGAACTACAATCGCTTCCAAAGGAGACTTAATCAAGGTAGCTAATTTAATCTAAGATCGTAATGGGTTACTGTAATGTTTGTTCTGTTAATAATACTTGAGATTGTAATTTTAAATTGTTTTAGGGATGAAAATTGATCTAATAAATTATGAATGTACAAAAAAATGAAAACTAGTTTCTATTAATCACAGCCCTGAGCAGCTGAGTCATGCACTCATCGAGCTCTTAGACCTGTTCAAATGAAAGAGCAACTTTCCCAGTTCACACAGCTCACACATAAAGCAACAGGCAATGTGAGGGTTTTGCATATATTGTCTTATGCACCAGGTCCAGTTCATACTATTCTTGCTCCTAAAGAAGGAAAGGTTGCATAAATCAGTTTTGCTTGCGTAATGAGTCCTCATGTCCTTGCACTGCATGCCCACCATGCAAGAGGATTGACAGTGTAGTGGCTGCATTAACTGATTATTGCTTATTTTCCACTCCACCCTCTCTCTCATAACTCAGGGCTGTCTAATGAAGCTGAACCTCAGAAGATTCAGGACCGACAAAAAAATAATAAGAATCTTCACACAGCTCATAACTATGGAATCCACTCCTGCAAGAAGTACTAATGGACACCACCTTGGATGGATTTAAAAGAGAAACATAAATTAATGGAGAATAAGACCATCCACACTGCAAGTTGCTGGGAATCACAACTTGCTGTTGCCCTCATTTCCTTCTTAGAGGCATCTGGTTGGCCACTGTGAGAACAGAATGTATTTTGACAGTATGGATATGTTTATCCATGAGTCAGGGTGACAACATCTACATAAGTGTTCCTGACACAAGTTTCAGGATTAATACGGCCATTTCTATGAAATTTTCCATATGATTTTTTAAAAAACAAAACAAAAAATAATTTCTTTGGAAAGAAATACAGTGGTACTTCAGGTTACATACGTTTCAGGTTTCAGACTCCGCTAACCCAGAAATAGTGCTTCAGGTTAAGAACTTTGCTTCAGGATGAGAATAGAAATCATGCTCCGGCAGCACGGCGGCAGCAGGAAGCCCCATTAGCTAAAGTGGTGCTTCAGGTTAAGAACAGTTTCAGGTTAAGAACGGACCTCCGGAATGAATTAAGTACTTAACCCGAGGTACCACTGTACACAGTGTTTTCCCATACATATGCTCAAAACACACACACAGGAAAACTTACATGAGACGCAAACTCAGATGGGCATATTCCAAACAATCTGCATGCAAATGAAGTCAACGGATGCACTTAATGTTTCACACTCAGTATTTAATCCTTCAGTCGATTATAATCTGAGCCCATGAAGTTGATCAAATTGCCCCAGGATGAGCTTTCAGCTCAGGGTCACTTGGCCTTCTAAATCATGCTTCCAAATGGTGAGGATATCTTAACCACACATTAGCGGCAGATGCAAAATGGGTGTTTGTACTGACTCTCAGCAGCGGCCTAACAAGTCATGAAAAGAATTTTGCCTCACTGGGAATCCCCTGTTCAGAAACAAACTCATCAGCAATGGGGGGAATTGAAAGATTATCCTCACCAGCTCAGAGGCAAAGCTTCAGCATCTTTGGGCAGAGCTAGCAATGGCCCTTGTCTGAAACCCTGGAGAGCCACTGCCAGCCAGGGTAGACTACCACTCCCATCATGCTGGCTGGACCTGATGGGAACTGTGGTCCAAGCTGTGCCACTTGGCAGCATCTAGCACAGATCCCCCATAGATAACCAAATTGCCCCTGGGTGAAATTTATTACCCCAGGGTAGCTTGGTCATTTTTATCAGCTTGTGATGCTGTAAGGAGAATCATTGGTTGGTTAAAGTGTGGTGCTGATAGCCCCAAGGTTGCAGGTTTGATCCCTGTATGCGACAGCTGCCTATTGCAGGTGGTTGGTCTAGATGACCCTAAGGGTCCCTTCCGACTCTAGAATTCTATGATTATTAGGTTGCCACTTGTCAAACATCACCATGCACACTCCCTTCTCCACATTGAATGGGACATTGGCGCCAGTCCTTTGAGGCCCATGTTCTGTCTCCTTCTAAATTCTTCTAATTATATATGAGAACATGTGGATTTATGGGAAGCGGTTAAAAATGTACCGGTTCTTTCTAATATCTGACACATTTCCAAAATCCCCTTTCTCTAAAATGCATGGCATATGCCAAATAAACGACGGCGAGATATACTGTGCCCCCCCCCCCCCGCTGGCACACAGTGTTATATCATTCCTCGCTGCTAGGAATTCCCTGCATACCCATCATGGGAAAGTGTGCAATATGAATGCAATTTTCATTTTATCGCTTCACTTTTCAAAATAGGCCTGTGCATCATTTTGATCATTCTTATATTTAGGGGGGGAAATGTTAACTTCCAACCTTCTCTCTGATTCCCTTTACAATGTCTTTGAAAGACTCGGCTATAAGCGTATAGTAGCAGGTTTTTATGGGGATATAAATCTTTGTATAATATGAATAGTTAAAACCTAACAATGTGCTAGCATAGGTGAAATTGCACAATGAAGTGGAATCGGCTGCTTTAACATGCCAAGTTTATCTCTTCTTTAAGATGCTTTCCAATGCCAAATGCTGCTGTCATGTGATATAATCAATCTGCGATCCTCTAGCACAGAACTGGATACCAGATAAAAGATGGTCTCATCCCTTATTTGACCAACCAATGATTGTACTCTGCAGGAGAGGACCTCCTACAGATACCACCTCCTCTGGTCCATTCCATATGATGCAGGAATCATGAACTTATCCATTGGAGCTCTCTCCCACTGTATATTAGACAGGTGCCATCTCTATTTTCTTTATTACACCTGCTGAAGACATTCTTGTCTCAGCAACTCTTTTAAATAGATTGTCTTATTCCAGTCTGCATTGGATTTGAAATTGGTTTTTTATGCGCGTTTTTATTGGCATTCTCTTTGGGATGTTTCACGGGATGCGACTTGCAAATGAAACGAAATAAACAAACAAACAAACAAACTGTACAGCTTGTCATCTGCCAAGCCACACAGACTATGAGTCATGTAGGGCAGCCTGCCAAGGACTTGATCGACTTTACTGGCTGCTGGAATGGCATAAAACAGGGGTGCTTTCAGTTCCCTATATAGGCGGGACATTCATTGTAACAGTGCCCTGCAGTACAGAAGGGCTGGACATTGGGTGATGCAAGCATTTCCCCCACACAGGTAGCTGAGCCGAGAGGGCTTCATAATCACCATCATCTATATTTATATGGGTGCCTACTGAGAAGATTTGTTGTGAATAATTATTGTGAAAATAAGAATGGTGGGGCGGCTGAAATTTTGTCCTTGCTCAGGTTGCCATATTACTAAATTCAAGGGACGCAGGTGGCGCTGTGGTCTAAACCACTAAGCCTCTTGGGCTTGCCAATCAGAAGGTCGGTGGTTCAAATCCCCACAATGGGATGAGCTCTCATTGCTCTATCCCAGCTCCTACCAAACTAGCAGTTTGAAAAGATGCCAGTGCAAGTAGATAAATAGGTACCGCTGCGGCAAGAAGGTAAACGGCATTTCCCTGTTTTCTTGTTTTCGTCACCGTGTTCCATTGCACCAGAAGTGGTTTAGTCATGTTGGCCACATGACCCGGAAAGCTGTCTGTGGACAAACGCCAGCTCCCTCAGCCTGAAAGCGAGATGAGCGCCACAACCATTGTCGCCTTTGACTGGACTTAACCGTCCAGGGGCCCTTTACCTTTTACCTTAACCTTACAGTTAAGTCCAGTCACAAACGACTCTGGGTTTCCGGCGCTCATCTTGCTTTACTGGCCGAGGGAGCCGGCGTTTGTCTGCAGACAGTTTTTTCCGGGTCATGTGGCCAGCATGACTAAGCCACTTCTGGCAAAACCAGAGCAGTGCACAGAAATGCTGTTTACCTTACCTATTACCAAATTCTACCCATGAATACAAAGAGTTGAGAAGTCACCAGGTGACTGCTAAGCCTAAAGAATACAGCAAGTGAGAGGCTCCTATTTTTGCCAAGAGGTAAGTTGATTATATCTCAAGCTCTGGTCCATTTCCAATCCGTTACTACATAACCAGACCCTCTAAGTGTCCCTATTTTCCAGGGACAGTCCCGGATTGATGGAAGCCATCCCAGTTTCGGGTCTGACCCCGGAATGTCCTGCTTTTCCTTAGGACATCCCTATTTTCATTGGAGAAATGTTGGAGGGTATGGAGTTATGTGACTCCTGAGCCAAGGAGATAATTATATAACCTTTAGAAGTTTTTTTAATAGTTAACATTTTGTTATGTTTTTATATAGGTTGGAAGCAGCCCAGAGTGGCTGGGGCAACCCAGTCAGATGGGTGAGGATGATGATGATAATGATGATGATGGAATAGGACATTCTTATTTTCACTGGAGAAATGTTGGAGGGTATGCATAACTCTTAGAACAAGGGTGGCCAATGTGGTGCCACCACTTTGGACTTCAACTCCCATCAGCCCTAGCTAGCAAGCATGGCTAGTGGTCTGGGATTATGGGAGCTGTAGCCCCAAATATCTGGAGAATACTAAGTTGGGGAAGGCTGGTTTACAATGATGTCTCTTCAGGGTGTCAGGCAAAGGTTTTTCACAGCTCTACCTAAAGCATGGGTAGGCAAACTAAGGCCCGGAGCCAGATCTGGCCCAATCACCTTCTAAGTCCAGCCCGCAGACGGTCCAGGAATCAGCGTGTTTTTACATGAGTAGAATGTGTGCTTTTATTTAAAATGCATCTCTGGGTTATTTGTGGGGCACAGGGATTCGTTCATCCCCCCCAAAAAAAATAGTCCAGCCCCCCCACAAGGTCTGAGGGACGGTGGACAGGCCCCTTGCTGAAAAAGTTTGCTGATCCCTGACCTAAAATATTCCCATGAAGTACATCTGTCTGTCTGTCATAGTTATGCCCCACCTTTCTAATTCAGAAGCAGAACCGTTCAAGGCAGCTCAAAATGTATTTTCCCTCCAAAGCACTGAGACACTTGAGGTGAAATTCAGTGTCACGCTATTAGGAATGTAGTACCCTCACAGGCGGGGGACACAGGTGGCGCTGTGGGTTAAACCACAGAGCCTAGGACTTGCTGATCAGAAGGTCGGCAGTTCGAATCCCCGCGACGGGGTGAGCTCCCGTTGCTTGGTCCCTGCTCCTGCCTACCTAGCAGTTCAAAAGCACGTCAAAGTGCAAGTAGATAAATAGGTACTGCTCCGGTGAGAAGGTAAACGGCATTTCCGTGCGCTGCTCTGGTTCGCCAGAAGCGGCTTAGTCATGCTGGCCACATGACCCGGAAGCTGTACACCAGCTCCCTCAGCCAATAAAGTGAGATGAGCGCTGCAACCCCAGAGTCAGCCATGACTGGACCTAATGGTCAGGGGTCCCTTTACCCTTACTTTACCCTCACAGACATTGCAGCTTGCGAGATGAAACGACCTACCCTCTCCAACCTCTGTGTATTATGCTGGGTGTTCTCCGAACGCTCCCCTGAGCAAAAAAATAAAATAAAAATCAGATGAAATTTTCAGCACAGCACCAGTGGTAACCAAGGGTTAATTAAAGAAGTGATCACAAAGCACATTCCACATCTTTCTCTCTGTCTCTCTTGGAGAAAGTTTCCAAAAGGAAATAGCTGAAAACTTTCAATCCCAGAGAGAGGACAAAATTGAGTCTGCCGCATCAAAAGTGTTGCCTGGGCCCTTTTGAAAGCAATCTTGTTTTTATCAGGTATGGACGCATAGAACTTGGCAGCAAATCAGCTGAATTCTTTAATCGGAAGGTGACGTAGGAATTAAACCACTGAGGCGGCTTCTCCCAAGCTATAAGGATTAGGGCTCTTTATCGGGAAGAACATAATGCTCTCGTCTAGCTGGTTCCTGCTTTTGAATCCTAAGAAAAATGATTCACTAATGTGCTAATGTTCCTTACTGCTCTGCATGTTGCAACTTTACATTTTTTAAAAAGCCACTTTAAGTAAACAACTTGAGAATTTGTCGTGCCATAGTCCTATGAAGAAGAAATGCAGCCATAAAAGAAAGCTAAAAATGTCAAAGGTTTATTATCTCTTTTTTTTTTTGAGGGGAGGGGAACAAAACCCTAAGTGAGTTAGATACTTGGGGAAAGCAAAAATTGTTCTCTTTATAAGATTTTATTAAGACTTTTCATAATACGTTACAATAAAAAACAAGCTAGTCTAAACAAAAATTAAACAGAAGGAAAAAGAAGGAAAGAAGAATGCAAAATTTGCTCTCACAGGTGTATCTTAACTCTTGTCCCACACAGAAAGATGTGAACCCTCCGAGCTCTCACCTGGGAAATCAAAGATGGTTTTATATTGAGGTAATAAATTTTGAACATTGCAATTACATAATTCCTTCACAAACAAAGTCCTGAGCTATTAAAAATCCCAACATTGCTTCCCATGAATGACACAACAGAAGAGGGTGAGACTTCCTGGGTTCTCAACAGACACACATCTGAAAATTAAGTGATTTGCTCCCCAATTCCTCCTGGTAAATTGAAAGCAAATTGGTTCATTTCCTGTACTAATCTGACATTCTCAGGAAATGAAGAACACCCTCTCTGCCAGACCCCATAAATCATCGGCCTCAGCTATACAGCTGCAAATAAAACATGTTAAGTGTCATAAACTGCATTATACAAATGTGACACTAGATGGCAATGGTGAGCTATGGGAAATCTAATAAATTTTTCAAAACATTTTTTGAAAAAGCATTTCCACAATGGTTTTTATATTCATGTAGATTCCAACACCACCTCTGCTTTCCTTAACTTTAAGTTGCAATAACTGTGTGGGAAAGCCACGGCTGTAAGTCGCTTTGGGTTGCCTTGGGCAAGTTAAATCAACTAGCAAATTCAATAAATAATTATAAGTAGTAGAGCATCAGCTTTGCATGCCGAGTTCAATCGTCAGCATCTTCAGGTAGGGCTTGGAATGTCCCCAGCCTGAAACCCTGGAGCTCTTCTGCCAATCATTGCAGACAATACTCTAAACTATGACCAATTGATCTCACTCAGTACCCTATTCTCCTATGGTGATGAATGAGGAGTAATTTGCTACAGCCATTTCAGCAGTCCTTGGCAACACTTAAAATCCAAGGAGTCACCACTCCTTCCATCCTGACACATCAGGATATCACAGGTGATGTTGCCCATAAAAAGCTAAAGGTAAAGGACCCCTAACAGTTAAGTCCAGTCGCGAATCACCCTGGGGTTGCGGCGCTCATCTCACTTTACTGGCTGAGGGAGCCGACGTTTGTCCGCAGACAGTTTTTCCGGGTCATGTGGCCAGCATGACTAAGCCACTTCTGGCGAACCAGAGCAGCGCATGGAAACGCCATTTACCTTCCTGCCGGGGCGGTACCTATTTATCTACTGGCACTGGTGTGCTTTTGAACTGTTAGCTTGGCAGGAGCTGGGACAGAGCAGCGGGAGCTCACCCCATCGCGGGGATTCGAACCGCCAACCTGCCGATCGGCAAGCCCTAGGCTCAGTGGTTTAGACCACAGTGCCACCCGCATCCCTGATGTTGCCCATACTTTCAGGAAATTAAGTGGAAATATTTGGGGATTATATAGGGACGCGGGTGGCACTGTGGGTTAAACAGCTATACTATACGGACTTTTGTTGGCAAGGTGATGTCTCTGCTTGGCCAAAATTTGCCAGCATCTCTAGGAACAGCCGATAATTTTAATTATTTTTGAATGTTTTCAATATTCATTTTTAACATTAATTTTATTGCTTTATTCATTTTTGCCACCGCTTGCAGGTTTTATTGCAGCCAAGGGGTGTATAAATGTCACAAAATAAATATAATAATAATGCAAGTGTGTGGCCCTCCCATCACCAGGACATAATCCATATTGATGCCACTTTGCTTTATCGAGCTACACAAACTGAATTGCAAAGGCTGTCCTTTCTCCAAAGTACACTGTGCTAAAGTTTTACATCCCTTTCTTTTACTTTAATGCACTCCGTTTTTTAAATCTGTCCTCAGCAAGAGGAGAAATGAATTATACAGGAAACATTGGCTTGCAAAACGCCGGGCTCAGCAGTTAATGCGCAAATGATGTAACTGGTTTCAGAGGGCTGGGATGAAATGCCAGAAAAGGTCATCTGGCCCTTGCAATTTAAAACATATTGTCATTATCTACCACCATCTCTCTGTGATCACTTGCAATAAAGTTTATATTTGCCTGATAGATGTAGGAATTATATCAGCTCTTACTAGTGAGTGGTGTAAGGTTTTGTGATATATTTTTTTAAAAAAAAAACTATAATAAAATAAAGGGCCTGTGGTTTGATTGCTAGGAATTACAATCATATTCATAAAACCATGGAATCATAGAATTGTAGAGTTGGAAGGGACCCAAGGGTCATCTAGTCCAACCCCCCTGCAATGCAGGAATCTCAGCTAAAGCATCCATGACACATGGCCATCCAAATTGGTGTTTTGGGAATGCAAGTGGACTAGATCCATCCATAGAATTAAAGAACTGTAGAGTTGATAGGGGCCACAAGGATCATCTAATCCAACCTCCTGCTTTGCGGGAATCTCAATCTAAGTTAGTCATGCCCATTCATCCCAATGGGTCCATTCTATAACTAAAGTTGGAAACAACTGGTGTTATTTTTCTAGAAAAAGAGGTGCCGGAAGTCACCATGAACACCTCCCTTTTTCTCTTATAATGGTAATGGCGGAGCCAACTTAGTGCAACAGTTCCATCGACCAACATGTAGCTTGGATCCTGCAATCGCCCACAGCAGTTTGAAACCCATGGGGGTTGCCTGGCTTTTAATAACAACAACAACAATGGTAATGGCGCCTGTTATGTACTGAAGTTCTCACCCTGGGCCAGCAGGGGGATACTGTAGATAGTTATGCAAATGAAGGATCGAAAGTGACATCCAGTGATTGGATAGTTTGTATGCAAATGAAGGATCGAAAGTGGCGTTCAGTGATTGGATAGTTTTAGAAAGTTGCTACAGTTACGTTGTTCTGGAGCTCTATATAAGCAGGCTGACTGAGCTCCTCAGTTCAGTTCTGTTCTGGCCTTTGAATAAACAAGAGCTGTTTGAAGAATCACTGTGTCGTCTGATATGTTCGCCCACAACTTAACAGCGCCCACCTGAGAGGTGCCGGAACTGAGTTTTGGCAAATTCCGGCTGAAAAAAAGCCCAAAATAACTAAGAGCTTCCTGCCCTTTTATGACTCCTAAAAAACAGCTGCCTGAGGCAAACACTTAATTCTGCCTATTGCTGGGGCCGGCCCTGCGTGCAGCTCCAGTTGCTTCTCCCCTTCCCTCTCCCATACTCGAGGGTTGCATATCTCTTTAGAGATCATACGTCCTTATGAGATATTCTTTCTTCTGCCTTCGGGCTCAGGCTGACCTTTATTTTCTCAGAGTTTCCCAATGGACCCGTCAGATCCAGGTGAACTGGTTATTTCTAGTGTCAAGCGGTGTTTTGGGAAGCTTGACCCAACTTGGATCAAATGACATGGCACGCCGGGCGCAGGAGCCGAATGTCACTTCTGCCGCTCAACACGGCACGACACGGTGCAAGCCGAGAAACCTCAGCAGAAGCATGAATAATAGATCAGCACTGAGGTTTGGAGGGATCCTTAAATAACTCCTATAAGCAGTGCTTCCCTCGGCCGCGCTCCCTTCCTTTCGCATTAGAGGAGGTGAGGAAATGTCTTTTGTATGTACTTGCCTCTTGCTCCCGCAGAGAATTTATCTGCACATGGTTTGCTATTAACTCCCTAGCACTGACCCAGAATAGAAGGATTATGCATAATAGTAGCTGAATAATTTATTCATCAAATTGAATGATTATTTACTGCATAAATAATGGAATGGTTTCCTTCTGCATTCCTTCCCCTCCTGCTTTGAAGAACAGGAAGGTGTGGGGCGCAGGGAGAGAGAGAGGAAAGGATGAGTAATTTGTTCCATCAGGTTCCATGAACATCTTTAATAATCTGAAATAATGCAAATCATGTCAGGTTCCATGAGCAGAGCAGCTAATTACCCTGAAAATTTGTTTTCCTCCCAAATTGCCCTTCCTCCAGCTGTCCTTGGGTAGATTCAGATGAGCTTCTAAGGTGCTGTCGCTACGAAGAGTTGGCTGGTCATGTGGATGCTCTCTTGACCTGTCACAGCCACAGATTAAGAGCACCAAGAACTGAGCTGCTGGATCATCTACTGCAGCCTTCCCAAACCTGGCATATTCTAGATGTTCTGCTTTGGGTTTTGCACCAACTCCCCACTTGCTGGGTTTTATGCTTCTCAAATTGTTTTTGCAGCTGTGTTTCATGCTGATTTTATCTGGTGGTTTTTTGTTTTTGCTGGACTTTCTGTTTTCAGATTTATTTTTCTTCTGTTTTAGAGTTTGTGAATTGCATTTTATGGTTCACGTAAGCCAGGGGTGGGGGAGCTTCAATTGTAGGGTATAAATAATAATAATTATTTTATTATTTATGCCCCACCCATCTGGCTGGGTTTCCCCAGCCTCTCTGGGTGGCTCCCAACAAAATAATAATAATAATAATAATAATAATAATAATAATAATAATTTATTATTTATACCCCGCCCATCTGGCTGGGCCTCCCCAGCCACTCTGGGCGGCTTCCATAGAAACCAAAAATACACTAAAATATCACACGTTAAAAACTTCCCTGAACAAGACTGCCTTAAGATGTCTTCTGAATGTCAGGTAGTTGTATATCGCTTTGACATCTGCTGGAAGGGCGTATAATAATAATAATAATAATAATAACGACAACAACAACAACAACAATAACAATAACAACAACAATAATAATAATAATAATAATAATAATAATGTGATAAAACATCGAACATTAAAAACTTCCCTAAACAGGGGTGCCTTCAGATGTCTTCTAAAAGTCAGATATTTGTTTATTTCCTGATGGGAGGACGTTCCACAGAGTAGGCGCCACTACCTAGAAGGCCCCCACCCTGGTTCCCTGTAGCTTCACTTCTGGCAGTGAGGGAACCGCCAAAAGGCCCTCGGAGCTGGACCTCAGTGTCCAGGCTGAACAATGGGGATGGAGGGGGGCAGTGGGGGCAGGTCGCCCTGGGTGTCACCACTGGGGGGGTGACAAAATGCCAGGCGGCACTCAACGCGGGGCCTGCAGCACGCCCAAGCCACATGTCTCTCCTGGGAGTGACGCGGTGGCTTGGGCGCCCGCAGGCTCCACACTGCCCCAAACGGTCCGCCCATAGCCTCCCCCTCAGCTGTAGGGCGGCTGAGTGGGAGGAGGCAGGCAGACTCCTTGGAGACCCCGCGAAGCGTCCTGCCCTGGCTGGCCCTGCCCCTTGGCCCAGGGCACGCGCACTGCTCCAGATGCCCGATTGGCTTGCTCTGCCACTGGTATGAATGAGGCCCTTTGGGCCATAGAAGCAAACAGAATGACAGAACAGACTCTCCAATGAACATAGGATCCCTGCTCTATCAGGCCAAATAGCCAACTAGTTCTAACAAACTTGCTCTAAGAGTGGCCAACTAGATACCCAAGGAGAAACCTGCAAGTGAGACCTGAGGGCAAAAGCTCTCTTCCCACTTGCGATTCCTGGCAACTGGTATTCAGTGGCAAACTGCCTCCAACAGTGAAGGTGGTACATAGTCATTGTGGCTAGTAGCCACTGATAGCTTTGTACCTCCATGTGTATGTCTGATCCCCATTTAAAGCCATCCAAGTTGGCGACCTCCTCTACATATTGTGGAAGCAAATTCCTGTGTGACTATGTGCTGTGTTGAGAAAGTACTGTCCTCTGTCTGTCCTGAATCTCCCACCAATTTAGCTTCATTGGATGGCCCCAAATTATAGTATTATGAGAGAGAAAAAATAGCTTCTCTCTGTCCTCTTAACTCCACATCATGCATAATAATTTTACATGGTTCTGTTGTGTCCCCTCTTGATCACCTTTTCTGTAGACTAAAAAGCAACAGCGCTTTACAGAAAAACATAAAAGGTAAAGGTAAAGGTACCCCTGCCCGTACGGGCCAGTCTTGACAGACTCTAGGGTTGTGCGCTCATCTCACTCTATAGGCCGGGAGCCAGCGCTGTCCGCAGACACTTCCGGGTCACGTGGCCAGCGTGACAAGCTGCATCTGGCGAGCCAGTGCAGCACACGGAACGCCGTTTACCTTCCCGCTGGTAAGCGGTCCCTATTTATCTACTTGCACCCGGGGGTGCTTTCAAACTGCTAGGTTGGCAGGTGCTGGGACCGAACGACGGGAGCGCACCCCGCCGCGGGGATTCGAACCGCCGACCTTTCGATCGGCAAGTCCTAGGCACTGAGGCTTTTACCCACAGCACCACCCGCGTCCCTACAGAAAAACATACACGTATACAATTAAAAAAGCACATACAAATTTAAAATCAAGAGGTCAAGCATTACTGACAGTACCTTCTAATTCCCTGCATAAGCTTCACAAAATAGAAAAGTTTCAGCAACTTACAAGTAAGGAACTAAAGGGGGTTTGAGGTGTGGCATAGTTGCAGAACATTGAGATAGGGGGTTCAGTTCAAAGGCACCATGCATTTAAGTGAAATTGCATATATTTGGAACATCATTGGAAAAGCCTGCAAACACTCTCTAAATCTCTGGAAACCCCTGAAAAACCCTTTTAAAAAAGAACACCTCTACCAACCGCCACCACAGTCACTCCCTCCAAACCTCCTTTTTCAAACTCCAACTCTCCACAGGCCTCAAAGGTCAGTACAAAGGCTCCTGGGATTGCTAGACACTGTTTTCACACCATCTTTGCCATTTTTGTGCTCTTTTAGGGCAGTTTTTGCTCCTTTTAGTGCCCCTTCCAGGTTTGCAGCAATGCGCACATGCATGGTTGTGCATGCCTTGAATGCAAGTAAATAGGAGTTGCTTGTACAGTGGTACCTCGGGTTAAGAACTTGATTCGTTCTGGAGGTCCGTTCTTAACCTAAAACTGTTCTTAACCTGAAGCACCACTTTAGCTAATGGGGCCTCCCGCTGCCACTGTGCCGCTGCTGCGCGATTTCTGTTCTCATCCTGAAGCAAAGTTCTTAACCTGAGGTACTATTTCTGCGTTAGTGGAGTCTGTAACCTGAAGCGTCTGTAACCTGAGGTACCACTGTATTTACTTTTACATGTATTTACATGTAGTCCCAATTTTTATCTCATCGCTATGGTCATCTTTTATTTTGTTCTCTGACAACAGATTTAGCTTCTCCAATGCTTGCTTCAAGGGAAATGATACGTTCAGCTGCAAGCATCTTGAAGGCCACAGGTTCCCCACCCTGGTGCATCCAGATGCAGCTCATAGAAAGATACAAAGCTGCCTTATACTGTCAGACCGTTAGCAGTGACTCATATAAGGTTACCCCCCACCCAGTCCTACCTGGAGATTTCACAGATTGAACATGGACATTCTGCATGAAAAGCAAATGTTCTACCCCTGAGCTACAGCCCCTCCAAAAGCTCAGCATACTGCAATATGTGACAATGAATCAAAGCAGCATATGAGATTCCTATTGTATTCTATACATAATGCAATTATGTAAAGTAGATGGGGAGAAAATGAATACACTGAGAAGCCTCACTGAAGATGTAAATTCCATGTTATCTCATTTGCGTGAATCCTTACCCCAAAGCAATCAGCGGAGCTCTGGGAAGGCCTGCAGGCTCACCTAACAAATGTGATCAAAAATTGGTAATTTTGTCCTTCTGCTAGCAGATGTGCAAAGGGAATGTTTCACAGTTCGGGTTTATAAATATTGGATATTGAAAGCGCCCGATTCATAAGAGGTTCTATGCATCATTTATGGGAGACTGACTACAGGAGAATGAAAAGTGCTTATCTAAATAGTATACACCCTCTTCAATTCATTGGACTGTCCCCTCCCTGCAACACCCCACTCCCACAGTTCATAAAAGGCCGCTTTCCATTATGTACCCAGAAGCTGAGAGAGTCGCAAAAGACATGCAAAGTCAGCTTAAAAAACATTATCAGGTCCAATGGATTAAATTTGCTCATTCACAAATGCAAGCATTTTCTAAGGAGACTTCCAGGCTTCTGCTGACAAAAGGCAAAGCCATGTAGCACATTTGCTTGAGGTGTTCCATGCAGAGAAAAGGGGTTGCAATATGGGTAAGGCGGCCATAATGCTCTGAAATTAGTGGGAGAAGTTAGTCACCAAGTTTCCCGACTTATGTCAGCGCACCTTAAAGCAAGGAAGACATTTATGTCACAGTCACAATTTGACTTAAAGCAAGGAAGACATTTATGTCACAGTCACAATTTGAATTCAAGGCACAGGAGAAGCCTTCCTTGCTGCCACAGCTTACATTCAACTCATGACCACAACTGCAAAATTAGGGGGCGCTCCCAATTCTCCCATTTCAATTTGACCACAAAGTTTACTCCTGGGAACAATTCCAATAAGAACTCACCTTTTCCTACCTTCTTTGGGCAACCTGAGGGTGCAGCATGTCTAAGTAAAAAAAGATAAAGGTAAAGGATCCCTGGACAGTTAAGTCCAGTCAAAGGCGACTATGGGGTTGCGGCGCTCATCTTGCTTTCAGGCCAAGAGAGCCGGCATTGGTCCACAGACAGCTTTCTGGGACATGTAGCCAGCATGACTAAACAAACTCCTTCTGGTGCAACAGAACACCATGATGGAAACCAGAGTGCACGGAAATGCCGTTTACCTTCCTATCGTAGTGGTACCTATTTATCTACTTGCACTGGCGTGCTTTCAAACTGCTAGGTTGGCAGAAGCTGGGACAGAGCAACAGGAGCTCACCCCATTGCATGGATTTGAACTGCCAACCTTCTGATCGGCAAGCACAAGAGGCTCAGGGGTTTAGACCACAGCGCCACCCTCATCCCAGTAACATGTCTGCACAATTTAATATAAAGAATGGAGAGGCACCACACACCTAGAGGAGTGTTTTTGCCACAGTGTTGATTAGCTTGGCCAGAACTTGCCAAAGTGTGGAGATCTTTGGTGTCCATCTCCATGTCTCCAAGCTTGGTAGTTTGGGCTCTCTGTGTTGACATATGGCCAAGGAAGCACTATGGGTGCTGTTGAGCAGTCAAGGAGAAACAGGAAACAGACCCTCTTGACAAGGTGGGTGTCACCAAACTACATGCAGGAAATGCAACAATCCTTTCTCTGGAGGAATGCTGTGTACATGCCTGCCTACGTTTTTTGCTTTGAAAAAGATACCTGCGACCTTCGTTGATGTCAGAGTGCAAGTGTTGAAGGCCTTGCACTATTTTTATGTTGCAAGCTTGTAGCTGCTTGCCTTGGGTGGCAGGATCTGAAAGGGGTGCAGAGAGAAGAGAGAGACTTGCATCTTTGAGGACAGACTGAGGTTGGTGGGGCAGCATCCTATATTCACACGAATGGACTGGCCTCCACTGAAATTGACCTAATTCATACCATGTACAGCGGTACCTTGGGTTACATATGCTTCAGGTTACAGACTCCACTAACCCAGAAATAGTGCTTCAGGTTAAGAACTTGGCTTCAGGATGAAAACAGAAATGGTGCTCTGGCGGCGCAGCGGCAGCGGGAGGCCCCATTAGCTAAAGTGGTGCTTCAGGTTAAGAACACTTTCAGGTTAAGAACAGACCGCCGGAACAAATTAAGTACTTAACCCGAGGTACCACAGTATATGGATCAGAGGACAATTATTCTTCCGATTTCTCACTTCCCTGATTTTTGCAGTACAGTTCTTGGCTCAAAAACTGTACCCAAATGTGTAAAAGAAAATGTGTAATTTTGGATAAAGTATGTTTAGAAATGCATGCGGTGTGATGGAACACATATTTAAATAATGTTTCGTGATTTAAAAAAACATTATGTATTTAAATATCAAGTTTTGTACCAACTATTTTTTTTAAGTAGTGAATGCAGATGACTGAAGCAATGAAGTGGAGCAGACTTCCAAATAAACATGTGAAAAATTGACTCTGAGTGGAAATAGACTCACTGCTCCCTTCCCTCTTGAAAATTTCTCATTGCTCAGAAGCAGGGTGCATGTGCAAAACAAAATACTATAACATTGCTAATATACTAGAAATTCTTTTATTCCCTAATATGCATTTTGCAAACTCACTCCACATTTTTATTATTAATAATAATAATAATAATAATAATAATAATTTCAGAAATAATGTAAATAAATAAATAAATAAATAAATAAATAAATAAATAAATAGAGCTGAACTAACACACCCACCCAGATAGTTTACCATCCCATTTGCTGCGTAAAAACTTTTTCCCATTTGATTTGTGCAGGATGCAAATAAGAATGACATTTTCACCACACTTCATAGCACAAGGTTCTCACACACACACACACACACACACACACACACAAACATCCTTTCTTTTTCCTTCACAGACAGGAAGCTTGGGTTTTAATGCTGTTTTCACTCTGTCTTGAAGTCAAATCAGAGTGAGGGCAGAATTAGGAAGTAATATATATTGACCTCATTCTTATGTCTCCTGAGTATGCATATTCCCACTGCAAAAATGGTGAGAGTAGTGTGGTTCACTGGCTTCCACCAGTATCCATTGGTATGATCATTGGTATGTTACACATACACCTCATTTTCATCTATGAAATGTTTGAAGATTTCCCAATATCACAGAATATGGCAAGTTTGTGACAAGTTTTATTAAATGTGTTGTATGTGTGTTTTTATATGCTTATAACGAATGTAAAAACAGAATTTGTTTATCACTTAGAGTGAAGGAATCATATGGCATCATGCAATTTCTTCTAGAATATATTCAGTATATTAACTATGCTTAGCACATCTGTGGTGATCTGAAAGGAATTGCACTCCTCCTCTGTTTACAACTGGGATACACGAAATATTGTTGGTTGGTTTGTGTGTGGCATAGTCGAGCTCAAGTTGGTCATTATATTCGGAAACACTGGACACAGTGCCAAGCAGTAATGACAGGTCAAAGAAATGTTGCCAATGAGCCACAGCTTGATCCTAAAACAGTATTCCCGCCACCATTGCACATTGAATTAGGTTTGATGAGGTATTTTGTCAAAGAAGTAGATAAACGCAGAAGAGCTTTTCTTTATCTGAAATAGCAATTTCCAAGGATCAACGAAGCCAAAATCAAGGAAAGGATACTTGTAGGCCCACAAATCAGAAATAGCATAAAATGCAATATACTTGAGGGTATGTTACATGAAGTTGAAGGCAGAGCATGGAAAGAATTTAACTCCATTGTGAGCCTCTTGGGTTTGCCGATCAGAAGGTCGGCGGTTTGAATCCCCATGACGGGGTGAGCTCCCATTGCTCTGTCCCAGTTCCTGCCAACCTAGCAGTTCGAAAGTATGCCAGTGCAAGGAGATAAATAGGTACTGCTGTGGCGGAAAGGTAAACAGCGTTTCTGTGCACTGCTCTGGTTTCCAGAAGCGGCTTCGTCATGCTGGCCACATGACCCAGAAAAACTGTCTGCAGACAAACGCCAGCTCCCTCGGCCTGTAAAGTGAGATGAGCGCCGCAACCCCAGAGTCGTCTGCAACCGGACTTAACTGTCAGGGGTCCTTTACCTTTTTTAGATGCTTAAAAACCTATAGGACTTATTGGATTGACATATTGGCTTTTGCCCACCCAACTTGGGTGATGTTAGTAATGAACAGAGGGAGCAGCTTCACCAAGATATTTCTGCCATGGAAAAGAGGTACCAAGGCAGGTGGAGTCCCAGCATGCTTGTGGATTTCTGTTTGACATTCACAGGGCCGGCCCACCCATGAGGCAAGGTGAGACAATTGCCTCAGATGGCTAAATCCACAGGGGCAGCAGATCCCAATGTCAACCTTTCTTCCTCCCTTCTTCCCTCACCCCTTCTTCCCTGGCGGGGAGGGGGTTCACCAATTTGGGGTCTGCCTCGGGTGCCAAAATATATTGAGCTGGCCCTGGACATTAGCAAGAGATGCTCCAGAAGCAAAGTACACATGTAAAACAACATTAGGACTCCTCTTCAGAGATTGCCTCATTTGCTATAAAAAGTAAATCCGCTGCAAAATATTGGTGAGCGCTAGACAACATTCAATGCCATTTCCAAGTTCAGCACTCCATGTTGTATAAGATACACTACAGGGTTTTCAGAGGGCAAAGAATTCTACAAAGTGGGTGTCGTTGCCAAGAGACCCTGTATTCAACACCCCCATACTCAAATAATGTTGAGATCTGGAACAGAATTTCTGATGAAGACCTCACCTGCAAAGATCTCCAGAGAAAAAGGCGTATATACCCCAAAATGTATATATTCAGATAAATCCACACAAAAATGCTGATGAATTTTCACAGGGACTTGGAAAAACTCACCAACTTATGTGGGAATATGGAGAATGGAGTTTAAGACTGGGAAAATGAGAAATGAAGAGAAACTGAAATTCACAGTTTTGCTCATCCCTACTTGCTGTTTTTCCCCCAGGGCTAAGGATTCAAAAGACCTTCCCAGGGAATAAAATAACCGTGTTGTTTTTAGTCTACAATTTCTTTTCCATGTGTTTGACTCAGTGCAAGCAGGTAATAGAGAGATTTAAATATGTGATAGGAACACAATGCGCCTCATTGTTATTTCCCCATCAGGTGTCCAGCACACTCCCTGCTTTCACATTAAAAGGTCAGTGGTAAAATCCTGCATTAACCACATGAATAAATCCCTCCACCATTGATGGCTACGGCCTCTAAAAGTTATTTTCTTTTTTGTGTGTGCAGGGCTATTTAACATGGCCAACAGAAAGTCGTATGCATTCATCTGCAAACACCTGAAATTGATTTTCTACTTGAATTCCCAAGGTTGCTTAGTGGTCATAAATGACGGCTGAAATATAATTTCCGGTAGATTTTCAAGCATACCGCAAGGGAGGGTGCTTTGATCTTTCCACACCCTTTGCCTTATGTCTCTCACTCAGAGGATTACAGCAAAACTGACGTTAATTGGCTTTCAGTTATCCAAAATGTCTAGTTATCAGAACCTGCCGTGCATACCCTATATGCACAGTATACATGCTACCGTTGGTGTTAAGCTATCACTGTGGCTGGACACATACTGCCCTGGATTAAGGCACAGATCTTCTAACAAGTAGATGGTATATGGATGATGGTTAGCATCCGTCAATCTGTCTCAGGAGACAATCGAGGAGTGTGCCTTTGGGGGTGAGGTCAAACTTTTGGAAGTTGCAGCGCCTGCTGTGGCTATAGAGGCCAGTGTGGGAAAGACATGTTTTGTTGCATGCGGACAAGTTTTTTTTATAGATGATAATATTGATAATGTAATTAAGTTCAGTGTCTGTGTCTGTGTACAACGCACAGGTTGTTCTGCTCCCACGTTGGACGTTTGGGTTCCAAATAACGTTCGCAAACTGGAACATTCACTTCCTGGTTTGTGGTGTTTGGCAGCCAAAACGCCCGACTTGCAAGGTGTTTGGGATCCAAGGTACAACTGTATTACAGTCATACCTCATGTTACGTTTGCTTCATGATACGTTTTTTCAGGTTGTGTCCCGCAGTGACCCAGAAGCACTGGAAAGGGTTACTTCCGGGTTTCACGGCTTGCACATGCACAGAAGCACTAAATCGCGCTTCACGCCTGCGCAGAAGCACCAAATTGCACTACGCACCTGCGTAGATATGGCGCTTCAGGTTGCAGGCTTTTCATGTTGCGAACGGGCCTCCGGAACAGATCCTGTTCACAACCAGAGTAGTGTAGTATTAGTGTATTAATGTAGTAGTATTAGTATTAGTGTAGTAGAATCATAGAATCATAGAATCATAGAGTTGGAAGAGACCACAAGGGCCATCGAGTCCAACCCCCTGCCAAGCAGGAAACACCATCAGAGCACTCCTGACATATGGTTGTCAAGCCTCTGCTTAAAGACCTCCAAAGAAGGAGACTCCACCACACTCCTTGGCAGCAAATTCCACTGTCGAACAGCTCTTACTGTCAGGAAGTTCTTCCTAATGTTTAGGTGGAATCTTCTTTCTTGTAGTTTGGATCCATTGCTCCGTGTCCGCTTCTCTGGAGCAGCAGAAAACAACCTTTCTCCCTCCTCTATGTGACATCCTTTTATATATTTGAACATGGCTATCATATCACCCCTTAACCTCCTCTTCTCCAGGCTAAACATGCCCAGCTCCCTTAGCCGTTCCTCATAAGGCATCGTTTCCAGGCCTTTGACCATTTTGGTTGCCCTCCTCTGGACACGTTCCAGTTTGTCAATGTCCTTCTTGAACTGTGGTGCCCAGAACTGGACACAGTACTCCAGGTGAGGTCTGACCAGAGCAGAATACAGTGGCACTATTACTTCCCTTGATCTAGATGCTATACTCCTATTGATGCAGCCCAGAATTGCATTGGCTTTTTTAGCTGCCGCGTCACACTGTTGGCTCATGTCAAGTTTGTGGTCAACCAAGACTCCTAGATCCTTTTCACATGTAGTGCTCTCAAGCCAGGTGTCACCCATCTTGTATTTGTGCCTCTCATTTTTTTTGCCCAAGTGCAATACTTTACATTTCTCCCTGTTAAAATTCATCTTGTTTGTTTTGGCCCAGTTCTCTAATCTGTCAAGGTCGTTTTGAAGTGTGATCCTGTCCTCTGGGGTGTTAGCCACCCCTCCCAGTTTGGTGTCATCTGCAAATTTGATCAGGATGCCCTTGAGTCCATCATCCAAGTCGTTGATAAAGATGTTGAATAAGACCGGGCCCAAGACAGAACCCTGTGGCACCCCACTAGTCACTCTTCTCCAGGATGAAGAGGAACCATTGATGAGCACCCTTTGGGTTCGGTCAGTCAGCCAGTTACAAATCCACTGAGTGGTAGCATAGTCAAGACCGCATTTTACCAGCTTCTTTACAAGAATATCATGGGGCACCTTGTCAAATGCCTTGCTGAAATCAAGGTAGGCTACATCCACTGCGTTCCCTTCATCTACCAGGCTTGTAATTCTGTCAAAAAACGAGATCAGGTTAGTCTGACATGACTTATTTTTCAGAAATCCATGCTGACTATTGGTGATCACAGCATTCCTTTTTAGGTGCTCACAGACTGTTTGCTTAATGATCTGCTCCAGAATCTTCCCTGGTATTGATGTCAGACTGACTGGGCGGTAATTATTTGGGTCCTCTCTTTTCCCCTTTTTGAAAATAGGTACAACATTTGCCCTCCTCCAGTCTGCCGGGACTTCGCCTGTTCTCCAGGAATTCTCAAAGATGACTGCCAGTGGTTCTGAAATCACATCTGCCAGTTCTTTTAATACTCTTGGATGCAGTTCATCTGGCCCTGGAGACTTGAATACATCTAGACTAGCCAAGTATTCTTGTACTATCTCCTTAGTTATTCTGGGCTGTGTTTCCTCTGCTGAATCATTTGCTCCAAATTCTTCAGGTCGGGCATTGTTTTCTTTATCGGAGAAGACTGAGGCAAAGAAGGCATTGAGGAGTTCAGCCCTTTCTGTGTCCCCTGTTTGCATTTCACCATCTTCTCCTCTGAGTGACCCCACTGTTTCTTTGTTCTTCCTTTTGCTACGAACATACCCATAAAAGCCTTTTTTGTTGCTTTTAACCTCTCTAGCAAGCCTGAGTTCATTCTGTGCTTTAGCTTTTCTGACTTTGTGTCTACACGTGTTGGCTATTTGTTTGAATTCCTCTTTGGTGGTTTCCCCCCTTTTCCATTTTTTGTACACATCCTTTTTTAATCTTAACTCAGTTAAAAGTTCTTTAGATAGCCACCCTGGCTTCTTTAGGCACCTTCCATGTTTCCGTCTCATTGGTATTGCCTGAAGTTGTGCTTTTACTATCTCCCTCTTAACAAACTCCCAGCCATCATGAACTCCCTTTCCTTTTAGTATTACTGTCCATGGGATCTCACCAAGCACTTCCCTAAGTTTTATGAAGTCGGCTTTCTTAAAGTCGAGAAATTGAGTCCTAGTATGCTTGGCTGCTCCTTTCCGCTGTATAGTAAACTTCAGAAGAGCATGATCACTCGCGCCTAATGATCCTTCCACTTCTACCCCACTAACCAGGTCATCAACATTGGTTAGGACCAGATCTAAAATGGCTGTTCCTCTTGTTGCTTCTCCCACTTTCTGGACAATGAAGTTGTCTGCAAGGCCAGTGAGGAATCTGTTTGACCTTATGCTCTTGGCTGAGTTTGACATCCAACAAATATCCGGGTAATTGAAGTCCCCCATTACTACTATCTCCCTTCCTTTTGCATGCTTGGCCATCTGTTCCAGGAAGGCATCATCTATGTCCTCCGTTTGGCTTGGGGATCTATAGTAAACTCCCACAATGAGGTCACTGTTATTCTTCTCTCCCTTAATTTTGACCCAAATGCTCTCACTTTGGCTTTGAGGTTCTAAATCTTGGATCTCTTCACAGGTATACACATCCCTGACATATAACGCCACTCCTCCTCCTTTCTTGTCTGGTCTGTTTCTCTGAAATAGATTGTATCCCTCCATTATTACATTCCAATCGTGGGACTTATCCCACCAGGTTTCAGTGATTCCTATTATGTCATATTTAGTTTGCTGTACCAAGAGGTCAAGCTCATCTTGTTTATTTCCCATACTTTGTGCATTAGTGTACAGACATTGAAGTCCATTAATCATTCCCCCGTGTCTCTTATTTAAGGATTTTTTCCTCCCACCACTAGGTCCGCGTGCTGTTTGCTCCATTCGGAGTATTAGTAGTATTAGTAGGAGGTATAATAATGTTGCCCCTTTAAGAAAAGATAATTCCTTTGCCCTTTCCAGTCCTCAAGGCAGGCTGGGAAATGAAGGCACCATAATATTTTAGTTTCTATTAGCTCTGCACAGAGTAGGAAAAACCTCCGTCTCTCCTTTGCAACCTAGTTCAGTTTAGTTCTTGCAAGCCCAGGAAGAGGGGCAAACTCATTTGTTCTTACACAACTCCGCAGAGGACCTCATAAAGAGCTTCCTAACCACATTCATTCAAAGCAAAAGAACAGCCTACTGGAATGTGAGTAAAAATCTCTCTCTACCTGTGCCTTGTGAACTTCAATAAAATGCATGTTTGAGAGCTTTGTGGGGTTTTGTTTCTACTATCCAGATTGAGAGAAGTCTCAGGACGGAACACGGGTGCAAACTGCAACAAAACGTTGCAGTGTGGAGATCTGCTCATTCTGAATTCCAGCCTCCCCATTCCATTCCCTTCCCACTTAATTTTCAGTTGCATTCCCCTGGTGTTCATTCCATTGCAAATGAGCAAACTCAGTTCACATTTTGCTGTGTTGGGGGGAGGGATACCCTTAGGTTTATTTTCTGAAGATGTTCATACTTCTGCAAACCTTGAGTCCTGCCCCCCAAGCCTGCTGATACCTCCCCCTTTTACATTGACGGCTGTATAATTGACACGGATGGCTGTATAATTGACAACAATTTCAGCCTAGACATAGGAAACAGAGGGAATAATGTAGCCGGCAAGCCACACCATCATGAAGAAGCAAGGGAGTTCAGGTCAGGGAGAATACGTACCAAGATGGCATGAGAGAACTCTGTCAGTCTTCATTTTATAGAACGTATTTGTTTTAGTGTTTAAATTGTACACGCCTTGGGTACTTTGGCAGTTTATAAATCCAGTAAATAAATAAGTCCCATGGACTTCAAGAAGATCAAACCTATCCATTCTTAAGGAAATCAGCCCTAAGTGCTCACTGGAAGAATAGATCCTGAAACTGAGGCTCCAATACTTTGGCCACATCAAGAGAAGAGAAGACTCCCTGGAAAAGACCCTGATGTTGGGAAAGATGGAGGGCACAAGGAGAAGGGGACGACAGAGGACGAGATGGTTGGACAGTGTTCTAGTGTTCTCGAAGCTACCAGCATGAGTTTGACCAAACTGTGGGAGGCAATGGAAGACAGGAGTGCCTGGCATGCTCTGGTCCACAGCGTCACGAAGAGTCGGACATGACTAAACGGCTAAACAACAACAACAAAATAAATAAGTACATTTTAACCATGCAGATGGAACCATGTTAGCCAGAGCCACAGAGGAGCAACTAGAGACAGTGGTAACTGTCACTGAAGGTAAAACGTAAACCGTGCCATTACCGGCCCTATCATTGGGCAAGGTAAGACAAGTGCCTCATTTGGCAGGTCTGGTGGTAGGGCAGCGGGAGGCAGCAGGTCCCTGCCTGAGCACATCATTTGGAAAACAGAGCTGCCACACAATCTGTGCTTCAGCCCTGTAATCCATTGTCAGGGTTCGAATAAGATTCAGCTTCCACGTCTAGTCGGCTTCCGGATATGGGACGGTGGGGACGCCATGCCCATCCTCTGCCTCAGACGGCAAAATGTCTTGGGCTGGCCCCAAACTAGGTCAGAGCCTTATATAATGAAACCCTTAAATCTAAAGGGTTGATAAACAGCAGAGGAGCCACGGGCGCACTCTGCTTAGTGGAAGCTTTCCCCCCTCAAGCGTGCGGTTGAATATAATGAACGGAATTGAAACTGGAATAATGAATCAACGGAAGATCTGTTTTCTGAGTCGGAACAGCTGTTTCATAGTTGCGAATCAAATTTGAGATGTTGTTTACAGGGGCAGAATGGATTCTCGCAGCACACAAATCTTGTCTGACAAGTGACGCTGGCTGCCTAAATTCATTGCTGATCATTGAGGAATGGAAGAAGCCAGCAACTTTTCTTCAGATGTAGTACAATAAAGTGTGAGAGCTGCATCCTTCTGGCTGGATCTGATGCTGGTAATTCCTAGCCCTCGAAAAAGCCATTCCTGCCCCTAACCCATTCATCTAATACCTGCCAAACCTATGTAGGTACCTTGCACCAGCCTCCCAGATGCCCAGCATGCTTGAGTATCCCCTTTCATCAGTCACCTGCGAGGTTTTTGCAACCTATTGTTTTCATCCTTTCCCAGTCAATCCCAGTTTAATGACAATAATGGCAAATAACAACAACAACAACAATGATAATGATAACAATTCCTTGTCTGTGTCTTCATTAATTAGGCCGCGTCAGTTTGCTTACTCTGCCACTCATTTCAGCCCTAATATTTTAGGTTAGGTTTGTATTTTATTTTGAGCTATGTTTTGTTTTATCCCTATTTTTATTAGCACTTTGGGGTGTGTGTGTGTGTGTGTGTGTGTGTGTGTCCAGCAGTCTTGTTGAGTACACTGCATACGATCAGTGCACAAGCAACACACACACACGGTGTAATTATTACATACTGCAGTCCAGTGCATTCTTTTTAATACACACACACATATATATATTTAAAAAGCAAAATTTACAGGTGGCTAGCACAAATATCCACAAGTTGGCAAAAATAACATCCAGAAATGCATCACAGGAGGGAAAACTTTCTTTGCAAATATATATATATTAGGAGGAATTCTCATTAAAATGCTGAGAAAGTTTTCTTTAAAAAATAAAATAAAATTGCAAACTGATGTGGAAATGTGGAGAAATGAAGATTGGAAATCACAAAGTTGCCCACTTGGCTCCAGCAATAGTGAAGTGGGGTGCAAACCCACCAACATTTCACAGTATAAAGATTGGGGCCCTAGTATACATCACAGTGCTTCTACTCTCACAGCAAGAGGAAATGTCCCTGCCAGTTTGTTGACTGGAGCCAAGATATTCAACCGTGTTTTCATATCAGCTATATTGGTTGCCTATTTGTTTATGGCTCCCTCTAATATGTCAGCACATCTAAGTAGGGATGTCAGAGAATTCCAATGGAGACAGAAATGGGAAGGGAAATCACTGACATTTCCTTATTTATGCCAGGTCCAGAATGGAAATCAGTCCAGCAAATATGATTGGCATTTGCCGCAGTTGTTGTTTTCATTCCACAAATAATACGCAATTGATTATACGCATCCCCTTTGCATTGTGTTTTCTTTGGAAATGAATGGGCTGGAATAACATAATGGCAATATATAGTTTATGCTATTAATTGCATTAATAACGTAAGTTGCCTTATTTTGCCACAGCAGAAAATTAAGCAAATAATGTAGTTATGGGTGGAAGCCAAATGGAAAAATGGAAACAGTGCTGCTTGTGACGAATACAGGGTAGAACAGAAAGCAAGGCCTTCTTACTCCCCTACTTTTAAGGACACTGGCAGAGGCCCTTCTCCAAATATTATTGTGTCGTTTGCCCTCCTAGGTGTGTGACATCATACTGGGTCGTAAGGAAAGAAGAAGAAGAAGAAGAAGAGTTTGGATTTGATATCCCGCTTTATCACTACCCAAAGGAGTCTCAAAGCGGCTAACATTCTCCTTTCCCTTCATCCCCCACAACAAACACTCTGTGAGGTGAGTGGGGCTGAGAGACTTCAAAGAAGTGTGACTGGCCCAAGGTCACCCAGCAGCTGCATGTGGAGGAGCGGAGACGCGAACCCGGTTCACCAGATTACGAATCTACCGCTCTTAACCACTACACCACACTGGCTCTCACACTGAAAGGCTTAACTAAGTGTAAAATGACTAACCAATAGGAACCCAAGGGGAGGAGTTAGAGTTAGAGGTAGTTAGAGTTGTTAGAGTTGGAGTTAGAGTTAGTTAGAGTTAGTTAGAGTTAGAGTTTGAGGTCGAGTTCAAGTTCAAGTTCGAGTTGTTAAGAAGTCAGTCTGGAGTTAGAGAAGAGACGGAGAGGATAAGTCTGTGGGTTGGTCTAGTCTGATGTGAGAGAATCTGTTAAGAGGAGTCAGCCAAACAGTTAATCAGTCAGAAGGTATTAGGCCCGTAAAGAAACTAAAGTTAAGAAACTGACCAGAATATTATCTGAGAAACCATAAACTTGCTAATACTTATATACTTAAACTTGTTTAATTGGTTCAATTTAAACAACTGTCTGGACTCAGTGTGTACCCAAGAGTAACAGGTTGGTGGCAGCGGGGAAGCCAGCACAGTGGTGGTACAGGGATCAATAGATTGTCAAACGTCCGGGGACCCTGTGTGATCGCCACAATTATCAACCGTGGAGGTAATATTGACATCAGTGGGAGAGAGATGACTTTCTTGGCAGTGCTGCCCCAGTTGTGGAACGCCTTCCTGGAAGAAGTAAGTCTAGACTCTACCTTGTTGCACTAGGCAATGGTGTTTTCGTTTATTCACCCAGGTATTTTAAACATTTTAAATATTTAATCTCTCCAACAAGTATCTGTGCTTTTCTCTGCTGGCTATTTTATTGCACAGTTTGTTTTATTCAGTATTTAACTTCTGTAAGTGGATTCAAAATCATTGCGGTAATGGCTGCATAAACACGTCTTAAGGAAATTTTTGAAAAAAATGCGTAGAAGGCTGGTGTTAACATCTGAAGAAGAGGCTGGGGGACTTTCTCAGACTGAAGACTACATTTGGGCATCCTTTCATGCCTGACCACTGGTACTGTTAGCCAGATATGATGGCAGTCCAACAACATCTGGGGACCCAAGGTTGTAAAAGGCTGTCCGAGAGATTCAGTGTTTCCCATAAAAGACAAACTTTGAACCAAACAGAGACAGTGTGTAGCCAAGGAGGATAGAGATTCCATAAAGCCAGAGGCCACCAAACATTTTGGCCCAATGAGCACATCTGGAATTTTGAGGACATCCCATGGGTGCCAGTCACAAAATGGCTTCCAAGGGTAGCATGGCATAACATAAAATGGCTGCAGCATATGAAACAGAGGAGGAAAGAGACAGGAAAGAGAAAGGTGCAGGAATGCCCTGCTTCAGCCCTCACCACAATGTATGGGGAAAGGCACCTATGTCAGTCACTGCCACACTATCTCACAGAAATAAGCTATTTGTGAGGCATCTGATCAAGATTTGTATTTTAAAATGAGCTTAAAAAATATATATATTTGTAAATGTTTGTATCTCTCATGCCAGGCAGAAACCATACTCTGGCAGCTGTTTATCTTCTTGATCAAGGGCCCCCCTGATCTATAGCAGTGCCTCAGGGTTGTAAAAGGAAATTACAGGCTAGGAGCAAAAGGTCACACTGACCATACAAATTACAGAATAATCAAGTTGCAAAACACAATTAAGAGTTGGTAAATAGTAAGAATTATTGTGCCTCCCATTAGAGACTTGAGCCACATTTTCATAAGGTTAAAAGGGCAAATAGAAACAGCACCTGGACTAGGCAAAGCAGCTCTCTGAAACTGCTTTGAATCTTTAGAGAACTTGGAATTTAGCTTAGCTTTTACTAAGTTCCCTTTCTTCTAAAAAAACTATATATGTTATGAAATATATTGGCTTAAATGTAATTATGCAAAGGATTTAGAAAGTAAGAAATGTTAGATTCTTATTTCATAGAATCATAGAATCATAAAGTTGGAGGAGACCACAAGGGCCATCGAGTCCAAACCCCTGCCGAGCAGGAAACACCATCAGAGCACTCCTGACATATGGTTGTCAAGCCTTTGCTTAAAGACCTCCAAAGAAGGAGATCTTTCATAGATGGTGTGTGAGAAGGTAAACCCAAGATATCTGTTTAAGATAAAATTAGAACCATTAGCCATCTGTTTTGCAGGGAATAGGGCAACAGGGGCCAAAGGTTATCTGGTAATTAAGGTGCCTGGTTGAGGTAAATGTAAGATATATGACTACTTATTTGCCATTTATAAATAGAAGAAAATATAGCTCTCTGTCTCCCATAAAAGGTAATAGGAAATGGGTGTATCTTTTATGATTGGTTCTAGCAAACAGCCAATAGGAATTTCAACCAGGCTGATTGGACAGAGGCAGCCAAAGGGAGGAGAAAGGGGGCTGGATTGAGGAAATATAAGTGCTGGCCATAATGGCAGGAGGGCAGGCCAGAGCTTGGTAACCATATACCACTGTGCCTCTCATTTATTTGTCTGACAAATAAATTATTATTTTAATTTCTCTATTGCTGCATTGAATATTTCATTCCAGCTAAGCGTTAACCACAAGCAGGGTGCTACATTTGCACCTCTCATCTGCTCAGAGCAGAAAGGCAAGTAGGTGTTCAGTCCAGACAGACAGTGAAAGGTGGGCATGTTTAACAGGATTGGAGAGGCTGAGCCAGGACAAACGGGAGCTGAACAGTAAGAGCAAATCGTGTCTCATATACTGTGGATTTTTAAGAGGATATTTACTGAGACCCAGTGCTTTTTTTAAAAAAAAGTAATGTTTAAGGGTACTCTCATTTTGACTCAAGAAAATCACCATTTTATAGTTCAAATCAGGAAAAATAAATACAGTAAATGGACAAAAGTACAAAGATTCACAAAATGTTTAGGGCATGGGTAGGCAAACTAAGGCCTGGGGGCTGGATCCGGCCCAATCACCTTCTAAATCCGGCCCGTGGACGGTCCAGGAATCAGTGTGTTTTTACATGAGTAGAAAGTGTGCTTTTATTTAAAATGCATCTCTGGGTTATTTGTGGGGCCTGCCTGGTGTTTTTACATGAGTAGAATGTGTGCTTTTATTTAAAATGCATCTCTGGGTTATTTGTGGGGCATAGGAATTCGTTCATTATTATTTTTCAAAATATAGTCCAGCCCCCCACAAGGTCTGAGGGACAGCGGACCGGTCCCCTGCTGAAAAAGTTTGCTGACCCCTGGTTTAGGGGTATGCATACCCCTGTGTACCCCCCGGAAAAAAAGCACCTCTGAGACCTTTTGTGGGCACATGAAACCCACACATTAGGTGAGAATGAGATTGTTCTGCCCCTCTCATTCATATTGCAATGCCATTTTAACTCCTGATGAAAAGTTAGAGAGTCATTTTAGGATCAGACAATGCAACAATAATTTTGAAAGTGAGCACTTATGCAGTTTTAAGTCAAAACAGTTTCATTTGATAAAGAATTTTCAAACAGCTGATAACTTGTAGTCTCTCTAAGGGCAACATTCTTTTGAGATATTGTATTGATTTAATTTGCATTCAAATTGCTCGGAATTTCAGCAGTGTATACTCACTTGAATGATCTGCTATCAAGCAAAGAATGAATGGCTGACATATTCAAGTCAGAATGCAGAACAGAATTTTAAACCATTTGGTAACAATAAGAATCAAACTAATACTACAGCTTAAATAGAGGAGAGGGAGAAGGAAAGCATAAAAGTGGTCAGCCTGAAAATGAAAGAGATTACATAAAAATTAATATTACTGCAGTCATTGAAATCTTGCACTATGAGACTAATTGTGCCGTGCATACAAATTGCTATGATCCCCTTTGTGAAAATAAATTAAAAAGAGTTTCATTTCTTGATAAATGAAATGTAACCTTGAAAGATTTATCACTTATACAATGCAAAAACAAGTTTGGGAATTAGGCATGTCTAAATGATATAATGATTATTTAATCAGATCATAAGAAGAAATAGATAATGCATTAGGAGAATTTTCCAATTTTCAAAGATGATGAATATTTTCAAACAGAAAGTAAACTGATCGTTCCGGATCCAGAGCAATCAGTGTGCGGACGATGCTTGCAATGTGTGAGCCTTGCTAAGAGAGGTCTTATGACGCCATGAAGTCTCAGTGGTAAAGGGCATGCTTAGAGTAGACAGTACTGAGCTTGATGGACCAATGGACTTGGTCTAGATGGACTTGGTATAAGGCTCCTTCCTATGTTCCGTATGTGTCGTGGGAGTCAGCTGAAAGCTAAAGGTAGCCACACTTGAATCCATATCTGGAGTGAGGTGTGCTTGATAGTTCTTCCTATGTTGCCCACAAAAGGTCTCAGTAAATAACCCCCTCCAAAGACTGTTTGCTCTTCCTGCTCAGTTCCTTTTTGCCCTAATTTCACCTCCCATGCACAGAAGATGCTCCTTTAAACATGCCCATGTTTCATTAGATGCTGGGACGCCCACCCTACCACCTGTTCTGGGATGACCACGGCCTTGGTTGATGTAAGTGCCTTGTCCTCCACCGATGGGGTAGTTGATGGCCCAGTGCAGGGTTACCAGACATCTCTGTTTCCTGGGGACAGTCCCCGGATTTGCCAATAAGTCCCCGGACAAATTCCATCCCCGGAATGTCCCCGGATTTCATCTAATATCCCCGGGAAACACAGTCTCAGCAGCCTGGAGCAGTTGGCTCTGGCTGGCTTCAGGAGCTGGTCGGAAGACCCCATATGATGGTTGTGCAGGGGCTCTGAGACGCAGCTTCCGGGCTGCCTCCACCTTCCCTGACCCCAGCAACTAAGCTGTGAAGGGAGGCTTCATGCTGCCTATCGGAGCAGCCTCCCAACTCCTACTTGCGTGCAAGCAGGAGCGGGGCAGGGATCTCTCCCTTCCCAGCTGAGGGATCCCCGCCCCCTCCTGCTTGCACGCATGTAGGAATGGGATTGGGGCTGCTTGGATGGCCTCGCTGCCGCCGCTCTCGGCCCTCCTTCTCCACCTTCCATGCCTGACCCACTGTGCACCACTTCCCCACCACCACTGAAGAACCAAGATCTCAGGGGCTGCCCAGGCTCATGGAGAAAGGAGATAGAAGCCTCAGAGGAAGGAGAAACATGGCAGTTGAGGACAAGGCAGTGGCCACCCATCTGCCACTGTCATCGCTGTAGCATCAACGTCCTGAACATGTAGTATTTATTTGTTTATTTGTTTGTTGATTTATTTAAAGTGTCCCCGGATTCATTGAAAAAAATGTAGTAAACTTAGCCCAGTGGCATGCTCGCACCATGTTGTGGTCCTTTCTCTTCTTCCACTCTTTCAGATGCAGCAGCCATCATATCAATACATACAGTATTATATATCTTGCCAGTGCTTTTTTTTCTGGGAGTACTCAAGTGTACACAGTACCCGCACCCTTTTGTTTTTTGTCAAAGGTTAAAAGTGTGGCACTTACTGTTACAACTTCATGGTGAGTTCCGGCACCATTTTTTCCTTTAAAAAAAGCACTGATTTTAACTAACATATTTTAAAATGTACATTGTTGTTGTTGTTGTTGTTGTTGTTGTTGTTGTTGTTGTTGTTGTTACATGTTACTTGGCTGCAGAACTGCCAAAGCAATGCTGATAGCCTTGACTTGCAGCTGGGTTTCATTTGCTGCCCCATGCAATATAACTTGGGCTGGCACTGCTGCTTGTTCCGTGCACTCCCAAGTACTGGTAGTGTGGAATATTAAGCATTACGTAGGTGATAATGGCATGAATAAAGAATGCAGGTTCAGATGAAAGGACTTTTTGCTGAGCATGTACCTACTATAAGGACCAGACCGGGGTGGGGGTGTGAAATATACTCAGAGTCGCAAAGTGATTTCATGCTCTTTATTCAGCTCATAGTGGTGAGGAGGAATGAATGGAAGTCCCCTCAAAGTATCTGCTTTATATACATTATTTACACAATGGGCTGCACATGATTGGCTAATTCCGGAATTCTACTGTAAGCCAATCAGGTTGTGGATTCACTTCTATCTGGAGCATGATTGGGTAGTTCCTGCCAACCAATCATACTGCTGCATTGTTCTAGGACCAATCAGACTGCTGCATTCTGAATCCTATTGTTCTAGGACCAATCAGACTGCTGCCTTTTGGATCCTATTGTTCTAGGACCAATCAGACTGCTGCAGTTTGGATCCTATTCAACTCAGTACATAACAGGGTGGGAGGCAGCAGCAAGAGAAAGTATCTCTTCTAGGGGTCCGCAGTGTGGTGGCCATGGGCACAATAGTGACTTGGATGCTTCCTCCAGACAGCCATGAAGCTTCTGAGTCCCTCCCACACCATTGGTCTTGAGGGGTATGTGTTACGTATCCTTGGAAAGGTCACAGAAGGAGGAAGTTCTGCTGCTGAATCTGACTCTTACCCAAATTCTTTGGAAAAGTGAAATATCTGTGCACAAGCATCTTATCTCTTTCTGTCTATATGTGGTGATGTGTTGGGTTGATCCAGGAAAGGCTGTAAGAGAAATGAGCAGAAGGAGTGGTTCCCATGACATTTGCTCAAAAATCCAAACATGCCCATCGAAAGGCTGCCAACCCTTGATCTACTCCCTCAGAAACAATACACTGGGCTCTGAATGTTTGGGAGTTAATAGGACCCCATCAAGACTTACATGGAAACCTGCTGTGCTGACTAGGTGAACCTGTCTCTTGTTGCTGTTTTCCTCCTGAGGATGAAAGGGAAAATGGGTTCCTTGTCAGGCTGCACAGAGCACAATTAAGAAGAAGTGTTTAAGCTCTTGGACCATTTTTGCTCTTTGCCATTTTTGATAGGCCATTCATTATTCACAGGGACAGTCCGTGAAGGGAATGTGACAGCTAGCATCCCGGTCACGGTGACACGGTGTTAGCAGTGATTCATAATAACATCGTAAGCATCAGAAAAGAAACTGGAAGTCCTCTCCCTCTCTGCATTAAGGAAGGAAGAAAAAACACTGAGGCCTCACAATGCAATCCAGGCCTCCTACAGTGGTCCGTGTCTTGTCTAGCAGTGGCATGAGATTCTTCCTGCATGCATTTGGGTCACCAGAAGATCTGATCTACTGATCTACCCCAAATAAGGCCTGATAATCTTCATGCTTGTTTATGACCTGATAATAGGATGGCCCCGTGTCCTGATAGAAAGGTTTGTGACGTTTTAGTTTAGAGAAAAGGTGAGTAACATAGGCGTTTATAAAATTATGCATGGCATGGGGAAAGTAGAGAGAGAAAAGTTTTCCCCTATCCTCTCTCTCAACTCATGGAAGTTGAAGTTAAATGTTGAAAGATTCAGGGAAGATAAAGTACTTTTCCATGTTGCATATTAAACTGCAGAGCTTGCTTCTAAGGGAGGCAGTGATGGCCACCAACGTGGATGGCTTTAAAAGAAGATTCGACAAATTCATGGAGGGGAAAGCTATCAATGGCTACTTGCCATGATGGCTACGCTCTTCCTCCGTGGTCAGAGGTATCCCTACGGCAGGTTAAAGCAACAATGTACAGTGGTACCTCGGGTTACATACACTTCAGGATACATACGCTTCAGGTTACAGACTCTGCTAACACCGCTAAATCGAGCGGTGCGGCGGCAGCGGTAGGCCCCATTAGCTAAAGTGGTGCTTCAGGTTAAGAACAGTTTCAGGTTAAGAACGGAACTCCGGAACAAATTAAGTTCTTAACCCAAGGTACCACTGTACTATCAACTCATCCTTTCATCTCAGTCTTGCCCTTTGAGAACACTGTAGGGAGGAGAGTGGGAGGATGAAACCCAGAATTCCTTGGCTCCTCCTTCCATTAATTCAGGCTCCGCCTACTATTCCTCTCCCTACTAGTCCCAATGGGCATTAGCCATTGCCATTTGGCTGTCCTGTGGTTGGCCGGTGGTGGTGGTGGGAGTTGTAGTCCAGAACATCTGGAGAGCACCAGGTTGGCAAAGGCTGTTCTGGGGAGCAACGTGGTTGCACATGGGCAAGGGTGAACGAAGGCGTCACGACACCCAGGGTGAGGCGTCGCTACATAAGGTGCATGTGCGGCATTGCTACGTACGACGCGCCGTACATAGCGACGCCACACATGTGCTGTACATAGCGGTTTGCCGGCGCTCCGGCGCTGTACGGATGGTGCCGGTATCGTCTGCTCATGGCTGCAGCTGCCAACAGAGGATCCTCTACATGCAGCTGGAGCGACGATGGAGGGATCCCACCATTGTCCGTACGGCGCTGGAGCAGCGCCAGCAGCAAACCACTATGTACAGCGCATGTGCGGTGTCACTACATACAGTGCATGCATGCGGCACCGCACATGCGCTGTACATAGCAGTTTGCTGCCGGCGCCAGGACATGGTACCCGGGATGCACCACCCCACTCCCGTTGCGACGCCACTGCACACGAGAAAGGAGAAAGAGAGGTGGCTTTGGGGTGAAAATAATAATCAGAAGCTCACAGGGAGCTGGTTCTCCTCAAAGGCTTGCCCCCACGAAACCATCTTTGAAGCAGCCACTGCATTTCTAACTGTGTGCAGGAACTGGGCCAAACCACTTCATGTTTAAATTCCTTTCCACAAGCAAAGGATAATCTGGAGCCAGCCAGACGCTAACAGGATGCCACAATCTTTTAGCAGATTTCTCTTTCTTTTCAGATTTTAAATGGGGAAATGATTTCAAAACCTGCTTTCCAGGCCTATGTCTCCTAGGCACATTTCCTATGCTGGCATTATTCTGTTCAGCCATGTTATCATTTTATATTTAGCAACGTGGAAGCTAACGTAGTGAAACAATTACTCCAATATGACAAATGGTCTTAATGCAGCATGTGTAAGCGCTTTAGCTAACTTGGGGCTTCAGGCTATATGTTGCAACAGTGTGATGTTCTCTCCCTAGACACACACACACACACACACACACACACACACACACACACTTTTCTTTTATCTTTTCTTTTATTTTCTTTCTCTCAGTTTTTCCCAGGGGTTAACCTGTGCCGGCCTGTGGATTAAAGCAGCCATCCAAGAACACAACTGGCTTTTAAACTTTAATATAACCTGCTTTATTGGTAGACACATAACCATTATAGATATATTTTATGCGACAATAACATGACTGAATAGCACTGTAACCTCCCTGCACTAACCATTTTAGCAGAACTGTTGTTCCAGGTGGGAGATTCATCACACTGACTTGGGGCCATGTTTTATTAAAATCTAACAATAGCACGGAGGAATACATTTATCAATTTACTATAGATTTATTCACAAAAGGGCCAACCTGTGCCCTACCCTGTCAAAATATGTAGGAGGAACGAAGCTACAACTTTAGAAATCATTTTGGGTTGTGTGTGGACACTTTCACTTTCCCAGCCCTTTCATAACCAGGACCTGAAATGCTTTCAGTACATGAGTTTGAAAACAACAATATTCCACACAAAAATATGAAGTCGCACAATCTTGGTGTGGCATGGCAATCGCACCCAACGCATCAGAACATGGTCGTGTTTGGCACCCAAAACAGCTCGTTTTATATATATCTCATTATATATAAAACAGCAAAATGGTGCATTCTGAACTCCATTGAAACCCACAATATTATTATTATTATTATTATTATTATTATTATTATTATTATTGCATTTCATTTATGTCCCACACTATCTCTACAGAGCTCAAGGTGGCATAAATAGTTCTCCTCCTCCCCATTTTATTTTCACAACAACAATGTGAGGTAGGATAGAGTGAGGGGCAGTGACTGGCCCAGCACCATTCAGTGAGCTTCATGGCTGAGCGTGAATGTGAACACTCAGGATGAAATGGTGAAATCAGCTATGATTAAATGGGCACAAGACGTTGGACATAACATAATGATGGCTGACTGGGAACAGTTATGGACCACAGGTATGAAATTCACGGCATGTAATGCCTTAAGAGAAAATGTAATGAAAATGATTTATAGGTGGTACATGACACCAGTCAAGCTTGCAAAAATTTACCATTTGCCCGACAATAAATGTTGGAAATGTAATGAGACTGAAGGTACATTCTTTCACCTTTGGTGGACATGCCCAAGGATTAAGACATTCTGGGAGATGATTTATAATGAAATGAAAAAGGTATTCAAATATACCTTCCTGAAGAAACCAGAGGCCTTTCTCCTGGGCATGGTCGGCCAATTGGTGCCAAAGAAGGATAGAACTTTTTTCATGTATGCAACAACAGCAGCAAGAATACTCATCGCGAAGTATTGAAAGACACAAGATTTACCCACCTGGGAAGAATGGCAGATGAAGTTGATGGACTACATGGAACTGGCGGAAATGACTGGCAGAATCCGAGACCAGGGAGAAGAGTCGGTGGAAGAAGACTGGAAAAAGTTTAAAGTCTATTTACAGAAATACTGTAAAATCAATGAATGTTAGAAAAATGTGGGAATGAAGTTATATGGCTTTAGTAGAAATGTTATAAGGAATTAAGTATAAATAGATTAATAGAGTATTAAAGGAAAAAATAAGGTTAGAATATGTTAAGATAATTATAGGATAGAAAACAGAGGAAGATGGAAAGGAATTGCTGAAACAATTAATAGAAGTGGAATACAAAAAGGGAGGTGTGAGGAGGTCGTTGAAATAAGTGAATGAAAGACAAGATATTGAAATTGTTTGATGTGTTTTAAACTGTTTTTGTTTTGTTAGTTTAATGTGTCAGTGTTATGTAGTGTTTTTGTATTGTATTGTATTGTTCTTTTTGTATTGTTCTTTTTTGTAGTGTTTAAATTGTTGGAAAAGTAATAATTTTTTTTAAAAAAAAGAACCCTTGTCTCCCAGGTCCTGATCCAACCGCTACATCACACTGGCATGGAACACTGAAACATTTGGTTTACATTTATATTATAGGAGGGTTCTACAGAATTCATAACAAAAAGTGTCTTCAGCGCTAGATAGTTCTAGCGTCAGAAGAGAATCAGAGATTTACTAAAGGGGTGGAAGGACAAGAGACACACAGAGAGGAAAAACCTCTATGTTGCACAACATTCCTTTTAAAAAAGGCCATGGACTTGTTGTTGTGTAGATGTTAGAAACCATTTTTGTTTTGTGGAATATCAGTTGGCAACAGCCCTTGTAAAATTCCTGGCTGATAAGCTTCAGATGTCTCCATCGAATGTCACTTTCAATGGTGGTGCTAAAAGCAGTTTTGCAATGTCCTTGGCAGGGTGTCATCAATTATTATGTCTGTATCCATATTGCAGTAATAACTCTAGAAACAGCTGCTCCAATGAGGAGGATGTAAAGTTGTTCCATTGTGCACAATCACTTCAGCCAGAGCACGACTTCACTTTGCAAATCTTGGAGAATGGAGCACAAGATGGCGCTATTGCCCATGCTCTTCCCAGCGATGCCCGTGAACATGAGGTCACAGAAGCCATTTTGGATTCCTCAGAATAGCAACTCTCTTTTTTTGGAGAGCGAAAGGAAATCAAAGAATTGGAAGATCCACAATGGGCTACCTTCGTTATCCCAGTTGGAACAGTGGGTTTCTTCACTTGAAGGACTATTCATTAATAGACAGTGACCATGAAACAAGAAAAAAACAGTGGTATCTGAACAGAGCCTGTTCCCATGGGAGTGCTATTTTGTAGGAAGCAAGAGGCAGTGCTATTTTTCTAGAAAAAGAGGTGCCGGAACTCACCATGAATGCCTGCCTTGTTCTTTTTTAATGGCAATGGTGCCCACCTAAGACATGCCGGAACTGAGTTCTGGTGAGTTCCAGCTGAAAAAAAGCCCTGGCAAGAGTTGATGCTGTGCTGGTTTTTGGAAGAAATATATTGTTAGCAACAATGGCTGAGTAAAGCAGACTGAATCCAGAAAATGAAGAGCTTGGCAGACTTTATTGAGTTGAAAACAGGTAGTTAGATGCCATCCATTATCTTAGGGGAACAGGTTGGGTATATCCTACTACCCTGATAACAGATATTCCTATTATTGATAGTCCTGTTATTATATTCCTTAAGGTGCAGCCACCGAGATGCTAATATGTTCATGTTTGGGGCCTGTGGGCTTTCCAAAGGCATTGGGTTAACCACTGATGGAAACACAACGTTGGACTAGGCAGGTGCTTGGTCTGATCCTGCAAGGGTCTTCTTATGTTCTTGTGTAAGGTACCCATGACAAGAACACATCCATAAATGAACCAGAGAATGTATCCTTTTTAGTATAATTAATTACATCTCTATCCCAAGGATCCTTCATGAAGTTCAAGGCGGTGCCTATGGTTCTCCTCCTCCCTCATAGGCTAAAAACCAGGCTTGTACAATGGGGAACTGAACCTGAGTCAGTTCAGGCAGAGGGCCTTCTCAGTAGTGGCACCCTTCCTGCGGAACTCCCTCCCATCAGATCTCAAGGAGATAAAGAATTATACAACTTTTAGAAGACATCTGAAGGCAGCCCTGTACTTGGAGGTTTTAAATGCTTGATGTTTTATTTTGTTTTTGGGTATGCTGTAAGCCGCTCAGAGTGGCTGGAGAAACCCAGCCAGATGGGTGGGGTAAATAATAATAATAATAATAATAATAATAATAATAATAATAATATAAGAAGAAGTCACCTCCATTTTAGGGTAGATCTGCACCCTACATTTAAAGCATATGCACTGCATGTATAAAGCACATGACATCCCTCAAAGAATCTTGGGAACTGTAGTTTGTCAAGGATACTTGGAATTGTAGCTCTGTGTGGGAGAAACAGCAGTTTCCAGGCTTTGAGGAAGTCACATGCATTGACTGTTCCTTAAATATATTGGGTGGATCTTCTCTTAGCCAAACTAACCATGACACTACACTGGCTCTTTTAGCAATTGACACTTCCCAGGGTCCACAGCTCCCTACCAATCATGTGACTCAATAAGAATTCATTGGACAAGGACAATCTTGCTGCAATGAGGGAGTTGTCATTTTTAAAGTTGCAGCTGTGTGCAGTGTCCTCAGCTGATAACTCCATCAAGGTCATGATAGTTATCTTTCCATTATCTCTTCCAAGGTTTGAAATGACAATTTAAATATATTTTCATTTTAAATAAAGGAATAAACGTTGAGCTGAAGCAAAAGAAAACTAAAAAAACCCCACCACTTTTCATCTTTGGAACTTCTTTTTCTCCCCTTTCAACATCTTGAAAAAGCCAGATCAGATGGTCTTCTGTTTGAAGAAAGCAATAACAGCAGAGCTATGGAGCTTTACCGGCAATTATTTCCGAACATCAATGAGCATCCCAGTAAAATATACCGAGATGTATCTACTGTACTGTACTAAAAGGAATTCTTAGCAGATGCTTCAGTCCGGGCAACCAGACATTGTTAAAAAGTGTTCTATTATGTTGCAATGAATATTATTCTATGTTAAAATAAAAAACTAAAACTTGCAGGGAACAGCAAAAGGATTCAAAGGCAACCCTTAACTCTGGCTTATCCTGCAGGCTTTGAGGTGAGCTGAGTGCATTTGTGTTGAAGAGATCAAACATTCTGCCCCAATGAAGTATTGCTTGTCACAGGGCCAGACCTACCATTGCATACCCTACAACATTCCTCTCACTCCTCCCAACTGACCCTCCTTGACCCCCATTTTTGTGGCCCCCCCGGCCCACACAGCACTTGCTGTCAGAAGAAAGGTAGGTTTCACCACCACTAGACCAACAAGACACAATACACAAAGCCTCCACTGTCCTGAGAGAACCTCTTAATCCCTGTTTTATTTTATTTTATTCTTTGGCAGATGTATAAAAAGAAAAACACACACCAATAAATAAATTTTAGAAAGGGGCAAGATTAGATGCAGAGGGCCAAAGCATTGGGGGGGGGGGAATCAAGATCCCTTGCGCTCTGCTCACTCTTCCTTCCTGCCCTCAGAGCCAGTGCATCAATCGGGCTAGGGCCTTAGAAGTAGCATCCTCTCCTCCTCCTCACCTGTTCTCCAGCAGCCACTGCGAGATGCCCAAGGGAGGAGGCTGGTGAGGCCATGGAGAGACAACACTATTGTTTGAAGAAGAAGTAGAAGAAGAGGAGGAGGAGTTTGGATTTGATATCCCGCTTTTGTTGTTGTTGTTTAGTTGTTTAGTCGTGTCCGACTCTTCGTGACCCCATGGACCAGAGCACGCCAGGCACTTCTGTCTTCCACTGCCTCCCGCAGTTTGCTCAGACTCATGTAGCTTCGAGAACACTGTCCAACCATCTCGTCCTCTGTCATCCCCTTCTCCTTGTGCCCTCCATCTTTCCCAACATCAGGGTCTTTTCCAGGGAGTTTTCTCTTCTCATGAGGTGGCCAAAGTACTGGAGCCTCAGCTTCATAATCTGTCCTTTGAGTGAGCACTCAGGGCTGATTTCCTTAAGAATGGAGAGGTTTGATCTTCTTGCAGTCCATCTTCTTGCAGCCGGCTCACCCCTTTATCACCCAGAGACTAAGGGTCCTGGTTGTTTTGGATTGTTTTGTTCTATGTTCTTCTCTTATGGGGGTGGGCTTTGCCTAGTTATAAAGCATCAATTCTTCAGCGATCAGCCTTCTTGATGGTCCAGCTCTCACTTCCATACATCACTACTGGGAAAACCATGGCTTTAACTATACGGACCGTTGTTGGCAAGGTGATGTCTCTGCTTTTTAAGATACTGTCTAGGTTTGCCATCGCCTTTCTCCCAAGGAGCAGGCGTCTTTTAATTTCGTGACTGCTGTCACCATCTGCAGTGATCATGGAGCCTAGGAAAGTAAAATCTCTCACGGCCTCCATTTCTTCCCCTTCTATTTGCCAGGAGGTGATGGGACTAGTGGCCATGATCTTCGTTTTTTTGATGTTGAGCTTCAGACCATATTTTGCACTCTCCTCTTTCACCCTCATTAAAAGGTTCTCAGTAGATAAACAGTTGTTGCCCTTCCTATAAGATTTGGCTTGTGATGTATATTAGGAACAACATCATATCTGCTGAGATATTTTGGTATTGTGGGCAGGTATTATCGGGCATGAAGGATCTTCAAGCCAATGAGTATGAACAGGTAAGAGAAACAGAAGAAGCCATATTTGCTATGAAGATAACAGGAGGTTTATCCTGAAATGGGAAAGTAACAGAGGAGAGCAGTTTCATTTACTTTGTTGTACAGTAAGCAAAATATTTATAAGAAGAAGAAGCAGGGTGATAGATTTGACTTATTGCTTAATATTTTGTTCATCTTTTCAGCCTCAAGGCAATCAATCCCGCTACAGCAGAGGGAAAAGCAAGACTGAGATTTTTGAACCATGTAACTGCCACTTGTAAGTGAAAAACAGCAATAGCTGTGATTTACTGTGGGCAGAATAGTTCCCCCACACACTGCCTCCAACTATTTATCCCATGTGTTTATCACAATATTTTAATCAAATGATGCAGCCATTGTGGTTTTCTAGTCCCAACACCATTACAATCAGATGCCGTTATGTCTCCATCATTTAATGCAGAATCATATTTCTCAAGCCCTATCTGAACCATTTTTCAGGAAGCTGTTTCACCGGTCCTTTCAAAAGTGGCAACTATTTATTAGTGCCATCAAAAACAGAACTGTAATCCTGATGATCTTCTTGGACCAAGCATTCAGCGGCAAAAAGAATAACAGAAAAGAAATGGAGCAAACAAATAAGAGAAAATAGACACGTAAGTGACTTCATTTTCTGTGTGTGATCAAGAACGGTGTCTCCTAATCATAAAACGTGTCCATGTTGTACAAATTCAGCAATTATAGAAACACCACAAAACATAGTCGATAATTGAATATGCCAAGGCAGATTTATTGGGATACAGAAACCCATTGTGTATGTGAGTTGTGTACCAGCAGTGGTGGGGTATGAGGAATGACAAGCAATGACCGCTCCCCACATTAAATGGGGGCACACTTTGCGTGGTGGTGCGCAGCCCCCTGGACCCTATGCGGCACCATTAGCACAGGCTTGGCTTCGCCTTCCCCAGGTGGGATACCTGGAGTCTCCGCCTAGCTCATCCAGTTGCCCAATCCCACCTGGGGAGGCGTTGCCAAGGTGATCAGGCCAGGTAGGGGGAGGGGGACCACCCTGCCCACACAATAGGGGGAGGATCTTACCTGGGAATGGTCAGTTGGCTCCAGAGCTTCTCCCACCCTACCCACCTTCAGTTAAGACTTCTTTTGCAGGTTAACCTTTTCTCCACAGGTACGCGGGCACTGCTACGTCAGGGTTGCTGTTGAAGGGCCGGAAAGGAATTCTCCTGCATTGGCAGGTTTGCCTTTCCCGTAGCAAAACGTCACAAGTTTGGCTGCATCAGGCCTTGGGCGGAATCCTTTAGTCTATCTTCCCTAAATAGTGGTGGGCGTGTAGCAGTGACCCACGCCCCCTTCTCTTTGTGGCAGCGATACCAGGGTTCCCCATTAAAGGGGTTGTTTTGAGGGGAGCCTTTGGCCGTACGCCTAGAGGTTGTCATTGCTCTCCCCAGTGATGGTGGCGTAATAAATAATAATAATAATAATAATAATAATAATAATAATAATAATAAATTTTATTTATATCCCACCCTCCCCAGCTGAAGCCGGGCTCAGGGCGGCAAACAACAATAAAATAGTGCAACATTCTAAAAACATTATAAAAATTAATTTAAATCAAATTGATGGCAACCATAAGCTGAAGTTCTGTAAAGATTGCCCAAGGAGGGAGTCAGGCTATGCCCTGACCAAAGGCCTGGTGGAACAGCTCTGTCTTGCAGGCCCTGCAGAAAGATGTCAAGTCCTGCAGGGCCCTAGTCTTGTGACAGTGCGTTCCACCAGATTGGAGCCGCAGCCGAAAAAGCCCTGGCTCTAGTTGAGGCCAGCTCAATGGTAGCAGACTCTCTCTGCTTGAACATATGTTCTCCAGAGCCAGCCCATCCCCCCCACACACACACTGGATAACCCTGGTGTTCCCCAGATCCCCGGCGGGGGACTGGAAGGGATAAATGCCCAATGCCTGGGCCAAGGTCTACCCACATCTGAAACATAATAAAGTTGTGGCCAATTTTAATCTCATAGCGCATTGTCTTCAGTTGTTATTCCACATGGGGGCCGCTCAGGGTTTGGGGGACTCTGTCTGTCCACGCATATGAAAAGCTGCAGTTATACCAAGTCATACCACTGATCCATCGAGCTTAGCACAGCTTTCACCGACTGGCAGTGGCTCTCCAGGTTTTCAGAAAGGGGTCTCTCTCATTTCTGGCTGGTGATGCGAGGGACTGAACCTGGGACCATCTTCCTGCAAAGGCTCCACAGAGACCTGGCTCTTCTTGGGCGCCTGGGTTTCTGTAGCTAAATTCACCCTGATTCTTCAAGAAATTAGTCGGTGACCTCACTATGTGCACAGTCAGCGAGCAATGATGAAAGGATAAAACTCACCGGATGGCTGGCAAACTGCTGGAGGCTGATCTCACTGCCTTTCCCTCTTGGTACCACACAACATCTATGCACAGGGTGGACTGAAATCTCAGAAGGATGGAGAAGCATGAGCTGTCTCTTCCACTGACATTTGAGGAAGTGTTGAAAAATGAGCTAATGATCTCCAGCTATGTTAGCGGAAACGCAGCAGAACTCGGTTTGTCTCATCGCTGGAAAAATATACTGCCCAGGCAATAAATAATAATCAGAACTATTATGAGTTTATTCTAATACATCATCACTCTTCTGACTTCTGCACTGTCAGGTTGTCCTGCCAAAGAGGCTTTAATTTTACTGTCGCTTTAGAATTTATTTATCATTGTAGTGGAGGTGGGGCTGAGTTTTCTGTGTTTTTACCGCTAAAACATTTCTTCAGCATTCTGCGGCCTCCCTGGCTGCCTGCACTTCCTGATCTGAAAAAAACCCATGGGATAAGTTAATTTGTAGTGTTTTTCCCTGAACTGTAACTGAGGCACAGAAAAGCTGTGGAGGCTGCCTCCCAGGTGCCTGAGATTGATTCATTCACTTCTTTTTAAGGGAAGCCCTTCGTTTTACCTTGCTTGAAAAAGAATCCATCCCACACTCATTTCTTTAAAAATATTTCAGTTGTCAGACATACAGTAGGAAGCCTCCTCACCTTCCTATGTTTACAAGAAAGGCCAGCTGAGAATGCCATAGGGTTTTCAGGAAACACAGGCACTCAGGAAGGCTGCAGAGTCCAGATCCCTGGAAAGATGATTTGTAGAATGAATGAAAGGACACTCATAAACATCCCTGAGCAACCCCAAAAATAAAGGAAGTGTGACAATTACCCGGCACTTGACCCATATGTATTTCTCCATCATTTTCTCTCTTGGATAATTCCAGTTACAGATAGGTAGCTGTGTTGGTCTGCCATAGTCAAAACAAAATTTTTTTTCCCTTCCAGTAGCACCTTAAAGACCAACTAAGTTAGTTCTTGGTATGAGCTTTCGTGTGCATGCACACTTCTTCAGATACATTTCCTCTTGGATAATGTTCTTATTAAATATATTTTCTCATTAATTGCTGGATAATTGCTGGATAGTAAAATAAATAAATGGGATAAGTTTTCAGTACAGCATTGTCGTACAAAGGGTTGTCCTTCCTTCCTTCCTTCCTTTCTTCCTTGGTCCATGGCCACAGGGATCTGGGAGGTGCAAAAAAAGAGCTGGGAGTTTGCTTCCATAATTATTTCACACCAGGACTGGCACATCTGGAGGTAGGGATGGAGGGGGGGTGACTTTGTACTTCTTAATAATTTATTGATTGGCATCCATCTGTCTTGGGAGACAATAGAGGAGTGCGCCTTCAGGGGTGAGGTCAAGCTGCTGGAAGGTTGCAGCACCTGCTGTGGCTGTAGAGACCAATATGGGAGAGACATGTTTTGTTTCAGCTGGGGCAGATGAGGGTGTCTGGTTGTGCTGCTGCAGATGCACCATGGTGTTTCTTCTTTCTGCACTCCTCCCAGCAGTCATTTCTCCTTTGGTCACTGCTATGGATACATGACTTGACTGCCTGTCTCCAGGCACTGCGGTTGTCTGCAAGGAATTCCCACAAGGCGGGGTTGATGTTACCACCCTTCAGGTCATATTTGCAGGTATCTTTTTAATGCAGATACTCAGTGGAATAATAGCATTACTTATATACCTATATATTGTTTTATATTATAGTATCAAGCACCTTTTTATTTTATTTGTATTTTCTTTCACCCAGTGCTTATTTTCTAGAAAAAGAGGTGCTGGAAATCACCATGAACACCTCCCTAGTTTGCTTAGCATGTCAGTGGCACCCACCTGACAGGTGCCGGAAGTGAGTTCCAGCTGAAAAAAGCCCTGCTTTCACTTTATTTTTCCACTGGAAATTTTCAATAAAATAAAAATATTTTTCTAAAAAAAAAGAAATGACTTTTTTGCTGCTAGGAAAGTGTATCTCTCTCATTTTGAGACATCTCCACTTACTACAGATATTAAAGCATTCTAAAATAATGGGGGCTGGGGGAATTATATGTCAGAGACATTTTAAAGCTGAGTAAAACCCTCCAGGAAATTCTATTCTGCATTATTATAGGATTATGGGTGATCATGTCAAACAAACTACATGTACTTATGCATGTTGACATATCTACTCTGCTAGATTATACATGATTTTGGGCAAACTTCCCAATTCCCGAAGGCTTAACTCTGTTGTAGTGACACTGGCATTTAGGTCATTATTTCTAATGTAACAATATATTAGGTCATGTATAGAAGACTGCAAATCTGATAATCTGATTTAGGGATTTTATAAAGCAAAAGTAAAGAAAAGAAAAGAAAAGAAAGACCAGAGTTAAGGCTCTTTCATTGTTTTGCGCTCCACAAAATCAGAGAATTGGGAGTTAAGGCCAATGTTTTAACAGACATGCCTTGTGATCAGTAACAGTGTTGTGCAACATCGGTCTCCCATATTTCTCAGGTGTCTCGTGGGCACAGTAAGGTTGGTGAGCCCTCACCCAATCACTTTGCCACACTGTTGTAACTAAATGAATAGACTTTGCATATAGCATCCATTAAGTGCTCCCTCTAGGAGTCCTGATGAAATTTTTGCTTCAAAAGTTTATCCATGCATGCAGTGATTTAATTTCTTGGTAGTTTCTGCCATGGACTTTAAGGGGGGCAGGAAAGCCTTAATAATATTAGAACCACTGCTCAGAACCTCATCAAGCATGGTGCCCCGATCAAGGGAAGGAACAGTACCACCGTACTCTGCCCTGGTCAGACCACACCTAGACTACTGTGTCCAATTCTGGGCACCACAATTTAAGAAGGATGTTGACAAGCTGGAACATGTGCAGAGGAGGGCAACCAAGGTGATCAAGGGTCTGGAAGCTAAGCCTTACGAGGAGCACTTCAAGGAGCTGGGTATGTTTAGCCTGGAAAAGAGGAGACTGAGAGGAGATATGATAGCCACCTTCAAATATCTTAAGGGCTGTCCCATGGAAAATGGAGCAAGCTTGTTTTCTCCTGCTCTGGAGATTTGCACCAATGGCTTCAAGTTACAAGAAAGGAGATTCCGACCAACCACCAGGAAAAACTTTCTGTCAGTAAGAGTTGTTTGACAGTGGAACAGTATCCCTCGGGAGGTTGTGGATTCTCCTTCCTTGGAGGCTTTTAAGCAGAGGTTGGATGGCCCTCTGTTATGGATGCTTTAGCTGAGATTCCTGCATTGCAGATGGTTGAGCCTTGGGTCCCTTGCAACTCTATGATTCTATGAAATCAATGAAGGGTAGCCTTCCTTGACAAGACCACATCAAGTGCATCAGTAGTTTCCCTCCAAATTGGGAAGCAATGTGTGATACGCAGATTGAAAAATATCTAGTTGATAGAGATGATAGAAGCATTCAGTGCTGCGCATGATGACAATGACACAAGGAAATGCTAGGGTGTGTTGCCAAGCCCTGTTTCTTCCAGTACGTCATCTGTGTCTTGTCTTCACCCTAAATGAATTGTTGGGTGAATGCCTGAAGTACAGGGACCTTCCTGGACTAATGGAGGCACCCTGCATGTTGTTGCTCTTTAGTCGTTTAGTTGTGTCCGACTCTTCATGACCCCATGGACCAGAGCACGCCAGGCACTCCTGTCTTCCACTGCCTCCCGCAGTTTGGTCAAACTCATGCTGGTAGCTTCGAGAACACTGTCCAACCATCTCATCCTCTGTCGTCCCCTTCTCCTTGTGCCCTCCATCTTTCCCAACATCAGGCATAATTGGCTCTAAATCATATAGGGTGCTTCCACAAGTACATGAGGCTCCCCACGACAGACTTTCACTCTCTAGCCCATGGAGGGGATGGGGATGCACCTGGAGGGGCCAGGACTTGGTTGTGATAATCCACTCTCCATCCCATTATTTTCATCACGTATAGCAACTGAGCACCCAAATACGGTAATAGATTCCATGAATGTGCGCTTTTCATGTACCAAAAATGGAAAGAAATGAAGTAACCATTTCACCCAACCCCCACAGAACTCTGGTGTTTTAATCTTCCATTGAGAAAATCTAAAGCCTTGCCAATATTTCTGCTCAGACTGAGTCCGAAAGGCTCAATTTATTAATGTTTGCTACCTTCTCAAAGTTCATTAGCCTCTCCCTCAATCTTTGTTTAAAGGTCTAACTTTTTGTATACCCAACTTTTTCTCTCCATTCCTCCTCTGAATATTTTCTTCTTCTTTCATGTTTCCAGTTATTTACCACAACTATTCTTGCCGCAGGCAGCGCATTAAGTACCTGTGATGCCTACATTTTCATCTAATGCTGCCTTGCAAATCATTTTTAACAGACAGATCTTAGGATCCCTTCCAAACTCCACCTCTATAATTGCTTTAAAGACAGGCAAAACTTCATTCCAAATGTTTTAATCTGCACTTAAACTTGCGTTTATAAATAAAAAGTGTCATTCATATTTGATTGCATAAATGTAAGTTACTGTGTTTAAAAGACGGTTTAAATAAAATGGATACTTTTTGTGAGGTGTAATTCCAAATAGAAACAAAGAAAATCTCCTCCTCCTCCTCCTCCTCCTCCTCCTTCTTCTTCTGCTTCTTCTTCTTCTTCTTCCAGTGGTACCTCTGGATGCGAACGGGATCTGTTCTGGAGCCCCATTCGCATCCTGAAGTGAACGCAACCCACGTCTGCGCGTGTGCAGGTCACGATTCGCCGCTTCCGTGCATATGTGTGATGTCATTTTGAGCGGCTGCGCATGCGCGAGTGGCAACACCCGGAAATAACGCACTCCGTTACTTCCGGGTCACCATGGAGCGTAACCTGAAAACACTCAACCTGAAGCACATTTAACCCAAGGTACGACTGTATTATTTAAAATGCATGGATACAAAGTCTTGGGGCATTATGTTTGCTCCTGTGTGCAAAGTATTGATAAAAAGGAGAGGGTTGGGTGGAGCAAAGTGAGGGGCAGGAGGGGTCCCCAACCCTTTTCATGTCTGGTGGCTTTCATTTGTAAACGATTCCCTATCCCCACCTACTTTACCCACTTAACAAATAAGACTTGGATTCCTGGCTGCTGGGGATCAGTTGATTTCTGATCCATGTCACTTTCTTTGCAATTATTCAGTTTTTAGACCACCTGTTTCCACAGTATTCTGCAACATCGCTACTGGGTGCTGCTTGCTGTTGTTTTAAAGCTGCATAAAGAATTGCATTTCTGATTTTTTTTTCTTGCGATGTACAGTTCCAAACACATTTTGCCACAAAATATGCATTTACAAATGCATTTACCCTGCCATCCAAAGACGCAGAGGGAGAGTTCTGACCTCAGAGGTGGTGATCCTATTTCGGAGGGTCCCTCTTCGCCACTGCGGAAGCTACTGTAGCCCCTACCTGACTAATGTAGGGCTTCAGAAATTGATATAGGCGGACAATTTCCATGCCAGTGTCAGACTGGGGAGAGATACATTTCTGAAGGATTCTGACCCCCCTCTGGAACAGGGGGTCGAATAGAGCTGGCAAATCTAATTCCTCCTGTTTGAACCAATGTAGGCAAAAGTATTTTAAACAAAACAAAACAAAAAAAGCCTGGAAAAGGATGAAAGAGCATGAAAACTCTGCTCTGCCTTCATTTCCGCCTCTCATGCCTGAGCCCAGCAGGTCTTTGGATATGGCTGGTCAGTCTGCTCCACCACTTGCCTCCCCCTGTAGGATGGCTCTCTTAATATATGTTTTCTGAGCTGGGATCTATGGTGCAACATTTGGAGAAGAGGAAAACTACATAGAAGGCTCTGTTTCAAGCCATGGGTTAGCATGGGATATGCGGATCATGGTCCATTCATACTGGGATTTGTAAAATTCACATTCCCCAAGCATCCCTGATGATGGTGGGGAAACAGCTGGGGAGATTGGGAGAATGGAAAGAGTGGCAGATGGGCAGAAGTATTGGGTGATGGTGGGATGGCTCTACATGTAAACCGAGTCAATTGAAACACCCTGAGATATGACACAAGAAGCTATAAAAATGCTATCTGCAGTTTTGAATCTGGGGTGACTCATGCACACATGCTTACAGTTACCAATTTATGGTATTTTTAAAAATGAATTTATGCCCCGCATTTCACTATATGTCCCCAAAGGGGGTGGACGGTGGACCGTGCAATCTATAAAATGTGAAACATCACAAAATAGATAGCAGGTTTTTAAATGGTGGCTGGATGGCCATCTGTCAGGGATTATTTAGCTATGATACCTGCAGAGATGGTCCTTTGGGCCCCTTCCAACTTGATGGTTCTGTGAAAGTAGTACTTGCAGTGCAAAAGCTTCTTGAAAGAAAAGTGTTTTAACCCAGCCCTTGAAACCCGGTGTCTGTCTGATTTCCGAATGTTGGGAGTTCCATAGAGCTTGGCTGACTACACTGAAGCCATGACTCATCATTGACTTAAATTGTGCTTCTCATCCATGGGGGACCTTCTAATACAGCTTCCCCACCCACAGATGATCTCAGTTACCGGTTTGGGACATATGGGCAAGGCAGTCCTTAAGTGATGGATGTGTCTATATGAGCCAGCCCAGCAGTTTAGACTGAAGCAAAACAGAAAGCTGTGCCTAAAAAGAGCTTCTTTGATGCCCGTCAAAGGAGACATTTTTGAGCAGGTACTTGATTGCCATTTATTAAGCTTGGCTGCATCGATTCTGCCAAGTTCCAGGCAGATGGCCCAGGTATCCTCTGGGGGGCCATTTCAATCCAGATGATCAGGTGTTGTTTATATTTACAGAAGAGTTCAGATGAAAATAAAACCGCTCAGCCTATCCGTTATCAGCCGCCTCCGATCTGCTCTTTTTGTGCAGGTGTCAGCTATGAAATAGTTGAATAGCAAGGCAGGGAAGGAGGTGTGAGGTTTTTAATGTCAATGTACTTGCAGTGGGATACTTCAGATCTTTAAGCGGTCTTTGTGGAAGGGAAGATGAATTAACAAAAACATGAGACTGCTATTACTGTTCTGTTGGGCACCGGAAGCGTAGAATTTTGTATGAAGCAACTGCAAAGGGACTGCATTTTTCACTTCCACTGAAATAGTTTAACTAGCAGGTGAAAGTATGTTGCTATTTATTGTTTCCAAGCCACTTTGGGGTTCATTTGAATGGAAAGCAGCATAGAACTACAGTAAATCATATCATATCAAGAAGGATTTAATAAGCACCAAAACCTCATCAGTGAATCGTTAATAAATCAAACTTATACCCCACCCAATCTCCAATACGCTCAGAGAGGTCTACATGGGTGAGGTTTAAAACACCTTATCCTTAAATCATGTCTCTGAGATAGGCTAAATTGAGAGCTAGAGACCTAAAGTCACCAAACGAGCTTCATAACTGAATGATTATGTATGATGTCATAAATAAGTATTTATGATTATTTATTATGATGTCCCCAGAGTGGCTGGGGGGACCCAGCCAGATGGGCAGGGTATAAATATTACAACAACAACAACAACAACAACAACAACAACAACAACAACAACAACAACAACAACGTTATTCTATGGTTCATTTGCATACTACTTTTTGACCCCCAAACAGTAAAAGACATATTAATAAAAAAAGAAATATGCAACTACAATAAAACCATTAAAACAATATAAACTAGCAAAATCCCAGTCACACTGGACTTATGTTAAGAATGCCTTTCAGTCTTGTGGCAAACCAACCAACCAACCTGGAAAAACCATCCATCAAACCTAGCCCTATACACATTCTCCCCCACCCCTGACCTAGAGGAACAGATTCCCCCCAACAGGCTCTCATCCTGGGCAGAAACCACTTCTTTCCCCCACTACAGGTGCCCAGGCATTAACCCACATTATATTACTGAGAGCCTGGAGAGAGAGAAATCTACAAACCTACACCCACCTACCTCCTGTCTCCCACTGGGAAGATCCACAACAGGCTTTCGCCATGGAGCATGAAACCACTTCCGCCTCCCTCTGCGAGTGCCTACAACCACGCTTGTGTGGGAATTGGGCTTTACAGAGTTATGCAGAAGAGAATCCAGGTCGTTTGACCCTTTAATTTCTTCCCTTTTCCCTCCAATGAAAACTACGCTCTCTTTTAAGGTTTAAATAACAAATAGCTTTTTACCCAGTGTACTTGCACTTGTTAGATTAAATATACAAGACAGGTAGGTGTTACTTGCGTTGCTAATATATCTTACATATATTTGCATCTAAGATAAAAACTGTTACAGGCTAACTCTGAGGCAGACAGCAGAACAACTGCTCTCACACGAAATACTGTTAATAACTGTCATAACTGTACCAACTGAAATAACTGTCCCGGGCATATGATATCACAGAGTTCTAAAGCCCTTGTGAGCATTAATCCTTTACTTAGGCTCTTGGTTGCTTTCCTCCTAGTTTGAAGTTGCATGACAGTGTGGTGCAACTAAAAAAAGAAAAGCTAATGCCATTCTAGGCTGCATCAACAGTAGCAGAGTGTCCAGATCAAAGGAAGTAATAGCAATAGTACAATTCTATTCTGCCTTGCTCAGACCCCACTTGGGGGGCTGCATCCAGCACAGGCTATCGACAAGCTGGAATGTGTTCAGAGAAGGGCAACTAAGATAACCAACCCTTATGAGGAACGGTTGAGGGAGTTGGGTATGTATAGCCTGAAGAAGAGAAGACTAAGAGGAGATATGATAGCCATCTTCAACTAGCTAAAGGGCTGGCACATGGAGCCAACTTGTTTTCCGCTGCTCCAGAGCATAGGACCCAGAACAACAGGTTCAAATAGCAAGAAAGGAGATTCTGATGAAACATTAGGAAGAACTGTAAGAGCTGCTCGGTAGTGGGGTGGACTACCTTGGAAGCTGATAGACTCTCCTTCATTTGAGGTTTTTTAGCAGAGGTTGGAGGGCAACCTGACATTGATGCTTTAGTTGAGATTTCTGCATTGCTGGGAGTTAGATTAGAAGACCCCCAAGGTCCCTTCAAACTCTAAAGGTCTAGGCTTCTATTATTGTCTCTGGCTCATTAGTGGATGATTGCATGGTGGGTCAGCACTGCTCACCTGACTGGTTGAGTTGCTGCTGTGGAATAGGAAGGAGAGGTGGAGATGCAAGATGATGGGGAGGTCTCATGTTGGGGGGGGGAGGCTACCTCTGTTCTCACAGATTAAATGGAATTACCCTCCTGGTTCATTCTGAGTAAACGAAGGGCAGTCAAATAAATGGGAATACTCTAGGATATTGGTGTAATGCTGTCCTGAAAATCTACCCTTTCAAGAAGTGCTGCACCCCATGTTGCACCACCTGAAGCTATCAAAGAGAGAGGAAATGTATGTCTCTTAATATTCAAAATAGGGTGAGTTTTCCAATTTCACAGTTCAAGTTTCTGAATGAGAAATTATGACGAGCAGTTCAAACTCCCATTTTGGAAGTGCATCTTTTATCTCAAAGAAAACTTTTTTTGTCATCATGTGATTCTTTTAATTCAAGCATGCTGTGAAATCTCATGAGCTATCAACTGTGAAATTACAATGGCTAAATACTGCAGCATGTTGTTTTATAGAAGCTGCTGTATTGGGGGGGTACCGCTGCATGTTGTCAACTAGCTAGTATTAGCCAGTGTTAAAAACTGCTTCATGTATTTCATCAAATATAGCAGGGATGAGTTACCTTTTTCAGTCAAAGGTCCATTGCTTTCCATTGTGGAAACTTGGGGGGGCACATTCCACTAGTGGGTGGGGGTCAGAGGCAAAAGTGGGAGGAGCAATGGATGTGACTTGTATCTTTGGACATTTCAGCCCTGCAGAAATAAATAACTTCTCTATCTTTCTATATAAGTATAAGTGTAAGGAGGTCATCACACTGCAATTCTTGTGGCTGCCAGTAGATGGCCCTGGCAACTCCAGTGTCACATAAAGCACCCAGGCACATGAGTAAGCAAGCAGCTGCTCAGACAGCCTCTTTAATGGAGCAGGGAAGGCACTTCACTGAACAGTTTGACAAACTGCTCTGCAAAATGCCTTCACTCCTCCATTAAACATGGCTGCAGCAAGGTTTAACAGAAGAGGGGAGGTGCTTCATAAAAATGCTGTCTGAGCTTCTTTAAAGGAGGTTGGAACTTAGGACAAGCTTTGAAGGGAGGGACCTAGTGTGCTCCAACACTGCCTCTGACAGTGGAGGAAAAACATAGCCATCATTTATTCACCATGAATTTGTCCAATTATATTTTCAAGCCATCCAAGTAGGTGGTCATCATTGTGGGGGTGAATTCCATAGTTTAACTATGTGCTGTGTGGTGTGGGGTGCAGTGCAATTATCTGCATTCCTGTGTATGTATACACAAGTTCGTTTTTGGTGTGTCCACATAGCTCAATAACCAATTTCAAACTGGCAATGTTGCCCCCAGATTCTAAAAGGATTCTACTTTCCAGATCTTATTCAATAGATCAAAACACGTTACTTCAGTTCCATAAGACTACATGGACAGTGGATAATGGCTTTAAAAACGGATCTGTGGCAGAGATATTGAATCATCTGTCTCCAGATCCCACCATCTGTCGATATCTTCTTGATTGTTTTCATTCTTCCATATAATTTGTTCTTGGATTAGGCTGGTGTTATGTCTAGATTCTGGCACTCCCAACTTCAGTTATTTTTACACTTGCCTTTTGCTTTTGTACTTCAGATAGCACAGATGTTCGCTTTCTTTACCTCCCAAATTAGGAACTCTCTTCCCTCAAAAGCATGGCTGGCACCAATGTACCACTAATAAATGCTCACACAATGGCTGGCAACGAAGCAGTCTATCTGGGTGAGCAATGTGACTTTGGAGTCGTGAGCTCACGCAATACTGTGGCTCCACAAATTGCAAAAATCACGGTCTTCACATTTGCAGATTTCAAATTTGCAGCTGCGATTCCATGGTTCTGACATTGTATTTCAAAGCAGAGTTGACATTCACATCAGGAGCCGGAGCCTACTCTCAGATCATTATTAAGTAAAACTCCACAGTGCTCTTTGAAAATACTTTTTATAAATAATAACGGCACCTGCTTCTTCATGTACCTCTTCCGACTGCAAAAGGTGTCAGCCGAGCGGCGAACAAATCTTCACCATTCATTGATGCTAATAGCATTGAGCACACATTTCTAATTCCGTTACAGATGTTTTGCTGACAGAGAAAGATGACTCACCATTTCTGGAGCAGGGTAGAGACAGGCATGCCATCTCATCAAAGGCAATAATCAATTTTCTCCCAAATCTGCTCTGCATTGAATGATGCCATAATAAATTAATCGGGAACAAACCAGGCCAATGGTAGGGTTGACAAATAAAATGTGTCACACAGACAGGGGAAGCTTATAAATCAATTCAGCTGTGGCACAAAGGTCAGGCAATGAGGCACTAATAAAGCATGCCTGATAGCTAGCAAAGAAATTACTTTGACTTCTTTTTCTCCCCCTTTTCCTTGATGCGGCATTTTCATTATGTTGAATCAAACCATCCCATTATTGGTTAGCTGCTGCACCTTCGCATGGGCAAGAAAGATCCGTCCACTGTCTCCAGGTTGCATTACTGTCCTGCATTATATGGAAGGGGAACTGTTGGAAGCCACAATTGAGAGCCTCTTTGGAAGCTACAACGGGGTCAGAAGGCAGCAGTAAGCCAGTGTAGCGCTAGGGGGCAGAGTGTTGACCTAGGACCTGTGAGACTAGATGTCAAATCACCACACAACCATCAAGGTCACCGGGTGACCTTGGACCAGTCACCAAGTCTGTGTGCACAACAAGGCTTTGAAGCATACACACACCCCTCTAAAAAAAAACCCCAAAAGGTTCTTGGAAACTTTAGTATGTTGTGAGGAGTAAACAGTGGTTCTCAGAATTCTTCCTCCCGCAAGCTACTGTTGGTATATTGGAAGCTTCCTTCCATGGTTGGGCAATAACTATTCTGTGAACCACCGTGAGACCTCCAGGTATAGGACAGTACATAAATTCAATTAACAACAACAAGAAGAAGAAGCCTAGCTGCTGTGAACAAGAAGGAAATTACCGTATTTTTTGCTCCATAACACTCACTTTTTTCCTCCTAGAAAGTAAGGGGAAATGTCTGTGCGTGTTATGGAGCGAATGCCTACGGATGGCGGGGGGATCTGCTGCAGTCGTGAGCAGAGGATCCATGGTTCCCCTTCCTTCCCTCCTCCGTGGCTCGCTTTGCTTGCTTTGAAACAGCAAAGCGGGAGAAGAGCCACTGAGTGGGAAGAAGAGAGGGACAGAGAGCCTGGTTACAAAGCACGGATCCACATGGATCCTCAGGATTTTTGCACTGGGTCACCCCAAATTCACCATCAGATCACATAGCATGTCAATGGCTACAGCTTGCACCAATAAAATCACGCACCCACTGTTGCCTGGGACCGCAGTGGTGCAAAAACGTGGTTACAAAGCATGGATCCACATGGATCCTCAGGATTTTTGCATTGGGCTACCCCAAACTCACCGTCAGATCACATGTCTGTGGCCACAGCATGAACCACAAAAATCATACATCCACTGTTTCGTTTAGAATATTTTTTTCTTGTTTTCCTCCTCTAAAAACTATGTGCGTGTTATGGTCGGGTGCGTGTTATAGAGCGAAAAATACGGTAATTCTTTAAATTTGAGATTAGAATTTGCAGTTAGATCTAAGGATAACAAGGCAAGTGCCAAATTAGGAAAAATTAGACTGTATTGTGATTTTGGAGGCCAGACGAAACACTTTTTTCCCAACCCAAAAGCCATTAACCAAAGTACATTTCCACCAAGCATGAAAATAAGAGCATTCTTCTCCACAGCCTTTCCAGAGAAGTGGTGAGCTTGAAGAAATTATTATTGCAAGGTGTGTGGGTGTCCAGTGCCATCAAAAGATAATTTCAAGATAATTTCAAAGGTGGATTGTGCCATGCGTTTTCCCTTATCAAAATCCCTATTTCAGTGTCCCGTCTTGTTCTGATACCTTTTGTGTTGCCAGCAAAGCTGTTCGGTATCCTGCCATACATTGTTGACACTGCCCCTTTCATGTCATACTATGTAGTGATTCATGTCTACTATGTAGTGATTCGAAAAGGGTCTCAAGCCCTCACCTGTGTGTACCAAATGCTTTTGCGAAAGTGCCCAGTTGGTAAAGTTGTAGCCAATACAATCCCAGAATTCTTGTTCCACACTGTGATGTGATGTATTACATTTATTTTATTTTATTTTGGTCAATTATAGTATTTCTAAATTTGCATTTATACATGTAAATTAGCACAGAGAGATTTTATGGAAGGTGATGTTCTCTTTTCTTCTTTTCGTGTGTACAAGAAGAAGAAGAAAAGCTGAAGTAAATCTGGTTGCCGTCGGCAGTGGTGAGAATCAGATCAATGACCTTCTCAAGCATACCTGGATCTCTCAGCCACAAGACTATACCTGCATGAACGCACACACGCACTCTCACACACATATTTCCTTCGTTTCCCGGATCATTTTTTTCCCTGATTTGCTGCAAGAAAACATTGCAGTGAAGAAGAAGCAGCAGGAAAAAAGAGGGAGGCTTTAAACAGGAGCATTACTCAGAGGGCAGAAGAAACCTCCCTCAATAACACCAGCTGGAAAAAGTGATTTGCTAAAGATTGCTGCCCAAATAGCTACATTCATTAGCTGTCACAGTGTATCCCAGATCAGGCTATTAACCATTCCAGCTTTGACATTTTTATGTCTCAAGCCCTAGATTTTTTCCATCAAACGTCTTTATTAAATCAGATTAATCTCCTGGTGAAATTACTTCTTCTTCTCAAAGAGAGCACAAAGAGCAAAATAGCTTTTGAATCATAGAGTTGGTAGGTTCGTCAAAGGCCATGCAATCCAACCCTTTGGCAATGAAGGGTTCCTGATAAGATCCACCCTTTTACTTAAAAACATTGAATGAAGGCCAACCTACCCTCTACTGCTGCTGCCTGCTCCACTTTGTGATGTGTGGTCAGGAAGTTCTTCTACATATTTAGTCAAAATCCTGGTCCTGAGCTCAGCAGGGCTGTTGGGGTTGGGTTGACCTGATCTGACAGAGGAACAGCAAGAAGCAGAGAGGTGAGCTGAATTGTGGGAGCCTGGCTTGGAGGAGGCCAAATTCAGTGCATTTTTCAAAACTTTTTATTATTATTTTGCAACACAAACACATACACTCATAAAACTGAACATAAAAAAAAATCAAAAAAACAGAAACACAAAAGTGAAAAGGAAAGAAAATGTCAAAGTAAAATACAAAGGCTTATTCAAAAACAAATAGTGAACAATGTATGTATACCATGTTTCAATTCTTTTCTTTCAATTGACTTCCTTCATCCTCAGCACGGTTCTATTTTCATTTCTATATAGTTAAATCATTTATCTTGCCATTCTTTTTTTTTTTTTTGGTCAGAATTATTTCTTTTAGCAATTAGTGTTCTTGCAGTCACCGTAGCGTAAAGAAATATTTTCTTATTTTCTCTGGCTATATCTGTGTCTAGTATCCCCAGTAAAAAAGCTTCTGTTTTCTCACCAAAAATTTGTTTAAACATTTTCTTTAGCTCTTCATATACCATATCCCAGAAGCCTCCAAGACATATTTGATTTTGTTTTATACATTTTACATATTTTAGTTGGGGTTAAATACCATCTGTAAAACATCTTTATCAAATGTTTCTTTATCGCCTCACAAGCTGTAAATTTCCAAACATTTTTTTAAAAAAGCATTTTCACAGCGTTTTGTTTAAATATGTGTGTAGATTCCACCTCTTTGGTGGCCAGGGAGAATTTTCATTAGCCCAGAGGCAAGTCTGCAACAGATGCCCCGACGGAGAAGTCGCTTGCCACCCCAATTTCCCCACAAGGCAAGAGAGTTTCGTGTGAGAGTGCATTACATCTTGTCTTTAAAAGCTTGCTGAGAGGGATGGGAAAGCTTGTTGAGAAATCATCAATGCACCCAATTGTGAACTTCTGCTTCTAGACTTTGGAACTCCATCTCTAGAGAAGGTAGACTGGCTCCTACCTTCACTGGCAGGTGAAGACTTCATTGTTCCAACACGCTTTGGGGAATTGACTGTGTTTAATTAAAGGATTGGCACCCAGCTGTATTTATTGTAATTATTTGTATGTTTTAAACAGATTTTATACAGTCATACCTTGGGTTACAGATGCTTCAGGTTGTGTTTTTTTGGGTTGCGGACCGGAATGGGTTACTTCCAGGTTTTGGCAGCTGCACATGTGCAGAAGCACTAAATCGTGCTTTGCGCATGCACAGAAGCACTGAATCTTAACCCGCGCATGCGCAGACATGCAGACTTGGGTTGCGGATGCTGCGGTTTGCGAACATGCATCCCGCGCGGATCACATTTGCAACCCGAGCGTCCACTGTATATGTATATGTCTTTAATTCTATCAGTGTTTAATTGCTTTTTAATGGTTGTATTTTCTACATTTTTAATAGTTCTTGTTTTTAATCTTTAAGTCACCCTGAGTTCCGTCAGGGCAAAAGGTGGGGTATAAATAAATAGATAATAATAATAACTTCTTGCTCTGCTCTGGAACTCCTGAGTTATGAGTCCTGAGCACTGTGGCGGCCGTTAAGCCTGTATTATTACTTGCCAGGATAAAGATATCTTTCTTATTTCCAAGTGAGAGCCTCTGTCTGTGTGTGTCGGGCAGGAGCTAGGACAATAGTATCCCCCCTGTAAATTGAATCCATTAGTTCAGGTCCTGACCTCTGGAGCAACGGAAAACAGCATTGCTCCCCTGCCTATGTGACAGCACTTCAAATATTTGAAGATGGCTAGTGTAATACCTCTTAATTGTCTCCTTTCCAGGCTGGTCTCAAGTGACCCCTGTATCATATAATACTCTAGGGCAAAGGTATACCACAGCTTCACAGGTGCATCTTCACTTAATGATTGCAGCATTATGAAAACCTGCAAGTGTGTGTGGCCCTTTTTGTTGCTGGCATCCATCTGTCTTAATAATAATAATAAAATTTTATTTATACCCCACCCTCCCCGGCCAGAGCCGGTCTCAGGGCGGCTAATGCCAGTAAAATTACAATAAAAACATAATAGGGGAGGGAAACAATTTTAAATACAGGTTAAAAATACAATTTAAAATGCAGCCTCATTTTAATAATAGCCCATAGATCAAAACCATAAGGGAAGGGAAACATAAGGGTCAGACTGAGTCCAAACCAAAGGCCAGGTGGAACAGCTCTGTCTTGCAGGCCCTGCGGAAAGATGTCAAGTCCTGCAGGGCCCTAGTCTCTTGTGACAGAGCGTTCCACCAAGTCAGGGCCTGTACTGAAAAGGCTGTGGCCCTAGTTGAGACCCATTTAACCACCTTGCGACTTGGGACCTCCAAAATGTTGTCATTTGTGGACCTTAAGGTCTCCCGCGGGGCATACCAGAAGAGGCAGTTCCGTAGGTACGTGGGTCCTAGGCCGCATAGGGCTTTAAAGGTCAAAACTTGAAAGACGAAAGTGTGCCTCTGGGGTTGAAGTCAAGCCACTGGAGAATCACAGCGACTGCAGAGTGGTAGCTCATAACTGCTGCCTCCCATTGTTTTTGTTGTGTTACGGTGACCTCTCCAGGGCACAAAACAGGGCAGTTTGTATGGAGGCCCTGGGCTGCCCAGATGACAAGACTCCCTTCTCAGCTTCATGGTTCTTTACAAACATGATATCACACAGTGCTTTTCAATGGAGCCGGTTCACACATTCAGCTTAAACCAGTGTTGCACACGCATGCCTGAATGGTGCCACCCATGAGGCAAAGTGCCATCTCTGACTCACAGTGCTAGTTGCGCTACACCTGGTGAGGGCAGTGGACTGCTATAAGCCACCTCAGGAGTGCTGCTTACCCATCATCGCTATTACAGCACTTCAAGAAACTTGAAGAGCAGGAGAGGGACAAATGAAGGAAGAAAAAGGAGTGTCACATTCTTCTGGAAAGGTCTACCTGAACAAGAACATCGAATACATGGAGTAGGCTTTGCTATCAAAAACGATCTTTTGAAGCTCTTGCCAGAAGTCCCTTCCGGCATTTATGAGCGACTTTCAACCCTTTGAATAAAACTTGCCAAAAACCAGCAGGCTACTATTATAAACGTTTATGCACCAACACTGAATGCCAATGAAGACATTAAAGAAAAATTTTACTCTCAGCTGGATGCCATCTAAAATTATCCTCCTGGGTGATTTTTAATGCCAGAGTTGGGCGAGATTTTGATCTGTGGCCTGGGAATATTGGGAAAGAAGGAATTGGCAACAGCAACTAGAACGGAATCTTATTTTTGACATGTGCAGCGCACAACCTTGCTATTACCAACACACTCTTTTGACAAAATCTGGGGGAGAGAGGAGATCCCAGCAGACTTTAGGGATGCCAAAATTATCAATCTCTTTAAAAAAGGTGACAGAACAGATTGTGGAAACTATCGAGGCATCTCTTTATTACCTGCAGCTGGCAAAATTCTGGCAAGGATCTTAGCGAATTAACAATGTCCGAGGCTACACTTCCTGAATCCCAGAATGGTTTTAGACCTTCTGGGTGACAGGGGACATGATTTTCACCACTCGACAGCTTCAGTAAAAATGCAGAGAACAAAACCAACCCCTGTATATGGTGTTTATTGACCTGACTAAGGTCTTTGACACTGTAAATCGTAATGGACTGTCCTTCTGAAAATTGGCTGCCCAGATAAATTTGTGAACATCATTCAGCTCCTCTATGATAATATAACAGCAAGAATTGCAGAAAACAACGGCTGTCCAAGTGAACCATTTACAGTAGGATCAGGTGTTAAACAGGGTTGTGTTATCACCCCAACTCTATTTATTACAGTGGTACCTCGGGTTACATACGCTTCAGGGTACAGACTCCGCTAACCCAGAAATAGTACCTCAGGTTAAGAACTTTGCTTCAGGATGAGAACAGAAATTGTGCTCCGGCGGCGCGGCAGCAGCAGGAGGCCCCATTAGCTAACGTGGTGCTTCAGGTTAAGAACAGTTTCAGGTTAAGAACGGACCTCCAGAACAAATTAAGTTCTTAACCCGAGGGACCACTGTATTTTCATTGCCATGATCCTACACTTGTCGAAGAGAAACTCCCCACTGGAGTAGGAATCATATATTGAGCAGATGGAAAGCTCTTCAATCTGAGCAGGCTGAAAGCAAAGAGTAAGGTTACCATAACTTCTGTCACAGAGCTTCAGTATGCTGATGACAACATAGTGTGTGCACACCTACCCATTCCTATGAACACCAACCACTGGTGAGTAGGACATCAGGCTCTATGGGATCTCCAATCACAATAGATGGATCTAGAGCATTTCACTCTTCTTCCTTGAATAAGGTCATCTCCTCCCATCCCGAAACCATGATTGGGATGGACTCTGACACCATGCTGTTGCTTATTCCAGCCACCCTTTTCCAAATATTGGGACAGCCAAAGGGATCACGTTGCCTCGTTGTCTTGCCAAATTTCTGATGGTCTTATTTAAAAGGCTGGATGTCACTTGGTTGCCTTTAACTCCAAGTTCATCATGTTTCTCTGCTCATAAAGCCTTAATGATATGAAAATGGCTTAACACATTGCGTCCTCGAGACCACAGAAACAAATTGCTCTTTGGATGTAACAATTATTGGCTCTTTCAGACATTTATTGGCAAAACTGAGCATTACGTGATGTCCCTGCTTGATGTTTCTGTGTCCTGTGGTATAGTGAAACCATTACACGGTGTTTCACATTACTTGTCCTAGAGTAATAATAAATGTCTGAATTTGACATCCCCGCCAGATTTAAAGGGTGATATATTACTATAAGCATGGGAAACTCAAAAGACAATTTGCCCTGTTGGAAGCTTTACTGCTTGCAGTCTGTGGTTATATTTCTATAAACTGATCTTGTTTTATTAATCCTTTAGTTGGTCATCAGATGTGTCTAAACACAGTCTAAACCATTCTTTGCCAACATGGGCATGCTAGCTGATGCTATGGAAGTTGTAATCCAAAACATCCAGAGGGTACAAGGAGAGGGATCGGGGCCGTCTTTACCCTGGGGTGCAAGGGGTGCGGGGCACCTGGGCGCCGAATTTGGGGGGGGGGCACTAGGTGCCCGCCACTGAAGTTGCCTAAGCTCTTAACTATCTACCTGTTATGAAATAATAAATAATTTTGATCAAGCTAGAAAAACAAAAAACATATATACAGTGCTACATACGCTTCAGGTTACATACGCTTCAGGTTACACACTCCGCTAACCCAGAAATAGTACCTTGGGTTAAGAACTTTCCTTCAGGATGAGAACAGAAATCGTGCTCCGGTGGCGCAGCAGCAGCAGGAGGCCCCATTAGCTAAAGTGGTGCTTCAGGTTAAGAACAGTTTCAGGTTAAGAACAGACCTCCGGAATGAATTAAGTACTTAACCCGAGGTACCACTGTACCTAGGTATTACCGAAATGTATACCTACTGTTTCACTACAGGACTTTCGACTTTGTGCGCTCATTTATCAAAGATGCGCTGTGCCAGCGGCGGCACTTTTCATTCACGACGGTGCCGTGCACGCGAAATTAACTCTTACATCAAGATATTATGTTATGTATTGTATTGAGCTGCTTTGCGACAGCAGGGTCAGAGGCACCTTTGACACCTTTGGGAGTGGCTAAACTAAATTTGGGGGCGCTGGGTGGATCTTTGCACTCCGGTGGCACATATGCTACAGACGGCCCTGAAAGGGAAGGCTGATTCAGAGATCCAGTCTTGGATGATGCAACTTGAATGTGGTTTCTAATGTTTGGTTATCTCCATGTAAGCAGCATCATTAACACTGGACTCTTTTCCCCCAGACAATCAGAGACAGAAACACACCAGATCTTACTCTGTATTTTTTTGTCTTGAAGATGGAACTACAGGACCTTGGTAAGGAAACCTGCATAAGTGAATTTATCAAACATTGTACAATTATCCTGATTGTAATAATGTCTCATTGTCCTTTTAAAATGAATTCCTTTTAAAATGAATTCATTGTTATGACAAAAATTACAATAATTGTATTTTGGTGTATTGTATTGTTTTTGGTTTGTTTGTGTTTTTTTAAAAAACAATTTGTTCCATTGTGAAGTCCACCTCCTTACCAAGCAATATGCATTCATGCATTGTATTTTATTTAACAGATTGACAATTATAGTAAAGAAGAAGAAAAGGAATAGTAAAAAACCCCTAAGCAGTTTATGTAATGTAAAATATACATCAAAATTATTGATAAAAATCGGAGTTAAAAACAAGTTAACCTAAAAAAGGTTTATCAAAATACAAATAACATCAGAATTTTTTTAAAAAGACACACCATAAAATTACCTTTTAAAATACATGTCAGCTTCACATACCTGGGGTGGCTTCCCTAAAAAAAGAAGAAGAAGCTTTTAGCAGGGATTGAAAATAGTATAGTAACGGTGCATGCCTTATGTCAGAGGGAAAGCCGTTCCAGGGGGTAGGTGCAGCTATGCTAAAAAAATTAAAGATTGCTTACAAGTGTGGGATGAATATTTTGTGGCACTTGAAAAAATTCCTGTTCCACAGATCAAAATGGTCAAGAGGTATCTTGTTATGCACAGCACCTAAATCTCTAAGTGGGGATAGACTCTAGGGGGAACTTTCTCAACTTTGGTCCTCAAATGTTGTTGGACTACAACTCCCATCATCCCTAGCCAGCAGGACCAATCAGCAGCCAGGGATGATGGGAGTTGTAGTTCAACAACATCTGGAGATGCAAGTTTGAGAAAGGCTGGTCTAGGGGTACCGTAACACTCTTTCCCCAGGGTTTGGTTTCCTTGGAATGAAGCTCCAATGGCTATTGTTCTCCTTACCAGCCAAGTGAGAGGGGGTGAGGAAAAGACCCACCTATTTGTTTCTATGACAACGGAGCTCACTCAATCATGATGGATCTCCCTCTTTTAAGATGCAGATGTTGGGTGCTTAGTTGCACACCTTGATAAAGGGAATATCTTTTTAATTTCAGACCAACATTTTTCATAATTATCTTTAAACAGATTCAAATTTTTCCCAGTCAAGTTGACCCCCAGGTATTTCACTTTATTAACAACGTTTAGTTCTGTTTCCTTCTGAAACCCATCTATTTCTAAAGGTGTCAAGTTTTTTGCCAAAACCTTAGTTTTTTGTTTGTTTAACTTGAATCCCGCCACCCGACCAAACTCAGAAATTAATTCCAATACTCTTTTTGTGCTGGACACCGGCTCCTGTAATGTCAAAACCAAGTCATCTGCAAAGGCCTTCAGTTTATATTGTTTTCCTCCGACCTGTATTCCTTCCACCTGCTGATCCTTCCTGATCAAATTTAGCAAAACCTCAAGGACAGAAATAAATAGCAAGGGTGATAGGGGGCACCCCTGTCGTGTTCCTTTTTCAATTTTAAACTCTTCTGTCACCACATTGTTTACTATCAATTTAGCCTTTTGTTCTGAATATATTGCATCTATGCCATTTTGGAACGCCCTTCCCACTCCCATCCCTTCCAAATTCTTCTTCATAAATTTCCAAGATATATTGTCAAAGGCCTTCTCCGCGTCTATAAATATCAAAACTGCTTTTGTATTCAAATTTGTCTGTAGAAGTTCCAGAACGTCAACAATGTTCCTAGTATTATCTGACAAATGCCTGCCAGGGAGAAAGCCTGCTTGGTCTTTATGAATAACTCCATTTAAGACTTTTTTCAATCTATTTGCCAAAATGTCAGCAAAAATCTTGTAATCCACGTTTAGGAGTGAGATGGGACGGTAGTTCTTAAGTTGAGTCTTTTCAGATTCCAATTTTGGTATCAAAGTGATGAATGCCTCTTTCCACGATTCTGGTGCCCCCTTCCCTTCCATAATTTGATTACATACCTCCATCAATGGCTGAGTCAGGTATTCCTTCAATATCTTATAGTATTTGGAGGTAAGTCCATCTGGGCCCGGGGATTTGCCTAGTTGCATGTTCTGAATGGCATTTTCGATTTCCTGTTGGGTTATTTTATAATTCAGGTCAGTTTGTTTGTCTTGTGTTAGTTTTTGTAGGCCATAGCTTTTTAAAAATTTATTTATTTCAGTCTCCACTTGGGGTCCTTGGGAAAACAATTTTTTAAAATATCTCTGGAAACACTTTCTAATTTCCTCTGGTTTCTGAATACATTCTCCTTCAACCTCTAGATTGGTAACAAAGTTCAGTTTTTGTCTCTTTTTCAGCTGCCATGATAGCAGCTTCCCACATTTATTTGCCGATTCAAATGATCTTTGTTTCATCTGTTTGATTTTCCATTCAACTTCTTGATTTATCAGTTTTGCATATTGTGCTTGATGGAATTTTATTTCTCTCAAAACTTCTTTTGATTTTGGATTTAGTCTCAACTTTTTCTCTCCGTCTTTTATCCTTTCCAAGATCTTGTCCTTTTTACCGTTCCAGAGTTTTTTCTTAATAGAATTCTGCTGTATCAGAAACCCTCTCATAACAGCTTTGCTTGCGTCCCAGATTGTTTTTTTTTCCACCGAAGTGTTCAAATTTAGTTCAAAGTAGTCTTTCATCGTCTTTTGGGCCTTCTTCACTATCTCCTGGTCTCTAAACAATGCATCATTCATTCTCCATCTGAAGGATCCAGCTGGTGTAAGTCTCAAGTCCATTTTCAAGGGGTTATGGTCGGAGCAAGTTTTAGGGCAGATCTCTACTTTTTTGGTCTTGGGTGCCAGTCCTCTAGATATCCAGATTTGGTCGATTCTTGTCCAGGATAGGTGGGCCTCAGAAAAGAATGTTCCCTCTCTACCTAGGGGGTTCTTTGTCCTCCAGATATCAATCAAGTCCATATTGTCTGTGAGTTCAAAAAAAGTCTTTGGTAGTCTGCCATCTTTAGTCACATTTTGATTTTGTGACTTATCCATGTGTGTGGAGACAACCCCATTCATATCTCCCATCAGAATGATGTTATTATAGTCCATATGGTCCAGCATTGTCTCATGCAGCTTCCCATAAAATTCAGATTTCCCCTCATTTGGTGCATAAATTCCAATTATCAAAAATTTTTCTCCTTGTGATTGTATTTCGATCGCCAAAATTCTTCCTTGTTCATCTTTGAACACAAATTTTGGTGCTAGGCTCTCCTTTGCATATATCACGACTCCCCTTTTCTTTTCTTTAGCTGATGAAATAAATTCTTGGCCTAGTCGCTTGTTTATTAGCACTCTTCTGTGGAGCCTAGTCACATGGGTTTCCTGGAGACAAATGACGTCTAGTTGTTCTTTCCTCAAAATGTGAAAAATCCTTTTCCTTTTTTCAGGGGAATTTGCCCCATGGATATTCCAACTAAAAAGCTGCAGAGACATCCTGGATCAGCTTGTTAGCCGATGGGGTTGTCTCCCTTCTCGTCTATGTCTGGAGGTGGATCTTTTGTACCAGGCGTGGGGGGTGGCCAGGTACCTGCTGTCCCTTTTCGAAGGTCCTCCCCGTGATCGTTTAGGAATTTTTCTTGCTCTTCTGCTGTTCTGATTCTCACCTTCTTCCCTTTCAAATTAAAAGATAATCCTTGGGGGAATTCCCACCTGTAAGGGATTGTGTTGTTTCTTAATAATCTTGCCAGATCCTTGTATGTAGTTCTTAAGTCCAACAATTGTTTTGGTATGTCTCTGAAGATTTCTGCTGTCTTTCCCTGTATCACCAATGGGTTTTTAAAATGTAGGCCAAGTATGTTGTCTTTTTCTTGCTTGTATCTCAATATGATCAAGCAATCCCTTGGTTTATCTTTCTTGGCCACTCTTCCCAATCTAAAAGCGGTGACGATTTTGAAGTCTTTCTCTTCTGCCAAACCCCAGAACTTGGATATTTCTGCAGTCAAAAAGCCAGCCAAATCTTCCTTTTCTAGTTCTGGAATATTTCTAATCCTAAGATTACTTTCCCGGTTTTTCAGCTCCGCCATAGACAGATAGGCCTGTTGTTCAGTGACCTGTCTACTCAGTGGTCTTACTTCCCCTCTTAATTCCTCAATCCTTTTTTTGTTTTGGTCTGCTTTCGTGTTTGCGTCCTCAGCTAATTTTCGGTTCTCTGATATAGTCTTTTCAAAATTTCCTATCGCCTGTGTGTTTTGAGCAACTTGGTCTGTCAACTTATTAATCGTTGCTGTAACCTGGTCAAATTTAGCCGCTTGTTCATCAGCTTTCTTATTTAATGCTGCCAGTTGATCCAATATTTCTTTAGAAATAGGGTCTAATCCTCCTGCAGCCATATCCTCCAAAACTGGCTGTTTAAATTGTCCTTCTTGCAGACCTGTCACAATTGGAACAGATGATCTACGTGGCTGCACAGGCAAAGTTGATTGCAATAGTTCAGTTTGTTTTGCTTTCTTGGCAGCCCTTGTTTTTCCTGCCACACTCATTCCACAACTGTCTAGGTTTCAAGGTCAAATTGTAAATCCCATGGGAAAAGCAATCATCCAGGCAAAAAGATTTCCAAAACAACCAGCAGTTCTCAGAGGTTTATATTTCCACAATCCAGCAGGGGGAGCTCCCCAAAAGTTTCCACCATTTAATTCCCAAATATGGTAAAATCCAAAATAAGGGGGGGAAACCCTCTAAATTCACTTTAAACTGCAGATGATAAAGGTTCTTTGCGAAGGTGTGAACAACAGTTCCTTTTTTGTAACTGCAAAGTAGCCCAATGTAACTTTATGTCTCTATACACAGTTGCCACAGTCTGATGTTACTTTGTATCCAGGCAGCCCGTGAGCTGGGGCTTATAACTTTATAATCCACAAAATATAGAGAGGTATAGCACAGTCTCACAATCAAATCCAAACTTGCAGGGTAAGTTCCAACTTCTTTTAAACTCCTTTCAACGCTTCCGCTTTAAAAAAACTTTGCTCAGTACTTTAAACAGGGACGGAAGACTGACTTCCTTTTTAGCGTCTCCCGCTTTCAGCCGAAATTCACCAATTTGATGTCCAAATAAAGCCTCAAATTTCTTACTCACGAGTTTGTTGTTTCCAATCAAATGTTCAAAGAAGAAAGGTCAGCGCTCATCAGCAGCAGCCGCGCGGCTTCGCTTCCGCGGAAAGAGCGATGGATTCACAGCACCGCTACCCCCTCCACGTTCCGGAGCCCCTTACGGGGTCCCTTCTGCGTATCCGAGGTCGCTCCTGGTGCCCGCCGAATCCCACGGCCACGGGCTCACTCTACCCGTGGTTTTCCTAAACGGGTCGTCGCTGTGCCGCAGCGCACGACCCTTTTCCGCGGAGCCCCTCTTCAACAACTGAAGAGGACCGCCATTGCTGTTTCGCGCCGCCTCCGGAAGTCTCCAATGGCTATTGTTCTCCTTACCAGCCAAGTGAGAGGGGGTGAGGAAAAGACCCACCTATTTGTTTCTATGACAACGGAGCTCACTCAATCATGATGGATCTCCCTCTTTTAAGATGCAGATGTTGGGTGCTTAGTTGCACACCTTGATAAAGGGAATATCTTAACCAGCCTACCAGATTCCCTCTTTTACATTGTAGTCTCTTGTTTTGGAAGTGATCCAGATTTTCAGTGTCTCGCCTAAACACATTCTTGGAAGATGTCTCCCAACTTTGACATCCATGCCTACCCTACTTTTAGTTATTTGGATGGGAGGGGAAAGAGAAATGTCATCACAGTGCCAGGCATACTTGATCTTCCCACCGTTTCTTTTACTGGCTCTGCTTTTCCTCCTCTCCCACTTTGGATATGGAAAAGGGATAAAGTGTAATAGCAGTGCAGTTCACACTTCGCTGAAGCCAGGAATAAGTTGCTCATGGAATACAGTACGATGGCTTCAGTGGCCAAAAAAGAGGACACGGTTTTCCAATCAAATAGAAAATAAAATTAAAAAGAGGGCAAAAGATGAAGTGAGCTTGCAGAAATTGTGTATAGGCTAATTTGTAAATACAGATGCAAACTTGGAAATTATGGTGCTGGAGGAGACTCTTGAGAGTCCCATGGACTACAAGAAGATCAAACCTCTCCATTCTCAAGGAAATCAGCCCTGAGTGCTCACTGGAAGGACAGATCCTGAAGCTGAGGCTCCAATACTTTGGCCACCTCATGAGAAGAGAAGACTCCCTGGAAAAGACCCTGATGTTGGGAAAGATGGAGGGCACAAGGAGAAGGGGACGACAGAGGACGAGATGGTTGGACAGTGTTCTCGAAGCTACCAGCATGAGTTTGACCAAACTGCGGGAGACAGTGGAAGACAGGAGTGCCTGGCGTGCTCTGGTTGATGGGGTCACAAAGTCGGACACAACTAAACGACTAAATAACAACAAATAATTTAAATAGTACTGCCTTGTCCACTTTTGAGTCTTATTTAACTGTTGATGCGCTTTGAATTAGACCAGAGTAGATCATACCTGCATGCATCTGAATTTGTATATGAGGAGTAACTTTTCTCTTTCCCATTGATATCAGTAGACATTCCCTTTTGTCCCAGCCTTCTATTTTGTTGATTCGATTATGTCAATTAAAAACTTACAGGGTATATTGGCACAAAACTGTGCATGTGCTTTGTATTTTTTTAAAAAGAAAAAAATGTGCAAACCTGCAAAGGATGCTACTGGAAATAAGAAATGGAGCAGATCTGGACGTTTAGCTGTTCTGACTTGAAAGACCTATCTGCTACAGTCAGTCACAGGTTTAAGACTGAGTAGCAGAGTTTCATCTCCCCTCTGCCCCCCACCCCCACCATTAATTTGTTCATGAATTGTGTTCCCCTGGCACATTTCTCTGAGGAAAGCTTTCATCTCTGGGGATTTGGACATCCATGTTAGTATGACGGATGCACTGTGCATAAATACTGCTTTGATCTCTTAAATATATCTGAAAATGTGCCATTTGGGAGTGGATGGAGTCTTTTGTCGTTTTGGGAAGGGCTATCCACAACATCCTAGTTCTGACAAAGAGTTTTAGCGCCATTTGACTCTTTTGCATTGTAGGTTGTAATTAACGGGGAACATGACACCAGCAATCTCAGAAGAAACAACAGCTCTCAGGGCGATCCCGTTCTGCTTTCTGTTGGTTGCGCAACGTTGATCCGAGCCGAACAAGAGAGCCAGATTCAGAGCAGCTTGGGGGTTCAAAGCAGTAGTGGAGAAACTCAAGCCTTCCAGGCTTCTTCATCTGACCCTCAGGACTCTGCCCACAGGGCCTCACCCCTTTCCCCCAATTTATGCTTCTCACCAGCTCAGCTTTGCACCCTCCTTGAGCACCTTTACCTGGGTGGAACTTTTGAACTGAGGCAATGCCTCTTGCTTGCCTAGATGGAGGATGAAGAGAGTTGTATGTGTACTTTTGTTTAACTGGAATGTAACTATCCTACTGCTCCAGCCCCTTTGCTCTCCAACCCCACCAGCAATACAACCTGGCCTGCATAAAGTTGTCCATGTGGCCCGTGGGTTGAAAAACGTTTCTACACCCCAGTGTTAAGGAAACCAAGGCATTGTTGGTTGATCTACTTGTTGTTGTGCTTTGTAAATTTTCGATCCTATTATTGTACAGGCAGCGATCTGAAAATGTACTTCATCAGCCCAACAGACACCTTCATTTGCCCGAGCTGCAATAAAACATGTCTCTTCCATATTGGTCTCTACAGCCACAGCAGGCACTGTAACCTTCCGACAGTTTGACCTCACTCCTAAAGGTGCACTCCTCCTTTGTCTCCCAAGACAAATGCCAATAAGGTGTTAAAAATAAATAAATCAGGGCCAACATCAGTTTTGAGGGATTCCTCAGCAAATTGGCTTCTGGTAGTCTGCCTTGTCAGCTGCCAGTGGGCACCTTTGAATGTGGCTGAGCTGTAGATACAATGCAGGGCAATATAACCTTAAATAAAACTACCAAATAATGCAATAAAAAAATGAATCCATAAAAATATAGCAGCACATTTTGAAACATCTTCAGAGCCAGGAATTCCTCCTCTCTTCAGCCTCCCTGAAGGCACATTCTGACTCATAAAATACCACATGTTACACTTGAACTCTGCCCTACCTCTACACAAATCACACAATACCCACTGCTCATCCTATTCTTCTACCAAACCTCACCCATTTCCACCAATCCCCACAAGCACACCATCCACGCAATTGCTCTGGTGGTTCACCAGTCACTCCTTCCACTCGGCAAAATGGCACTGTGAAAGCCAAGGAGACAATGAAGCCAGGGGAGAGAGCAGAAATTGCCGGAAAGCAACCTGTAGGAGACCTCCAGTAAAAAGACTCCTAACAGGAGAAATTACCCATACACAAAAGGCATTTCAAAGCAGCTTGAAATAAGCCTCAGGTAAGTTCAGACTAGTGGAGGCTGGTCCATTACGGCAAATGAGGCACTATTCCATCAGTCTTCAGTCATCTCCCACCTGCCTGCCTTCTTACAGGTACTTACAACTAGTCCAAGGGGTGGCACTCCTTGCCAGCTGCCTCCTCCTAAGTCTCAGCGTTGACCTTGTGGAACTCAGCAGGGAGGAGGATGGCAATATAACTCAAATGAGTTGGCTCTGCTATGGCTCCACCCACTGTTGGCCTTCCTGCCTTCCAGTCTGCATGTCCTAATGGGCACTAGCCATCATGGTTTGGTCTTGACGACTAGCTTCTTCATGGCTTACCTCAAACTGTCACCCACAAATCAGACCTGACATTGGGGAACCTTGCTTTGTCCAGATTTCCAAACTGTTCATGCAGCCCTTAGCTCTCTTAACACATTCTACCAGCTTCACATGGTTTGAGAAAGGTCTCGCTGCCATGACCCTACCTATGGATGGTGCTGTCTGAAGACAGTTTATGTGGACCTCAGTTCCCCTCTTGCATATATGTTGAAGGTTTTATGACAGATTGATTCAATAATAATGTTTATCCTTTATCCTTTCCTCTCCCCCCCCCCCATTCCATTTTTTACTCCAAATGGGAGAATTGGATTGAGCAATTGTAACGCTTTGAAGGTGCTGCTTGTCTGCGAGTCTATGAGAAATAAAATGAGATTGATGCTTCTTGGTTTTCCTTTCAGATTTAAATTAAGATTAATGGAACTAAAGAACAAAGACAGTGAAATTATTTTCTTCATATTTGTTTTCACTGTCAGATCTGATAGCAGGGAAAAATATGTCTATTTGTAGTGAGAAGGCTTTCAAATTTTATGCCATTTGTTTCGACATGGTCTTTCGGTAATATTTTATTGAACCCAGGCTCCACTCTCAGCAGTTCTGTCACTGAAATACAGATCACAAAGCACAACCTCGTTTAACCAAATAGAATGGGGAACATTCAAATCATAAAGGGTTGAACCCAGTGTTCTCTATCTGCTAGCACAAAGCCTATGGTGATGAGTTCATGCAACAGATTAATCCAAGAAGGGTCTCAGGTGAGGTAAAGGTAAAGAATCCCTGGACGGTTAAGTCCAGTCAAAGGCGACTATGGCATTGTGGCACTCATCTCACTTTCAGGCCAAGGGAGCCGGCGTTTGTCCACAGACAGCTTTCCAAGTCATGTGGCCAACATGACTAAACCGCTTCTGGTGCAACGGAACACCATGATGGAAAGCAGAGTGCATGGAAACAGTATTTACCTTCCTGCTGCAGTGGTACCTATTTACAGTGGTACCTCTGGATTATGAACGGGATCCGTTCCAGATCCCCGTTCACATCCTAAAACCCCATCTCTTTTCTCTCTCTTTTTTTGCAGCAGTATTGATAGCTATTTATTAGGCAATGTTCCACATCAGCAGTATTGCTACTTACTGCACTTCTGTACCTGGAAGATTTTAACCAGTGATTACTGATGTATTGATTCGGTTCAGAGAAGATTTGGCTCAGCTCAGGAATAATTATTGCAATGCTATGAGGAATGTCAGCTTTCTCAAAACAGATTTGGAATGTGGCAAAACTTAACAATAGCCCTATTTATTTTTTTAAATGCTCCCTGTGGGGTCGAAGTTACAGCTTTTCTGTTTAAAAAAGAAACAGCACTGGTAATCATCATCACTGATGGAAATGGACAAGGAAGGTGGGAACAGCCTGCGGCTTTATTGTGAGCCTTCAAGAAGAGTAATCAAGCAAGTTTATAAATGGTGATCTGATAGTTAAGGAATGGTGGGAAACGATGCCAGTTTCCAAGCATATGAGTCTGCAGCTTTCTCAGTAGGAAACAAAAGCAGGCTTGTTGATACAGGCAAATTAAGCACGTATGTGTACATGCTGGTGTCTGTGATCTTCAGATAAAGGGCAGTATACAAATGTAACAAACAAACAAATAAATAAGATCAGATGTGTGACTTTCAAATATGGCTGAGTAGTACAGGCTGGTCTGCTTCCCTGCTCTGCAATAGCCCTGTTCAGACATTCACTGTGAAAAGGATGGAGGGAGAAGCAGGACCATTCATGCCCCAACATCCCTATCCATCCTGGTTACAGTTTCAGAGCTTTGCATGTTGAGTAAAAAGACCTGAAGGGAGATCTTCAGACATTCAGTCATGGGAAACCCTCCATGTGACTTGGGTTTTTGATTAAAAACCTGGGGCCTGAACACAGCCCTACAGGCCTCTCTGAAAAAATTTACACATCACTTGGGAAGACAGGCGAACTAATATCAGTGTACTGGAAGAAGCAAAGATCACCACTGTTGAAGCAATGACTCTTCAACATCAAGTTCATTAGACTGGTCATGTTGTGCGGATGCCTGATGATTGTCTTCCAAAGCAACTACTCTATTCCAAACTTTAAAATGGAAAGCACAATGCTGGTGGTCAACAAAAGAGGTTTAAAGACTGTCTCAAGGCAAATCTTAAAAAATGTAGTATAAACACTGACAACTGGGAAACACTGGCCTTTACCAAAGATGTCATGGGCTTTGAAGACACTCGAACTCAGGATGCAAGGGAGAAACGTGCTAAGAGGAAGGCACGCTTGGCAAATCCACACCGTGATCAACTCCCTCCCAGAAACCAATGTCCCCACTGTGGAAGGACATGTGGATCCAGAATTGGCCTCCACAGTCACTTATGGACTCACTGTTAAAACCGTGTTTATGGAAGACAATCTTACTCGGCTACGAGTGATCGCCAAAGAAAGAAGAAGACAGGCCTCTCTATAGTCATGGACTGGTTGGATGCAGAGGAATGGTGGCAGGAACCAGCTGGGGAAGGGAAGAAAGTTCAGAGCCCTGGGGTTGGTGGTGGGATGATGATGGGTGGTCCAAGGGAGAAGACTGGGAAGAGGAGGTATCAGAAGCTGAAGAGCTAGCAGGGCTTAGTGAGCTGGGAGAGTCTGTGGCAGAGATAAGTGCAGAAGCAGAAGCAGGAAAGTGGGGGGAGGGAGATCAAGAGCCCCCTTCAGCCCCAAATACTATGCCACTGCCCATGACTCACTTCTATAAAGCTGTATGCTCAACATGCCAGCCTGGTAGACCTTCAGCTTGGCACTGGGCATTACCATCACATTCTCCTTTACCCTTTTGGAGAGGTGAACCATTGCCATAGCTCCCTTGCAAATACGCTTGTCCAACTCAGCATTGATGGAAAGCTTGCTGGTTATGGTGGAACCCAGGCAGATGAAATCGTCTACCACTTCGACTGTGTTGGTGCTGGCGATGTCCTAACCCAGGATGTTGGTCTTAGCCATCTAAGTATATAGAGAGGAGGGGCAGAACTGTAGTGGCTACCAGAGGGAGACTTTAAAGTAAAATCTGGCTTGCTTAGCCTCCCTTCTTGGTGTTAAAGAATCTCCCCATACCTGTTCTGCAGATGGAAAGAGTATAGACCAGCCTTTCCCAGCTTGGTGCCTTCACAAATGTTTTGGGCTCCAGGACCCATTAGCCCTGGCTGGAATGGCTGGTGGTCAGGGATGCTTGAAGTAGGAGAGAATCTGACTTGGATGCAGAAGGTCCCAGGCTTCATCTCCAGCACCTCTAGGTAGGGTGGGAGAGACACCTGCCTGAAATGATGGCGAACCACTGACAGTCAGTGTGGATGATACTGAATTAGATGGACCCAACAATCTCACTCATTAAAAGACAGCTTCCTATCTTCCTAGATCGTTGGCCAAAACATCTGGATGTTCTGAGGCTGGGGCATAAATCAGAGCAGGCACTTGGGAATACTGTTTTCCCTTTGCTTACGTTTTTTTAAAAATGTTTCTATTCAATCTTTTTCTTTAGTTTTTTTATTTTTAAAAAATGCATCCAGGTGTTGACATGCATGGTTGCTGACAGTACTGCACAGCTTAATGGTTTTCCCTTGAGAGAAATCATGTAAGATTTGGAGCAGTATAAATCTGTCTATATGATCTGCGAATCCAATCTTTCCAGTATGTACCAGCCCTTCAATTTGTGTGAGAATTTCATATCCTACTGCCTTAAAAAAAATTAACCCACCGTACCTAATTTTGCAATTCAAATATCCATAGGTTTCCTTTCTTGATTTCATTAGTTAACATTTCTCTTCGCTTTTTAACTTTGCTATCTACATTTTCTGCTGTGGGAGACAAGTATATTGCCTATGCTGCAGTAATCTTCCTTAATTGATTTGGGACGCATGCCAGTCGCTTCTGGTATTCCGGGGCCAGCATCTTTATGTGACTGGCTTCCTTCCAACAGCTGTCATCCTCGGAGTTCACTTTATCCCTTTGCTCTTCTGGTTCTGGGATATTTGGCGCACTCAGCCTTTGAAATCTGTCCTTTCATCCCTCAAGCTGGTACCGTAATTGGCTAGGAAGGCAGTGGCTGCGGGGGGAGGAATCCGAGAACTTCATAATATGAAAATACCCAAGTATCAGACTTTCTGATCACTTATTTTTTTTTTGCTTTTCAGTAAATACTTTAGCCCAGATCTATTGCAAGTGCAAGTGATGATATGCATGAACAAAACTTTGGACCCCTCCAGATGACGTACTTATTTGAACATTCATCCTGATTTTCTTGCACAGAAGTTAGGCTATTATCTGTTTTCTATTGGACATTTGTTCTGATTTAGAATCATAGAATTGTAGAATTGGAAGGGACCACAAGGGTCATTTAGTCCAGCCCCCTGCGATGCAGCAATCTTTTGCCCAAGCTAGGACTCAAACTCACGAACCTTGGGATTAAGAGTCTCATGTTCTACCAACTGAAACAGCTCACCTGGGTGGATTTGCTTGTTGGGTGTTAATACATTGATCCTTCTTCCATCCCACACTTTTCACAGTGCATTTCCCCACCACTTCCCTAACTGCAAAAGTCCTGTTTTAAACAGTGTGGATTTTTATTTATTTATTTAGTTAGTGCATCCATAACTTGATTTTTGGCCAGAAACTCTCCCAGAGTACATTACATGCAGTCAGTTAAAATGAGACTGTCCCTGCCTGCAAGTTAACAATTGGGGGGAGGGAATACAACCCAACACACAAGGGGAAAGGGACGAGGAGAGAAGAGGCAAAAATAAAACTCAAAAACCAATTCCTGTTCTTATAAAGACCAGCAGGGATAGTTCAGGGGTTAAATGAGTGTGACACAGTTGGTCTTTCAGCAAAGCTGATGGAATGATCCCAGCTTTCCATCTCTCCTACCAAGTAAGTTTATGGAATGGCTGCCTCGGGTGACAATCTAATGGAGTTATCACATTGTGGGTGGGGGGAGGACTGTGGCTCAGTGGTAGTTCTACTGGGATGACAAAGTGCTTTAATGCACTCCTCTCTCTTTGGGGAAGGCCTTGGCTCAGTGATGGAGCATCAACTTTGTGTGCCCAAGGTCCCAAGTCCAATCCCCAATATCTTCAGGTAGGCCTGGGAGAGAACCTGGAGATTTCAAGTGTCTTCAGGGGACACCTAGACCTTGGCTCCCCATTATTGCTGGACAGCAGCCTCCATTATTCCTACCCATTGGCTTGGCTGGCTGGGGATGATGGGAACAACCAGCAACTGCATGGTAGTGAGGAAATGAGTGGCTTAGTAGAGGAAGAAAGGGACCTTCTGTCCCTCTTCTGCACCCAGAAACTAAGCAAGATGGGAGGGAAGGGATGTCCCCATCAGCTCTCTACCTAGCATAGAAAACCACTGGTCCATATAGCTCAGAATTGCCTACAGAATTGCGCCCGCCCTGTGGAACGCCCTCCCATCAGATGTCAAAGAGATAAATAATTACCTGACATTCAGAAGACATCTGAAGGCAGCCCTGTTCAGGGAAGTTTTTAATATGTAACGCTGTACTGTTTTTAACACTGATTGGGAGCCGCCCAGAGTGGCTGGGGAAACTCAGCCAGATGGGCGGGGTATAAATAATAAATTATTATTATTATTATTACTACATGGACAGGCAGCGGCTCTAGAGTTTCAGGCAGGGGTCTTGTCAGGAACTGAACCTGGAACCTTCTTAAAAGCAGATGTTCCACCACTAGCTGTGGCCCTCTTCCGGGTTTCAGGCAGAAGACATTCCCAGCCCTACCTTGAGATGCCGTGGACTGAACCGGACACTTTTGCAGAAGCTCTAACGCTGAGCCACAGGCCTTTCCTTAAGGGCACACCACTTTTTCTCAAAGGATGCTTCCTGCATGGCAGTGGGTTGGACTCAATGACTCTCAGCGTCCCAATTCTACGATTCTATGATAATACTGAACTGGATGGACCATCGGTCTGGCTCACTATCAGGCAACATTAGGCATAGGCAAACTCCGGCCCTCCAGATGTTTAGGACTACAAGTCCCATCATCCCTGACCACTGGTCCTGTTAGCTAGGGATGATGGGAGTTGTAGTCCCAAACATCTGGAGGGCCAGAGTTTGCCTATGCCTGGATCCTACAACTATATGGAGCTCACCAGGTGACCTTGGGCTAGTCAGGGCCTCTCAGCCATGCAGGGCTGCTGTGTAAATTAAATGAGGAAGGGGAGAACCATGTAGGCCACCTTGAACTCCTTGGGGCCAAAAGGTGGGCTAGAAATGCGTCGAATCCATCAAATCTGGATGTCTCTGATGCGTCATCAAACCATCAAATTGTAGAGTTGGGAAAAGAGGAGCCAACTCCTAGGGCCTGAGATCCTTTTGCCCCACCCCAAAAAAAATATTTGAGCCCCGCACCCCCAGTTGATGGGCATTGCCATTCAAATTGTGTGTGTGCACCACAGTTTGCAATAGATTATTTAGGGCGGGGCATACCTTCCCCCCTGACGCCCAATATTTTATTCAAGCTGGCACCATGGCTGGAAGGGACCACGAGGGTCATCTAGCTCAACCCCCAGCAATGCTAGAAACTTTTGCCTAACGTGGGGCTCAAACCCACGACCTGGAGATCAGGCGTCTCATGTTCTACCAACTGAGCTAGCATCAGAGAGACAATTTGTGGATTCCCCAACCTTTCCAAGGGATTGAGAGTTTGCTGGCTGCTGGGATCCCTGAGAGGGGATCTCCCCGCAGGTTGCCCTGAAAGCAGACGGCTTCCCTCTTTCCCCTCCTTCCCGTCCGGCTGCTCCGCCGCCTCCCTTGCCCCAGTGGCCAGAGGCGCCGGGGCCGCCGCCGCCACCTCCTTTCCTCCCTGGGGCGCCGTCTCCGGCGCGTTTCCCTTCCGCGCGCAAAAAAAGAAAAGAAAGCGAGCCAGCCAGCCAAAAGCTCGCGATCGCTCCTCCAGACCACCTCGCCGAGCGCCTCCGGCCCCCCGAGCGGCGATGCTCAGTTGCCCGAGCGAGAAGAGAGACCCCCTCGCCGGATTCTGAGCGCTCCCCGCCGGATCGGGCAGAGCCTGGCGCGCAGCTCAGGCGCGGGACGGGGGGCGCTATCCACCCTGGCGACGGCGAGGGGGGCGTTGCGAGCCTGCCGCTGGATGAAGCAGCCCCACCCCACCCCCTGCAGAGTCTCCGGAGCCAGATCCCTCGGCAGGATCACTTCCCGCCCCCACTGCTTAAGCGGAGCTGCCGGTGGAGCGCAGGAAGCCTGGAGGGCTGGCGGAGGAGGGCAACCTGTCCGTTTGCCCGCCTCCCTCTCTTAACTGTTGTAACTTGGCAAAGAGGTTTCCCACCTCATCGTCCCTGCAGCCAGCCAGCCACTTTAGAGGGGAGGAGGGCGAGGAAGCGGGGAGGGGGGAGTTCATTCATGTTGGACATCATCGGGGCTGAGTTTGGAGAGTCAGCTCGGGAGGGGACAAAGCGAAGGCTTTAAAAGCGTCGCGAACAGGGAGATATTCCATTTCGAAGAGGAATCCGTCCTCACTTTTTTAAAAAGTAAAGACTTTGTGCTAAGCAGCAAAGCGTCCCAATGCAACCGCTTGAGCATCTCCTCTTTTACGTTGCGATCTGCGCCAGCTTTTGCAACCGACAGGGCTCCAGCGCCGGCGCCCAGAGCGGATCTATCCGAGCCTTGCGCGCTTCGAACCTGCGGAGAGATGGTGAGTGTCTCTTCTTTCTCTCAACTTTTGCTCCTGGTGTGTGAAACTGACCGGGCGCGTGGTGGAAACGCGCCCCCTGGATGTCCTCTCAGGCGGTGCACTTGCGAGAGGAGATGCGTAAGAGAGGGCAACTGGGATGCAAGCAACTCCCCCGCCTCAAAGGACATCTGAGGCTGCTTGACGCACCACAGGTTGCACTAGGAATGGTCATGCAAATAATCGCTCACACAATGCATGATCTCACCAGGATGCCATGTGCAGGGTTTCTGTTGGCAACCCACCATGCGCAATGCATTGGTGCACATGTCGATGGTGGGCTTGGAGTGCCCCTCTCCCCTCTGCTCATGTAACTAGACCTGCATTCAGTGCAATAAATGCAGAACTCTTGAAGCGACTGATGAAGTGGTGTCTAGTGTGTGAAAGTAATAAATGGCAAATATTTACGGTGCTACAAGACTTGGGTTTTGTGAAGCAAGAATTGTCTACGGAGCTCATCAGCCTGGAGAGCTCAGTTGGTTAGAGGATGATGCTGATAACGCCTAGGTTGCAGGTTTGATCCTGGTATGGGGCAGCTGTATATTCCTGCAGGTAAAAAAGGGGGGATGCGGGTGGCACTGTGGTCTAAACCACTGAGCCTCTTGACTTTGCTGATCAGACGGTCGACGGTTCGAATTTGCGCATCCAGGTGAGCTCCTGTCGCTCTGTCCCAGCTCCTGCCAACCTAACAGTTCAAAAGCAGGCCAGTGCAAGTAGATAAATAGGTACCACTGCAGCAGGAAGGTAAATGGCATTTCCATGCGCTCTGGTTTCCATCATGGTGTTCTGTTGTGCCAGAAGCGGTTTAGTCATGCTGGCCACATGTGGACAAACACTGGCTCCCTCAGCCTGAAGCAAGATGAGAGCTGCAATCCCATAGTTGCCTTTGACTGGATTTAACTGTCCGGGGTCATTTACCTTTACCATATTCCTGCATTGTAGGGAGTTGGACTCTACAATTCTATGATTCTGTGATTCATAGCAGCTGCCAGCTGGCCATCTTGCTTTTGGCTGCAGACCTTGTGTGCCCCACTTAAAGGTTTGTTTTCCCAGCATAGGTAGGGCAAGGCTGTTGACACTCTGAGGAACAACTAGAGATCCAGGGAGTAGTTTTGCAGAAGGCACCGCCCCCCCCCGTGTCTTTCATACAAACACACATACATACCACTCTTGCAAAGATTGCGGCAGCTGTTATGCAGCCCATACTAATTCTGAAATTGTGTACATTAGCTGAGTGGACACATGCAGCTCCAGAAACATACATTCATGGTCACAGGAGGTTGGATTAGTTGCATGAGTGCATCTGAATCTTTCAAAAGTCACACACCCAGGGCCACATTCAAACATTACAAATTCCGACATGGGGAATGCTTTCATGTAGGAATGTGCATGAAGTCAGGGTGTAAAGAAATTGTCACACACACCTGGCAAACCTGGATTCACCCTGCATGCATGGGGTACACTTGCATGTGGGGTACCTTCAGTGTGTATACATTTTTGCTCAGTTGGTAGAACATAAGACTCTTAATTCCAGGGTTGTGTGTTCAAACTCCATGTTGGACAACAAAATTCCTGTATTGCTGGGGATTGGACTAGATGACTCTTGTGACTGCTTCCAACTCTACAATGAATCTATTATTCTATGTTGTGCACAAGTTGAAGCCAGCCAATGCACATATCCACAGCAAGTCAGGCACATGTTGCGTCATTCGCACATGCTGAGTTCCCTGCAAGTTTCACACATTTGCTCCATGGGGAAGTGGTTTTAGGAAATTGCAGTGTGTGAAGTAGCACAAAGATATATCCTTATGTCCATTAAGTGTTGGGAATCCCAACGGAACAGATCTCCCCAAGGCTTAAGTCATGTGCTGAGACTCAAGTCTGCCCACTACAAGCTTTGCTGAACCAGTGAAGAAGCAACTTTCTAGCAGTGAAGTGCATGCTTTGAATGCACAGGATCCCAGATACAGTTGCAGATATCTTAATCTGGAGGATCTCAGGGAGCAAGGCTTGAGTTTCTAGAGAGCTACTCTCAATCAGAGTTGTTGGTACAGAGTTAGTTGGACCAAGACTCTGACAAAGGCAGTCACGTATGCTCTCATGGCCCATAATTCCAGATGTATTTGTTCTGCACTGTTCCTTATTTTACAGGCACTGCAATCATCCCTGGCTTAAATTCAGATTTGGCCCAAAATATGCAGGAGTTTTGTTTTCCAACCAGAGTTTTTGAAAGTGTGGTTGCTATGGTGGCAATCATGCTCTGACCCTCTTCAGATAGGAAAACGAGGAATGCAGAACTTGTTATCTGAATTTACCAAGAGAGCATGGTATATTATTAAAGAATGTATTTCTGACCAAGGTGAGCAGGGACTGCAGTAAGTGGTTGAAAGTTGCTGTGCAATGTTGACCCTAATATCAGGGAGGTTGGCTTATTTTATTTTATTTTTCTGCTGTTTTCTGCAATCTCCTCTAGGAACAGGAGGAGAGCCCCATAGATCAAAGATCTGTGGAACATTTTCCAAAAATAGAAAGGGAGGAAAGGAACCACTTGCTGGCAAACTTATCAGTTCAAATTCTGAAACATTTCCAGGGATCTTTGATTAAACAGATCCTCTGGATTGTGGCTAATTTCTAAGATGAGAGATGAAGGGAGGACTCACAATTATGCCTGGAAGCTTCCCTCTGATCTAAAATCACAATCCCTCTAATTTTATGTGAGTATGCATGTAAATGGGTGTGTCTGTGGTGCACATGATGAAAGACACTCTTTTCTTCTTACTAGTTCCTTTTAAGATGGGTACCCATTCTAGACAGTTTAGAGCAGAATTCCAAAAGCTGGTGTCCTCCAGATGTTATTGGGCTACAACTCCCATCATGCATGGCCACAGGAAATGCAAGTTGGGGATAGGAGTTATAGTCCAAAACATCTGTGGGGCGTCAGGTTGGAGAAGGATGATTTAGAATGTCTGGACCCTCACCAACCAACCCAGCAACAACCTTCCATTCTGAAGATGAACATTTGTAGATTCTGTTGTGCAATTGCAGGCAAATGTTAACTGATTGGAGGGCCAGTTCCAATGGTGGCACCTGAAGAGGAATAGAATAGCATTTATCCAGCTTCTTTCCAAAACCCTTGGGAAGGTTCCAACCTGAATAGAATACAGGGAAAAAATTGTAAGGAGATCAGAGGACCAACTCCTCCTAAATTACTTTCCCCCAAGAGCCTTTTAGAAGTTCTCCTAGATGGTGTACGCTTGATCAGAAGAGAAAAGGTGACAATACAGGGCTGCACACAGTTACCCCTTGGAAACCCATTGTGGATCAATGAGGATCTTCTGCTAGGAGAGACTCAACGGACTCAGTTCTCTCCTTCCTGGATTCTCTCCTTCCTGGAATTTCACAGCTTCTTCAAGGTGTCCTACATTCTACGGACAGCCCACTCACTCCAATGACTAGCAATCTGGAACTGGTTGTATACTGTTCCCTGCAGATGTTCCAGAGCAAAACCTTGGCACAGAAAACAAACTATGGCTGAGCATTGTTGGTAGCTTTGTCTGCTCTGCAGTAATTTCTTTAACAGCATTAAATTCAGATCCTGTCTCTACTGGCTGTTTGTAAAGCATCAAGCAGAAAACAAGAAGAATCGCTTGATCCCGTGCTGGGGGCTTGTTCTGTGTGCGCACACACACGTGCACCAATTGTTTAAAACTGTCTGAGTAGCAGAAAGCTATTCATCATTTGTGGGCTGCCTCTCCACTCGTCTGTCCCTGTGCTGCCGACTTTCTAAACATTCATGTAGCAAGCCTTGAGTAAACCAGTTTTGCAAATCACTCACTTTTCCTTGCCTACTCCAGCCTTGCACAACTTTCCTGAGAATGTTGCAGCTGCAATTTTGTGGCGTTTTAAGGCTCCTTGTGATTCAAGCACAACCAAAGTTTTCCTGGGCGAGCTATTCCGTTTGGGGTTTTTGTTTCATGGGGGGTGCGGGTGGGGAGTTCAAGTGGAGGAAGGAATTCAGGAGGGGAACACAGCTGCGAATGCAGCCTACCCCCCACTGTGTAAATATTAGGCATTCAAGGCTTTACAGCTGCAAACAGCTGGAGTCCAATACTTCTCCACAGCAGATGTTTACTAAGGGAAGCCCTTGAAGGAATAGTAGCACTTAAAGGTCTCAAACAAGGTCTCAGAGGTTGCAATAGGCATATTATCTCTTCGATGGAGACAATTTCCATGGTCAATGAGTTTCTTCTTATCTCTAATAATTTAATGCCACAGTCTTTTAAGAGCAGAAATCAATGGGATCCTCTCTGACTCTTGGCTCAGCGTTTTTTAGCTGCATGCCATTCGGGGAAATTTTACTGGTTGGGGAGCAAGATAGATGCTGCCTGTCATGGGATGACCTCACACCAATTAGTCATGTGTCTTGCAAGCTTTGCTGTCTGCATTGGTCCTACCTTGGCTGTGAAACCTGGGAGACATACTCCCTTCCTTTCAGGCCTTTATCCACCTGGGCTGGGAGGGCAGGGTCCTGTCTGACTCCAGCTACAAAAGCTGAAGCTGCTGAGCAGACTCTTGCGCTAAGGTGTTGTTGGGGTGTGTGTGTTGTAAGCCACCTTGAGCATGGGTTTAACTATGGAAAGGTGGCATGCAAATAAAAAAGATGATGGGTGGATGGTCGCCTTCTACTGTGCAGATGCCAGGAAGCATAATTGGAGCTCAGGCCACTTGTGACTGTCAACGATGGGAAATTCAGAATGAGTACCCTCTGAGTGCACTCAGCTTTTTGGAGAATCCATGTGAGAGCAAATGGGCTGTGAACATCCATCACCCCATTGGTTGCCAGGGTTGATTTGGCTGATCTGAGTGTCAAGAAGAGCTTGCTGGGGCAAGGCAATGGCCCATCCAATCCACTATTTTGTTCTCTCAGTAGCCAACTGGTTGCCTATGGGAAGTCTGCAAGCAGGACATGAGCACAACAGCACATGCAATTCCCAGCAACTAGTATTCAGAGGCATAAGGTCTCCAGCAATGGAGGCAGAACATAGTGATCATGGCTAGTAAGCATTGATAGTCTTATCTTCCATGAATTTGTCTAATCCTCTTCTAAAGCCATCCAAGCGCGTGGCAATCACTACCTCCTCTGGGAGCAAGTTCCATATTTTAAATGCTTACTGCATGGAAACATACTTTTATCTGCCCTAAGTCTTCCAACATCCAGCATTATTTGATGTCCAGGAGTTCTAGAGTTGTACCTGCAGCCATTTGAGCACAACAGAGACCCCATCATGGACTCTGGGGGCATTTTTACAACAAGGGAAGGTGGCCAAAGCTCTTTCCTAGCATTTCCTAAAATTCTCACTGTACTACTATTTTGTCCCCTCTAGCTACATGATCCTCAGCAATGTTGTTAAGAAAAAGCATTCTGGTTAAAAAGAAAATAAAAGATGGGGCAGCAGGTTCATACTAGCTTAAGATCCTCTTTGGCAAGGAGAAAGTTTGGCCTTTATCCCAATAGCTTTCACCTTTATTTCTGGCTTACGAAAGAAGAGTCCATCTAGTGCAACATTCTTATAACAACGGGCAGCCAGGTGTTTCTAAAAAGCTAGCAAGTAAGGCTTATAGGTAAATGGGGCGGGGGAGAGTAAAGAACAATGTGGTATAGTAGTTAGAGTGCCAGGCTAGGCCAGGCTAGGACTGTGAAGATCTGGATTCAGATCCCTAACCGGCCACAACACAGACTGGGTATCCTTGAGCCGGTCACGCTCTCTCTCAGCCTAGCCTTCCTCACAGGCTTGTTGTGGTGACACAATCTGTATATGGAACTCTTCCTTGAGGGACAAGAGGGATAGAGTGGGAAGTACTGGGCAGAAATGTAATGAGCAAAGCACTGGGCCTGGAGACGGTGTTACCATGACAACGATGCCTCAAGGACCGCCTCGCCCCATACAAACTGCCCCGGACTCTGTGTTCATCATCTAAGGCCCTTCTTTGTGTGCCTCCTCCTTTGTGGGGTCTAGAGGGTGGCAACACGAGAATGGCTCTTTTCTATAGTGGCTCCCCGTTTGTGGAATGCTCTTCTCCCCAGGGAGGTTTTCCTGGTGCCTTCATTGCATATTTTTACATGCCAGGCAAAAATTTTCCACTTCAACCAGGCCTTCGGCTGTTTAATAACATACAGCCTTTTAAGTGTATCTGTGAGAAGGGGTGGGTGGGTTTTGTTTTGTTGTTTTGGTTTTATTATATACTTGTGTTTTATCTTGTATTTTATTCTGTGATTCACCCTAAGATCTTTTGATGAAAGGCGGTGTATATTATTGTTGTTTAGTCATTTAGTCATGTCCGATTCTTCGTGACCCCATGGACCAGAGCACGCCAGACACTCCTGTCTTCCACTGCCTCCCACAGTTTGGTCAAACTCATGCTGGTAGCTTCAAGAACACTGTCCAACTATCTTGTCCTCTGTCATCCCCTTCTCTTTGTGCCCTCAACCTTTCCCAACATGAGGGGTGTATAAATTTAATAAAACAAACAAACAAACAACCAATGCTACACAAGGGCAGCTCAAAATACTTTGTTGCTTGAGGTAAATGATGAAATGCCTCCCTCTCCAATTCTCCATACAGAAAGAAACTGCCTGAGTGGCAGCTGAATCTTATTTCACCAGTACTTATATGACAGCAACTTCCAGGACAGTGTGGTAGGTTGGTGGAGGAGCTAGCCCAGGCTGTGTAGCACACAGGGCTCTGTCCTCCAACACCTCACCCCTGCCCCTTCTGGCATCTGCCACCTGAGGCAGCCACCTCACTCTGCCCAGTAACAGGGCCATCTCTGCCTCTATCCCCAACTCTGCGATGGCCCCCACTGAATGAGATCATGGAGGGTGAGTACAACGTACCTTCTTCCCTATACAAAAAGCAAAGAGAGCCACTGCATGACGAAGGGGGTCGTTGCAAGACACAAGCCTGCCATTTAACCAATGTACAGTGGTACCTCAGGTTACATAAGCTTCAGGTTACAGACTCCGCTAACCCAGAAATAGTACCTCGGGTTAAGAACTTTGCTTCAGGATGAGAACAGAAATTGTGCTCCAGCGGCGTGGTGGCAGCAGGAGGCCCCATTAGCTAAAGTGGTGCTTCAGGTTAAGAACAGTTTCAGGTTAAGTACGGACCTCCGGAACGAATTAAGTACTTAACCTGAGGTACCACTGTATAAAAATGTACATCTTTACTCGTTTTTGATATTCAAGCCATGCTGGAACGCTATCCTCATCCACCTAGATAATTTTGGCAAATATCAGACCAATGTGTGCCCTGGTTTTCCACTCTCTACATTAAGACAGGCTGGCAGAAAAGGTACCTACTTTTGCCAGGGTCACTTACTGCATTCCCACCTGTGTGCCGCAGTCCTCCTGTTCCTGGCCTGATATCCACCGTGTAATGTAGCTACGCCAATATAGCTTTCGGGACATGCTGTGGTGTCCTAACTTCCTAACTGGGAATTGCTGACATGGAGAAGATTAGGCTTTTAAAAAATATTTTTAAAAATCTTGCTTTGAACATAGGTTTTTGTTTTTTGTTTTTCTTTTAAGGGTCTGTCCTGAGCATGTTCCAGCACTGCTACTTTAATTACAAGGCTAGGACAAAACCTAATTCAGTGAAATACTCTGGGCTCATGTCCAGATTTCAACAACCTTAACTTGCAGATTTGCAAAGACATCTCGAGGGGATCCAGATCTTTTGACTGCAACAGAATACCAAGATTAGAGGTTGGATGCTCAAAGGCATCAAAAGGAAGGGCAGAAAAAGGTTCTTTCATAAAATGGAAAATAACCGTTTGGATTACTGTTGCCAGTAGCCTTTAGACAAAATGCACTCTTTTTGATAGGTGAACAATCGTAATAAGGAAATTCCATGTATCCTTTCACCCACTGCAAACCTTTCCTGTACAAAGACATGAACACAAAAGGAAGTACCTGGGGTGGGGGGTCAACCTGGCTTATGGTTGCTTGAGCCCAGCTGGCAGACATATGCCATGGGCAAAGGAAGGGTTAAAGGAATAAACCAGCCCTGGTGCCCTGCAGATGTTTTGGACTACAACTCTCACCAGTCTTAGCTGGCATAGTCATGTTTTCAGACTACAACTCCCATCAGCAGTGAAAAGGTTTTTGAAAAGCATCACTGCTCCCACTTTTGTTCTGCTCCATCTTCAAATAGTTATCCTTCCACAAGTTTTCCCCTTACTGCAGCCTGGGAGAGAGATCGTTGGACTGGTTCAGCTTTGGGATGGGGGGAAAATTTAATTCTGCTAACATTTCTAGGCAAACCTACCTGATTCTCAATTTCTGAAACTGTAAACAAACCAAGATGAAGCCATCCTTCAAAATTCACATTTTGCGATGCAGTTTTCCAGCCATGTAAAAGATACAAAAATGCTTGCGCTAGGGCAAAGTATGCATAAAAATACATGTATTGCTGACAACAGCATACAAAATACATTATATAAGCAGGGGATTGCTTTGCACAAATGTGTAGTAGACAATACTGCAGACAAAGTTGTGCATATGAGGAGAAGATGTAGTGCAAAGATGCGGCTGAATTTTCGTGAGGATTTGTTTCAAAAATTGGCAGGCTGGTGTGGAAATTTGGAGAACTGAACTTGCGAGTGGAAAAATGAGAAGCGGAGAGAATCCAAAATTTACAGATCCACCCATCTCTAATTCAGACTATGGTTTGGCACTATGTGAGAGAACCTTAAGAACCCCCAGCCTCAGGCATTTGATCCTGGTCTCCAATCTTGATCTGCAAACCTTAGTTTGCTGGTTTCAGATGAAAATTCAGAAACAATGGTTTGCTTGAAACCAGAAAGAGAGGGATGGGATCACAGCATCTGACAGGAAGAGGGAGCATGTAGGCATGCTAGTTCTTAACACTTTGCCCCCATAGCTCCAAACTTTTATTTTGCAAGTCTGAACCAGTCCCTTAGTGGTTTAACTAAGGCTGTCCAGTTAATAGTTGTGCTGAGATCTGCACGGATAATTTCTCACCTACAACGTCTGTTCATTATCACTACTCTACATTAGCTCTTAACTACATTGCTGTCTCAGAGAACTAAAGGAACCAGGGAAAATTACAAATCTGACTCAGCTGTAATCAATATAATGGAGTTCCACAAAGGATAGGCAGTGACTGGCCTGTTTTATCAGATAGATGTATATCACGCTAAGGCAGATATTTCAATTATAAACTCCCCAGTCAGTTTCAGAGCTACAGCAACTTTTAACAGCTGAATGGTATTATCAGCACCAACCTTTAAGAACCCCTTAAAAATAACTTCTTTTGATTGCAGTGTTGCTTTCATTCGCAGATGCATAATTGCATTCTTCATTTCTGAAAGGACCAGCTGACTGGGGCCATGGCAGCAGATGGACAGTAGGAATGAGCTGTAGAAAGGGATAAACAATACCTCCTTCCTGAAGCCCTAATAAACTATTCCACCTTGATCGTGCAAAGATACGTGCGTATCTGCTTAATCATAATCTTTTAAGAGCACAATCCTCTGCATGTCTTGCCAGAGGCAAGTCCCATTGAGTTCAAATGATCTCCTTTCATTTGATTGATTGATTAATTTTATTTATTTCCTGCCTTTCTCCCAGTAAAGGAATGATTTGCACTAGGAGATATTTGCACTAACATTTTGCTGAATTAAAAAAAAGTTGCAAACCCGTGTAGAACTATGAACTTAAAATTGGATAAATAAGATACTGAAATTGACCAATGTGTCCATCTCTACTGACAAAATCTTCATTTCAGTTCAGCCATAAATTCCTTCGCTGCTATTTGCATTCATTGGTTCTTAGTCCTTCCCTTCAGAGCCACAGATAATGAGTCTGCTTTATCTTGGCTTGATGGTGCTTCAGATTTCAGATGTCTGAAAACCATCTCACCTTCATCTTGAATCCTGAATTAATTTTATTTGCTGTTGTGTTTTAACTGTTGTTGGGTTTTTCTTTTAATTGGTTTTCTTGTGGAGTGCATGGAATGTTGCTGTTTCACAAGAACAACAGCACTTCATTATTTTTGGACGAATGAATGAGACCATATTGGACTGAGTCAGCTGCAGCCAGGGCCAATATGATGTTGCCTCAGCTGTGGACTCATTGTCTGCTTCCAAATAATCATTTTAGTGACACCGTCGTAGGAATGGCAGCCCAAGTGGGCAAATATTTCTCTCTCTTTTTGGCAGCATGGCATGTCTCTGCTATTCTGGTAAGTCATAAATTCTAGGTGACGTCAAGCTTCCTATTGTATTTGAGTAATTTCTGGTTTCATTCCTTGGCGCTGATCTTTGTCTCGTGTTTTAAAAGGCAGCTTCCTACATTTGTGTTTTGGCAGTCTGAGCACTTGACTTGACACACTGGGAACAGCGTGAGACGACAAAAGTTGCCAGCTGAATAGACTTCCTGCTAGCTCCCAAATACCCCCGCTGTGCGCTTGGGACTTTAGGAGGTTGAGCTCCATGAGAAACATGGAAGCAAACTTCACAAAGAGCTTAAAATACAATGAGAGAGACCTTGCTCCTTCCCACCGAAATAATAAATGGCAACATTCCTATCAGCTTCAGTGGAAGTGGGGACAGTCATGTTGTCGGTGTGATGCAACCTGCCATTTAGAACATGCAAGGGAAGCCACTGAAAAACATGAAGCAGTGCAAGCTTTTAATGTTTGTATTTTAATATTTTGTTTGGAAACCGCCCAGAGTGGCTGGGGAAGCCCAGCCAGATGGGTGGGGTATAAATATTATTATTATTAGAAGAAGAGTTTGGATTTGATATCCCGCTTTTCACTCCCCTTCAGGAGTCTCAAAGCGGCTAACATTCCCCTTTCCCTTCCCCACAACAAACGCTCTGTGAGGTGAGTGGGGCTGAGAGACTTCAGAGAAGTGTGACTGGCCCAAGGTCACCCAGCAGCTGCATGTGGAGGAGCGGAGGCGCGAACCCGGTTCCCCAGATTAGGAGACTACCGCTCTTAACTACTACACCACACTGGCTCTCCAGTTGTTGTTGTTGTTGTTGTTGTTGTTGTTGTTGTTGTTGTTGTTGTTGTTAGGTTGAAATGGTTGCTAAACTGACTACAGTCATACCTCGTGTTATGTTTGCTTCGCGTTGCAGCTTTTCAGGTTACAATTGCGGCAAACCCGGAAGTGTTTACTTCCTGGTTTGCCCTGTGTGCTTCGCACATGCGCAGTAGCAGCGCTCTACTTATGGACTTTTCAGGGTGCATATGCCATCGCGTCACCACAGCCGCATGTGGAGGATCCTCCATTCACAGCTGCAGCCATGAGCAGAGGATCCTGGTGTAGCACCCTGCTTGTTGTTAACGCTTAGCTGGAATGAAATATTCAACGCAGCAATAGAGAAATTAAAATAATAATTTATTTGTCAGACAAATAAATGATAGGCACAGTGGTATTTGCTTAGCAAAGCTCTGCCCATCCTCCAGCCCTGATGGCCAGCACTTATATTTCCTCAACCCAGCCCCCTTGCTCCTCCTTTGGCTGCCTCTGTCCAATCAGCCTGGTTGAAATTCCTATTGGCTGTTTGCTAGAACCAATCATAAAAGATACACCCATTTCCTATTACCTTTTATGGGAGACAAAGAGCTATATTTCCTTCTATCCATAAATGGCAAACAAGTAGCCATATATCTTACATTTGCCTCAACAAGGCACCTTAATTACCAGATCACCTTTTGCCCTTGTTACCCCTCCATTCCAAAATAGATGGCTAAAACAGATGCTCATTCTGTCTTACATTTTGTCTTAAACAGAGATCTTGGGTTCACATTCTCACACACCATCAATGAAATAAGAATCTAACATAAGAATCTAACATTTCTTACTTTCTAAATCCTTTGCATCATTACATTTAAGCCAACAAATCTCATACATTAACATAGATAGCTTTTTAAAGTAAAACCTCTTCAATTTACACCCCCCTTTCCTGGCCAGCTGCTTTTCACATTAGCTCTTGCCCTTTAACCTTAGGAAAATGTGGCTAAAGTCTCTAATGGGAGGCACATGGTATTATATTTTGTTAAACAATAAACCCTACTATTTACCAACTCTTAATTAGTGCTTTTGCAGCTTGATTGTATTCTGTAGTATGTGGGGTCAGTGTAACCTTTTTGCTCCCAGCCTATAATTCCCTTTTACAACTTTGAGAATTTTGGCTCCTGCTATAAATCAGGGGGGCCCTTGTCCAGGAGGATAAACATCTGCCAAAGTCCTTAGCCAGCTGGTTTTGCAAATTATATCTTTAAGCTTATTTTAAAATACAGGCCTTGATCAGATGCCTCACTGGTGCTGGCAGCAAACCACTAAGTACAGCACATGTGCAGTGTTGCATGCATGCGCTGTATGTAGCAATGCCGCACATGCACTGTATAGCGGTTTGCCGCCGGCACTACTCCAGTGCCGTACGGATGCAGCTGCAAGCAGAGGATCCCGGCACTGTCCGTACGGTGCTGGAGCGGTGCCAGCGGCAAACTGCTATACAGCGCATGTGCGGTGGTGCTACGTATGGTGCATGTGTCGTACGTAGCGATGCTGCACATGCGTCTTACATAGCGACGCCCGCCCCGGGTGTCACGACACCTTCCTTCGCCCCCAGGGAGAGCCTCCTTTCTTGGATGAGTGACTCAAAAAAGCTCTCAATATTCTTTCAGTTCTAATGACTGTGCATCCTTGAGCTGTTATGGCATGCAATAAATTACAAAGCTAGTGGCTTTCTTGTGCCCATGCTAAGACTGGAGTTTTCGGAGAGGAGGAAAAGTATATCTGGCCTCATCTAAGCCAATGTACTGATTTGACTTGAGAGCAGAGTACAATCAAAACTTTTAATTCTGAAGATGTGAGATTAAAAAAAGTTTAAATGAAAAGAAAGAGAAAGACAAAAAGGAAGGAAGCAAGAAAAATGAAGCAAGCAAGGAAGGCTACTGTGGACGTCTTATTCCTTTAGTATCATAGTTAAAATGCAACACAAACCTCTGTGGCGTGGAAAACATAACTTTCCTTAATTAGATTTTCCAGAAAACCTCCAGTAGTTGCTATCTGGTTTCTCTCCCTCCTTCGCTCTGAGAATCCACTTTTCTGGGACAGTTGAAATCCAGCTGTTTTTGCTCTTTTCATATTTCTTACATGGGATGTGAACATACCTGGTTGTTTCCCTTCCTACTCTGATGCCCTGCCTCTAGCTAGACTTCCTTAGCAGTCCTTAGCAGGGTTTCTACAAAGGCCATAAGTTCAACTTTACAGAGGACATTCCTCTTGTTGAAGTACTGTCAGAGGCTGTTCCTCTGTCCAGTTTAAAGATAATGAACCCTAAGAAGGGAGAGCAGGTGGCCTTGGCGTTTCTCATCAAGCACCTGGACACTAGACAGTAGAATGAACAGGTGCAGATGTCATCTGGTCACACATTGCCTTTCCCGCTACAGGGAGATTTAGAGCTGAGCGAGAATCTGAGTTGAATTCCAGCCATTTCAAATCTGCATATGTACCTATAAAATTGTATATGCAACCATTGTGCAAATCTGTGCATACTACAAATCTCTGCACTACAACTAATCCAGAATGCGGCAGCTAGACTGGTGACCGGGAGCGGCCGCCGAGATTACATAACTCCGGTCTTGAAAGACCTACATTGGCTCCCAGTACGTTTCCAGGCACAATTCAAAGGGTTGGTGCTGACCTTCAAAGCCCTAAACGGCCTCGGCCCAGTATACCTGAAGGAGCGTCTCCACCCCCATCGTTCAGTCCAGACACTGAGGTCCAGCCCCAAGGGCCTTCTGACGGTTCCCTCACTGCGAGAAGCAAAGTTACAGGGAACCAGGCAGAGGGCCTTCTCGGTAGTGTGGCACCCGCCTGTGGTACACCTTCCCACCAGATGTCAAGGAAATAAACAACTATCTGACTTAGAAGACATCTGAAGGCAGCCCTGTTTAGGGAAGCTTTTAATATTTGATGAATTACTGTATTTTAATATTTTGCTGGAAGCCGCCCAGAGTGGCTGGGGAAACCCAGCCAGATGGGTGGGGTATAAATAAATTGTTGTTGTTGTTGTTGTTGTTGTTGTTGTTGTTAGTACCACACTTTGTCAGCTTTTGTCGCTGATGCATTCTCTCTTTTCTTTGCAGTGTGTTCAGTAAATGGCTCCCCTACTTTCTAATTTGCTACATAGTGGCATTTCCCTGCTTCTTACTGTGCTGTTTTGTTTTATTTAAGATTCCTGGAGTCCTAAGATTCTCCCCCCTAAATTTGACCTATACATATACAACACCACGTGTAGGTTCTCTGCAGATATGTGTGCTCTTTCGTTCTCTGTTTCTCGTAATCCATTTTCTCATTTTCGGCAATGCATAAGCAACAACAATTACCTCACCGATTCCTTTCTAGCAGAGTTTAAAGGACCAGTTGACGATAATACTAGACATTTGAGATGGGCTTATTTGAGAGAGGCTTTTTATTGTTTCAAACCACTTCACACACAAGCCTGCACAGTATGGGACCCGCCAAGCTGGTTGCAACTCACTAGGCCTAACAGGAGCCTGACAGACACGCTGCTTTCGAAATCTCAGGCAAGCAGGAAAAATAGATAAGAAAGTCATTGGGAGGTTGCAATATGTGGCTGGTTGGCTGAGTTCAGCTCAGTGGGCTCCAAGTGGTGTAGGCCTTGAAAGCAAACTGAACAGTTAATAGAGTGAGGGAGTGGCTCATGCTCCCAAAAAGTATCTTTGAGGAAAGTAAAAAAAAAGACTCTAGGCCAACGAAAGTCGGCAAATGGTTGCTGTTTCAGCACTTCGCGAAGAAGCCATTCATTGCTGCTGATACTGTGAACAAGCAACACACCTTTTTGCTATGCCAGTGTTAAGAAAATGCTGTAGGTGAAAACATCTTGCCCATGGGATAAGAGAACAAGAACAGTGTCAATTTCTGCTAGCAGTTAAGTTTCCGTCTGTCCTATTATATGAAAATAATAAAGACACATCTCCCCCCACCCTTTTTTAAAATCAGGAACGGTAGGTGCACTGAAGGACACTCAGTTACATCCAATTAATGATGTATGATTCATTGAGTCCAGACAGGATATTCTTAAGAGGTTTTCAAGAACTCACATTGGCTTGATTTTCATTATTTTTTTGAATGTTGTATATAGTTTTAAGCTGTTTTTCTCCCTGAGAATTTTGTTTCATCATTTTCATAAACCGCTTTGAGGTTTTGCTGCAATCAAACAGCATTTAAATCTTGTGAAATAAATAAAATGAGTAAGTTGATGTGTTACGCTTCATCTTCTCTCCCCAAAGTCACTAAACATGGCTGCTTCTCAAACACCTGGAAAGTAGCCAGCCGAACGCCATTTTCCAAATAGGGATTAGAGGCTGAAATAAATTACAGGCCCATCAAGAGAATTCCCCCCCCCCCCCGGTGTTCAATGAACTTTTGTTTCTGTGAATTCCTATGGGAACTGATCTGATCTGCACCTTCCCGACTCATGTGGAAATCAAAATGAAATTCTCCTTTGGGTTTCTCGCCTCTCTGGATTTTGCAATACAGTTCTGACTCATACATAACAAAATATGTTAAAACGGCATGTTTTAGGGTAAAAGGAGAAACGCACTGTTTGAGATTAATTTTGTATTTGAATAAAATTTCTGTGCACGTGTTTTTTAAAGTGCAGATAAATGCAGGAATGGAAAGGATTTATGAATTAATTAATTTCCATCAATTAGAAGGAAATAAATTGCATTTGAAAATGATCAAAGGGGAGAGAAAATTTCAGTGAAATTCTTATGGGTGGGGTGCAGGGTTTTTGATGGGCTCATCTTACTTTTGTAGTAGCCAAGGGGTGCTTGTGAGTATCCTTTCTTCCCTTCTTCAAATCATCTCACCCTATACAGTTTGTGCTCTGCAGCCATCCCAGGTGCCTGTGCTTCAATGAAATTCCACAGGGGCTTTCAGATCAGGGAGTGTAGGCAGCCAGGGAGGCTGCAGAGTGCTGAAAAAGAAAAGAAAGACACACACCACCCTCAACCACCTCTTTACAATAAGGTAACCTTAAAAAGCAGAGACATCACCTTGCTGACAAAGGTGTGCATAGTTAAAGCTATGGTTTTCCCAGTAGTGATGTATGGAAGTGAAAGCTGGACCACAAAGAAGGCTGATCGCCGAAGAATTGATGCTTTTGAATTCTGGTGCTGGAGGAGACTCTTGAGAGTCCCATGGACTGCAAGAAGATCAAACCTATCCATTCTGAAGGAAATCAGCCCTGAGTGCTCACTGGAAGGACAGATCCTGAAGCTGAGGCTCCAATACTTTGGCCACCTCATGAGAAGAGAAGACTCCCTGGAAAAGACCCTGATGTTGGGAAAGATAGAGGGCACAAGGAGAAGGGGACAACAGAGGACAAGATGGTTGGACAGTGTTCTCAAAGCTACCAACATGAGTTTGACCAAACTGCGGGAGGCAGTTTGTGCCTGGAGTGCCTGGTGTGCTCTGGTCCATGGGGTCACAAAGAGTCGGACACGACTAAAAGACTAAACAACAGCAACAACCTTAAAACACCACAATCATAGAAATTGTAAAGAAATTCTGAAGTGCCCTGAAAATGAGGCCAAAAAATGGAATCTGCTTTTGCAGGGGAGTAATATTTTATTTTAATTTTTTTAGAAATTGGCACAGTGATAATTGGTACTGACCAGAAAAAGAGTCATATAACTGACCAGAAAAAGAGTCACTATAATGATCCCCTCCCTATGCAGCCTGCCTCCTTTGCAAATTCAGGGCACTTCTCTTTGGGTGAAGCTGCCTAATTTGTCTCAGAATAATTTATTATAGTTGTGACCTTATTAAAAATAGTGCAATATCCTCTGCTCTTCACCTCATGTTAATGACCAGTAAATAAAATGCTAATTTACTTTACAGCTTTGAGTTGCAAAGGTTCAGGTATTCATATGGTTTTTAATTAGCATCCAATTTGCACACCAGGCTGAATGGATGACTTTTTTTAAAAAAGGACATCTTTGCTGGGAATAGGTAATTGTAATGTATCAGGTGGCGCCATTGTTAAAGGTAGATCTGTTGCTTCTCATATTAACCTGTCTCTTCTGGGAAATTTATACCTTGGCCTTTAGTCACTCTGAGAAGCTACCGCCCAAAGAGTGGAACATAAATGTCTAAATAAATAAATATGTAGTAAATTAGCTTCTTGGGGACAGGATTGTGCTCAGCATTTCTCTTCAGTGTGCTACATACAATTTACTACATACAGGTTGGTTTTTTAATGTGTGGGAAACATTTTTTAAAAGACATTGCTATTTTCAGTCTCAAATAGTATAGTTCAGAAATCTAACAGTCTAGTGTGAGCCTAGCTGCATGCAATAAGAAATGTTCAAGGTGAAATCAAATCAATTAAAAAAACACACAAAACAGCTCTCGTTATATAAAAACAGCCTGACCAGATGTGGTGTTTGCCCGTTTGTTTGAAAATGTCTATACAGGGGGAGAGAAAGAGTTAATAGGTAGACGAATAGAAAAGCCAGAGGCAGAGCCTACCTGTTCATAAAAGGGCTTAGCCCGAGAGTTAGTTAGTTAGTTAGTTAGGAAAAGGCAGTTGGGAAAGCAGTTGGCAGACAGTTGGAAATAGAGAGACAGGTAGTGCAGTTGCTTCTTGTGTGAGGGGAGGTAGAAGAGTTAGAGACAGAATAAAATAAGACTAAGAAGGTAAAGAGTAACAAGGATTTGAATGCAGTTAAAGTTTATTTGTGTTTGCAATAAACTACACTCTTCTTAGTAATTCAAAATCCTTTATTAGGCATATCACACCTCACATTAACAAACAAACATCATATACAGACTGTATAAAATACGGGCTCAGCGAACACAATTTATCCCAGTCCTATTCTTAACTCCAAAAAATAAATCAATGTACATAAATAATATAATACAACACAGCAACATCACCTACCATTAAAAACCACTAAGTACTCTTCTTAGTTAACTTATGAACCTGACTGAGACTAAGTGATTTACCGGGGAGGACCTGGTTGGTGGCAGCGGATTAGTGGTGTACGGGTCAATAGTCGGTGTGACGACTGGGGGGCTCCGTATGAACACCACACCAAGAATCATTATACATTCTCAGGCCACACTACACATTTGAAAGTCATCTTGCTTCTCAGTTAGTGGAGGCACCACAGTCAGACAAGCACCTTGAAGATGTCTTCAAATAACACCTTTACATTCTTCGATATGAATGAATGGTTTCAATGAACTCCTATCTAAAGTACTGACCGCTGGGGGACACAATTGCAGTTCGAGCAAAGCTTGCCCTTCCCACCCATCTCCGAGTGGCTCATCTCTCGGTGACAGGGATTTTTAGAGGCTTCCACATGTGTGTACACACACACACACACACACACACACACACAACAGTCCTCTCAGTCTAGAATTCCTCCTTCTACAAACATGCCTCATGCAACGTGACAATGTGTATTTTGCTAATACTATAATAAAATTGTCATCCTATTGTAATTGCGGGGGAGTGTTTATATTCTTCCAGGACCAGCTATGCTTGGCTTGTCAAATCTCAGTACCTTATCAAAATATGTGACTTTTGAAAATAAACATCTTTTCACCCTTGATTGCCATCTTTCTGGTCAAGTTTCAGCTAGTTCTCTTTGTGTTGCCATTCAGTCAGTATTGAGGATTCCTCGGTTCAGCTAAAGGTCCCAGAGGTTTTCATATCTATTCAGTCTTCATCATACTGCATCAAGGTTTTTGTAGTTTTAAGAGTGCAATTGTTTTTGTGAGTGCATATTTTGCTTGTGCAAATACCGAGAATGTGGCTCAAAGAGTAAATATTTTGAAAGAATGCAAATAGTTTGTTGTCAGTGGCTGAAATATCATGAGAATGCAGGAATCATGAAAATACACAATGATCACTTATATAACTGTGACTCAAAACGTGATTTGTTGATAGCATAGATGATATTCAGAGTTGGGACCAATATATTTTGCATCGATACTGGAAGTTTCAGGAATGCCATATTTCATCTGAATTCCATTTTTATGCATTAATACAGCAGGCTTAATAATTACCAGTTGTAGTATTTTCACTGGTGAAAAAGAACTTCTGTAATCCTAATTGAATTATTGACATCTGTGAGAGCTGAAAATAACTCAACTGAGAGTGACTGCATGGCCAACATTATCTCTCTTCTTGGACTTCGTGGATCTTCATGGCTGTAGAATATTTTCAGTTTCACATAACTCCTGTTATGTGTTCTGCCAAAGTCCTTCATGTAGTCTATGGTATTTGTATTGCTGAAAACAATGGAAAATAATAGCACATGTTATTGATTTGCTACTACAAAGACATGCATTTTACTTCTGTGTGCTGCCAAAAGAGATGTAAAACAAAACATGCTATTTACAGTGAAGTGCAATAAAATCTAAATATTACACATAGACCAAAATTGCTGAAGTATGAGATCAGATAATCTGACATCATCTTCTAGCTATTCAGTTAGTTGCCCATAATTAAAGACAAACAGATATTTGACTAAAAGAGTCAAGAAAACTAGAACTGGCATGTCTGTGTGTGTGTGTGTGTGTGTGTAAATGAATGAACGAATGAAAAAGTTATACTGGTATTCTATGGATGGTATTCTATAGAAGTCATTTAAATATATGTTTAATGATTAACTGCATCCTTCCAAGAACCAGAGAAAAACTTGTCTGAAGTGCTGTTTCATGCTTTAAAAATAAATGTTGACACCCAGTATTATCTGCCCACTTGTTCAATGGAACTCTGCTTGTGCAATAAGAATTCCAGTTTCTCTGTTCCCACAAGACCCCCCAAAATCTGTTGCAAAGGGTCCCAAAACCCCCAAGAGAATATTTTGGGGTCACCTGGGGGACTGTAGGGGAGAGGAGTAGAAGCCCCACTGTGAGCAGACATCCTGTATTGGATAGTACACTGGATCTCACTGGATCTCTGTTGATCATGACTCACTAACCCCATCAAATCTCTCCCAGACAGAGATGTAACCAACTAAGCCATAATCAAAGGAACTAGCTAAGCCTTGTACATTAGCTACCACGCCAAGTTCATTATTTTGTTGACATGTTGAGACCAGGCCACCAGCAGACTGCCTCCCGATTACAGACCAAGCCAATCTTTATGAACCTCTCAGGAGACCTTGCTGGTGTTTCTATAAGGAGCAGACTGCCACTCCGTGACAATGTAGAATCAGGCGTATTGTATTAAAGACAACCGCTCGAACTCTATGTCTATTTGTCCATTCTCCACATGCAGCACAACCCTATCCATGTTGAATCAGAAGTGAGGCCCACTGTGTTCAGTGGGCTTACTTCCATGTAAATGCGTTCAACAGCAGCCTGTGTTACTATTATTGTAAACAATTAAACAATGCTAAGCTATGTGTATGAAAAGGCCAAATCCCTTCACAATAATTATGATGGATCTCTTTGGAATCCACAACTAACATCCTTACACACACACACACACACAAACAAACAACACTGGTGTTTCCAACTTAATCTTGAGTCCATACCTTTAATTAGGGTTGCTGGACAGAAACATTGTTGAGCATTTTTTAATTTTGGCCAATTGTTTTAGTTATGCCCATTATTATTATTTTGCTGCTTTTGAGCTATTTTTATGGGGAAATGGCATGGGCTGCCATATGCCCCAATTTCCACTCAGACACTACTGCCAGACACTGCTGCCGGGACAGTCCAGATGTATGGCAACCCTACCTTTAATCCTTGACGTGGAATTTGTACCCCAGGTCTCTTCAATCAAATTGCAAATGATACCCAGTTTGAGAGAGGTTGGATTTATCAACCTTCTGCGTCCTGTGATTCTGTGCATCTGCTGGGAATTCATGGTAAAGCGCTCGTCAGCAGTTCAAACCTATCAGTCCATTTGTTCCTTCAGCCTCCACTACAAAAATGGAAGGAGGAAGAACTGAGTCATGCAAGCAAAATGTGAACGGTAGAACTTTTTTTCCCATTCTCTTTGCTTGTTTAACTGCAAAGAAGTTCAGCCAACATAAACAAAACTTAAACAGCTGCATGATTTGTTTGTTTGTTTGTTTATTCTTCTTAAACAAATCTTAATTTATAAAAGCATACTTTCCTGGCTGAGGTTAAGGCTGATCATTGAATCTCCAGAGAGCTGGCGTTGTGGCTGAGAGCAAGACCTGGAAATACTCAGTATAAGTTTCAAGTTAGTCCAGGGGATCTGCTTAAAGAAGCTGATGTTTTGGCCCACCCACAAATATACAATGTAAGGATGGCAATATTGTTACACTCTTACACTGAAGGGTTGTTACAAGAGAAGGAACACTAATCACACAGAAAAGCACTAAACGGTCTTGCTAAGCCCCTTTCAAAGCGCTGTGCAACATTGCACTTTGCAAGGGGCTTCTCAAAACTTGGGTTTTGCAAATCCCCTTTCAAAACACTATCTTGCAGAGCCTCTATCAGAGTCCATCAGTCTTTGAGGGCAGAGCATCCAAATTGTGGACCTTCATCCCTGCAACCAGAAACAGCTTCTGCAAGCCCAAACTTCACCAGAAGTTCACCTTCCACTGCACTTCACCTCGCATTTCAGGGTTTTGGCCAAATGTCCCTTTAGGTCCCTTTCAACTCTATAAGTTTATCATTCTATAGAAAGTGTAGAAGACTCTCTGGTCCTGAATGGGGTAACTGTGCCCCTGAAGGACCAGGTGCGCAGCCTGGGAGTCATTCTGGACTCACAGCTGTCCATGGAGGCACAGGTTACGGTAATTCTGTGTCCAGGCAAGCTGTTTATCAGCTCCATTTGGTACGCAGGATGAGACCCTACCTGCCCGTGGACTGCCTCGCCAGAGTGGTGCATGCTCTGGTTATATCTCGCTTGGACTACTGCAATGCGCTCTATGTGGGGCTACCTTTGAAGGTGATCCAGAAACTACAATTAATCCAGAATGCAGCAGCTAGACTGGTGACTGGGAGCGGCTGCCGAGACCATATAACACTGGTCTTGAAAGACCTACACTGCCAGTACATTTCTGAGCACAATTCAAAGGGTTGGTGCTGACCTTTAAAGCCCTAAATGGCCTCAGTCCAGTATACCTGAAGGAACGTCTCCACCTCCATCGTTCTGCCCAGACACTGAGGTCCAGCGCTGAGGGCCTTCTGGCGGTTCCCTCACTGCGAGAAGCCAAGTTACAGGGAACCAGGCAGAGGGTCTTCTCAGTAGTGGCGCCCGCCCTGTGGAACGCCCTCCTACCAGATGTCAAAGAGAAAAATAACTACCAAACTTTTAGAAGACATCTAAGGCAGCCCTGTTTAGGGAAGCTTTTAATGTTTAATAGGTTATTGTATTTTAGTGTTTTGTTGGAAGCTGCCCAGAGTGGCTGGGGGGACCCAGCCAGTTGGGCAGGGTATAAATAATAAATTATTAATATTATTATTATTATTAAAGTGGCCTAAACATGACAACAGGGCAATATCAAACTGTTCTAGTTCAGCCGTTGCACTCTGGCATAGGCATACAGTATATGGCAATAGCTAAGTAAAAAAATAATAATACTAACTTTCATTCCCCCCCCCCCACCTACAAATCGTGACTTTATATCTTGGCAACAGACTCTCTTCTTCCATTTTACAAAATTAGAGCTAAAAAATAAATTCCAGCAGATGGTGAAGATGCAGAACCAGAAGCTAAAGGGGTAAGAAAAATATTCTGACTTTATGCATCTCCGAGGGCTTTATTTATTCGGGCAAACAGATTTTTCCACTTCCAATACATGGCAGAAGGCCCTCAATCAGCTGTCTTGCTATGAAGCCAAAGTCTGGCAGGGAACAGTAGAATGACCCAAGTTCATAACACTTGGACATTCAACAGCCAGTTTGTGAGTAAATGCAGGCAGCCCTTTTTCATGCTAACTTACTGGGTGGTGTAAATGTCACGCGGAGCAGGCGAAGACATTTGGCAGCCTGAGGTGGAGCAACAAAGGGCACCCCACCCCCCACTGCAAGTAAAAGTACTTGGTACCCAAGGCTAACCATGTTATTTTGGAACTGGGGCAGAAAATTCCACAAAACTGCACCTCATTTTCATGGAGTATAAAGACCACTGGCCACAATGGCTATGTTCTGCCACTCCTGTCAAAAGCAGTAGACCTCAAAATATTAGGTGCTGGGAATTTCAAGTTGGGTGAGTGCTGCTTTCAGGCTCATTTCCTACTTTCAGGCTACCCATAGACATCTGGTTGGCCACTGGGGGAACACAATGCAGAATTAGACAGGCCATTGGCCTGATCTGATCCAGCAGGAGTCTTCCTAAGTTCTCTCAATGACACTGAATAGTGTTACTGGTAAATAATTAACATTTTACTGGCCTTTTATGGCAGGCAAAACCTGTTATGTATTCTGTGGTCTGTGTTTGCCTGAGCTTGAGTCTGGGCTACGGAGTCTTAGCCCCTGTGTTCTGATTCGATACATGATATCCAATCACAGAACATTTCAGGATTTGGGCTACTGCCATTGGCCATTAAACTCTGAGTTATGATTCGCAGCTTGGGTGTTTGGACAGCCAATCACGTTGAGAGTGGGAGTGGCTCACGCCTTCAGAAATGTATATAAGCAGTTGCTTTGCCCCTGTTGTCCAGTTCTGTTAGTTTCATAAATGTTCTTGCTGTCATCACCGTGCCTTACTTTGTGGGAACCCACTTACACTTCAAAACCCTCTGTCTGAGGCCACTTCCTCATTCTGGCTAATGGTAGGACCAGCCATGTGATCACATGATAAGCCAGTCATCTGTAATGCTACCTCACATCCAAACACAGACAGAAACCTGGGAAATGTGGTAGTGGTAGCTTTCTACATAGAGGGAGAAAGAAAAACCCACAGGCTTAGCAGAGAACCCAAGCCCACTGTTGACATTCTATGATGATAGATGGCCTGCAGATCTCAATTAATTTTTATTTAAAAAAATTAATCAACTATAGATTCATTGGATTAATTGAGAGTTTGATCAATGAAAGCAAATTGTCATTGGCAGATAAGAGGCTGAAAGACACACTTCTTTATTTGAAGCAATCTCTAAATAATAATAAAGAAAGGCATTTCTCAATCAATTGGAGGCTTTGTGGATTACATTGTTAGCTGTTTTATATTTCTTTCCCTAGCTTCCAAAACATATTCATAGCAAGAGGGCAGAAATACAGAATTATTTAATTTTAATGGATTACAAAGCAAGCCATTAATTGACTAGTGTCAGCCACTGTAATGAAAGGTAATCTATTAATTTTAAAGATTTTGCAAACTACAGGAAAACTACAATTCATATTACATACACAATTCTTCTAAGGTTGTAATCCTGTATCATGGCAGTGAACAACAAGTAACAGGGCACAGGATTGCAGCCTAGATTTTGCCTCCCTGGCCTATCAACATCTAACTACACTTCAGAACTATACTGAAAGGTTTCCACTCATTGAACATCAGTGATCTCTGTCAAACATGTCAGATTGGAAAAATACAAAGGCGCCAACCTGTTTTTCTCTCAGGGGTTTCCAGATTTTGGTGGCAGCTTCCCATCTGGAAGAAATACAGGTAGGACTGGTAGCGCCAAGATAATTGTCAGAGCTGAAGACTACAGTGAATGGAGCAGTTCCTTTAAAAAAGGCTGCCCACAAATCTTTGTTTGAAGCGGTATTTCAAGGACTGAATAGCCAACCAAGTCACACCAAGTTGCTGAACATCAGCACACGTTTTCTGTTGCATCAACCTACCCTTAAGCTTGTAATAAACATTGCATGACAGGAAGGGTTTTAGAAAGATTTCACATTATGAGCCTGGTTATGTGTTACTCTCACCATCTGAGAGCAGCTCCTCTGAGCTGACAATTGCGGGAGGACTGTGTTTGAACCAGCTCTGTCCCTCTGATCTGATTTGTGATCCCAATTTAATTTTTTGCAAACTGACTTTTATTTCTTGGGATATGCTAATGTTTGTTGGCTGCCTTGAAGATTTGTCTCCTTTACTCATCTAGCGTGACTTTGTCTGGGGTCCTTAGACAAGTGGCCTTAATGTGTCAGTAGGGTATATGTGCATAAAATCCAAAGTGTATAGGAGACTGTGATCAGCATCATAGCTAAAAATCCATGAATTGTTTGTGCAATCTGAGCCTATGCGTGCTGGATTGTATATGCGACTGAAACATGGACACATGGTGGCATCAGAAGTGTGATGAGAGGTGTAGCAAGGTCAGGTGGTACCCGGTGCAGAATTTTTTGTCACCCCTCCACACACACACATCGACGGCTCGGAGGAGGCTTGGGAGTCGCGGGCGGGTGGGGCTCCAAATGTCACCCCCGTCAGCGATGACACCCAGGGCAGTCAGCCTCCCATCCCCCCCTTCCTACACCTCTGAGTTTGATTAGTGCAACACGCCAGCACAGAGGGAAAGCACATTCCTGCAGGACAGATATGGGTAAGTATTTTCCAAATCAGGCCACGGTGAATGGATATTGGAGGATAAAGGGGGAAGCTAGCACAGTGGAATACGAGCAGCAGAAATGGATTGTTGTTCCCTGAAATTCCACACTTTGTCCACACTGAATGTCTGCTAAAGACCCATCTTTGGTGCCTGAAATTTACAAAGTTGGTGCCCCATGTTTAAGTAGTTGCCTCAGCCAATACATTTTCTCACATAATATTGAGAAACAGCAGATCTAGAATCTTGCAGCAGCAATTAAAAAAAGGGGAGGAACTGAGGGAGTGTGGGGAGAAACTGTGCAACTGCTATTACTAGTTGTGGCCCCATCCCCTCAGAAACTGTTGAGAATTTTCTCTTTCCCCTCCAGAAATTTGATGAAATGTTCCCACACACCTCAAATTCTCTACTGACAAACATTTGTGGGAAATTTCAAGGGGCTATTTAGTCACAGATCTGCTTTGTGCTGTTTCCTATGGCACAGTTCCCTGCTTTGAAACTTGAGGCAGTGAGAGGCGAGAGTGAGAAATAACATCAGTAAATCCTTCAGAACTCTCTTTTTGTGGGAATTGCTTCTTGCACTTTGTATGGCTAATTTAAGAAACGTTACGAGGGATTTTAGGAAAATCTATAGCTTCCTCTTCTGCCTCCATCCATCTGTCAGTGGAGGCTGCTCTGATCTGTCAATCGGGTGAAATAAGTCAAGCTGGAAAAGGGCAGGAAGACCGTCACAATCTTTAAACAAATTAGAAAATGTTCTGCGGTGGATTGGGGGTACCTACCTACAGCTTACACAAACTGAAGTTCAGCTCAGCTATTCCTCCCAGACTGCCCCCAAGCCTACTGAGTCGTGCTATTGGTCCATCTAGTCCAGCATCCTGTTCTCACAGTGGCCTGCCAGATTTCTGTGGGAAACCCACAAGCAGGAACTAAGTACAAGAGTGCTCTCCCTTCCTGTGGTTTTCAGCCACTGGGATTTGAAAGCACTGCTCTCTCCCATCTGCAAAGGCCATCGTGGCCAGCAGCCATCAATAGCGTGCTTTCCCATGCTTTTCTTTTTAGAGACATCAGAGTTGGTGGGCATCCCTGTCTCCTGTGAGCAAGTTCCATCGTTTAGATATGGAATACTTTTTTTCTGCCTCTATACTTCTTCTCAGTCCTTCCCACCCACTGGTGCTGTTGCTGCTACAGCACTGACAAACAGGAGTGGTGAAGACAGAGGCTGTTTCTCCTCTTCCCTCCTCCATTGTCCCGCATGCCGATGCTCTGTACACTACCATGTGCAAATGCAGTGGTACCTCGGGTTACATACGCTTCAGGTTACATACGCTTCAGGTTACAGATTCCGCTAACCCAGAAATAGTGCTTCAGGTTAAGAACTTTGCTTCAGGATGAGAACAGAAATCGTGCTCCAATGGCACGGCAGCAGTGGGAGGCCCCATTAGCTAAAGTGGTGCTTCAGGTTAAGAAAAGTTTCAGGTTAAGAACAGACCTCCGGAACAAATTAAGTACTTAACCCGAGGTACCACTGTAACCCTGCAAAGCATCATTTTCCCAAGACCCCCTATGACATCACAAAGACTACGTTTTCCAGGAGCTCTTTGCACCCAGCACAACCCATAGAAGTTTGCCCAGTTCCAAAAGAGATACAGTGGATGCTCTGGTTGCGAACATGATCCGTGCGGGAGGCATGTTTGCAACCCGCAGCATTCGCAACCCGCAGTGCTGCGTCTGTGCACGTGCAATTCAGCGCTTATGTGCATGCGCAAGCACAGAAACCCGAAAGTAATCCATTCCGGTACTTCTGGGTTTGGCGCGGTACGCAACCCGAAAACGTACAACCTGAAGCGTCTGTACGACTGTACTGGGGAGAGCCCTTCCACTGTTTCTCCTTTCTGCTGCCACTGCCAACAACATCAGCTTACTAGACTTTTACGTGATTGCTGATCCATGGCCATTTGATGCACCTCTAGGGACAATTAATTTGAATTATCATTGAAACAGTTCATTATCCTGGAAGAAGTGTTCTGCTGTCTGCTTCTGTGCTCAGAGTACCTTATTGCTGCGTTAGGAGCACCTATCATCTCACATTTGCAGGCTATTGACTGTGGAAAGGCATTTTGCCTCCATCTCATTGACTTTTGATAGTGACTTACCACTCCTACCATTCTTGTTCATGGAACATTTATTTGATTCCTATTATTTGTGACTCCATGCACATATTACACGTCCTCTGTTTATGAATTTTGAAACAGTATAATGTTATAAAGAATTTGTCAGTATATTATTAGCCGGCGTGTTGCTTCTTGTTGTTTAGAGCCACTGCCGAAAAAAGACACAGCAACACCCAGGTAAGAGGAGAGGAAAGGTGGGAGGTCAATTTGTGGACCCCAATTTGAACATTATTTCTACAGTATTTAAATTGATTGACTAACATTGGTAGAAATTGATTTATTTTTTTTAAACAGGATAGAAAGAACAAGAAAGAAAGAACTGGTACTAGTTTAGGCATTAGCATTGCAAATAATTCAGCCGCAATGGCACTCAGTAATTATCTGTGAAGGACACCTTCAGCCTTTGCAACCTCTGATCGCTTGTTAAAGTCAGTATGTCAGCTCTGTATTTCCAACACAGTGTACAGCATCTCAGAGAAATGTTTGGATGAGTGAATGAAATGTGAGATCAGTTTGAGAATATATATACCCTGCAGCTCTCTGCCCACATCACAGCGTAGCAAGCTTCCCTGCTGACGATACTTTATCTCCCTTGTGCAGAAACACAATGGAACATAAATTTTAAAAAGAGAAGAAATAAAGAAAGACAACATCACTAGAAAAATGGATCCATTTTCTTCCCCCTGTATAAAGCAATATCCAGTTGAATACCCAAAGTAATAGAGAAATTGTAGAGCCTTCCGTTTCAAATTTTCATAGATTGAACATGTGAAACAAATGAAATGTCTTTCTTCCTTAGGAGAGGCACTCATTTTGAGTTCTTATTTATGCAAACATTTTGATGTTAATGGTTGCCATTTTTTATTTTTTGGAATGAAGGCCTATTGGATTTGCACATCCACTGAATAACGTCTAGGACCTTTTCTCTTTCAATGGCATTTAGTAAAGATGTGCAGTGACCACAAGATTTGCCTGTATCTCTGTATCCTGTTTTTATTAGTTATTTGGTTCTGAATCTGATTTGTTAATCCAGGGTCTGATCTTGGTTTAATTGCATCGGCACCCCTCTAATTCCAAGCACAATTCAAAATCCTGCTTCCGATCCTTAAGCACTTAGTGATCTGTGCCTAAAGGAGGGAGAGAAATCCAGTGCAGTTCACATTTGCAGGTGAATCGTCTTAATTCACTTTTTCTGAAACACTATTGAAAACCCTTTGAAAAGTGCACTTCTTAGAATTTTGTTGGGCAGTTGGCCAAACAAAAATGTATACAGGAAGGGGAAATGTGTCTGTAAAAGCATATATTAGTGAAAATAACATACGCAAGACTGGCTGTCTTGTGATTGTGTATCAAATTGATCTTTGTGTATATTATATAAAGTATCATTTTTTTCACATTGATGAGCATTTTAGTGCTCACACCCTTCTTTGCAGGCAGTGTATATGTCAGTCGTTTTATCAAATATTCGTCACCGTTCCAGGAACTGAAAAACTACCAGTTGCATTTTCTCCATTTACACAAGGAGTGAGATGGTCTTGTGTGAGTTTGCTTTCCAGTGTTATACAGCTCAAATGAGCAGATGGGCTTCTACTGGAAGGATGATTTGTTTATTGTTGCTAAAAGTCAGCAGGCACTAACTCTCTCTGATTATTATTTTTTAAAATATATATATATATTTCTAAAAAACAATCACCTACTCTCATAGTTAATAATGTCAGGGTTCCCAGAAACAGATCTTTCAGCCTTCAGATGTCTGAGTAAACAGGAATGAGAAAGAAAGACACACCTCATTAGGGAAGGGCATTCCACAAATGGGGAACCACCACCAAGAAGGCCCTGTCGGTCGTGGTTCAGCGCTAACAAAAGAAACCTCCCAAGTCTTTTACTTTTACAGTAGAAGGAACAGTGAAAGGAGGGAAGGGAGGAGAACTGCAGAGGTTAAATAGGGACAAAAAGGGAGAAAATGCAGTCACATACACTTAGTTGTCGTTTCAGCTGGGAATGAGGATTTTCTACAAAATGTAACAGATTTGGGTAGGCTGTTTTGTACCACTGGGATGTGATGCATTATTCCTCTCTTAACTCAGTGTCATTAAGCAGGTTCCTTTGAATGTCTTCCATCTAGCTGTGGGGGAATGTTCTTTCCGAGCCGAATAGCCGCTCCCAAAATACTCTTGTCAAGTTTGCTTAGCCACAAGTACGCTAATTGCACAGACCTAACGGCTCTGCAAAGTTCTAGCCCCTTCCACCTCTGCAATGTCTCCAAGCTTCTAGGCCTGCTGAATTAGGTATGTGTGCGCGCGTGTGTGTGTGTGTGCCCAAAAGGCATAATATACAGAAGGCTGGAAGGCTTCCATCCAACAGATGGAAGCAATCTTAAGCTTTTCTGGAAGCTGACCCAGTGAGAGTGAGAAGGTAGGGAATGCTATGAAGGGGGTGGGCAATTTCCTCCTGACTGCTTTGGTGCTTAAAAGCAGCATTCCATGCTGTACTTTTTGGTCCCCAGTTGATACTGGATAGCTGAACTCAGGGAAAGTGGGCAGTAGGAAAACACGATCATTTTTTGGCTACTGCCATGGAGAACTGACAGGAATGTCTTGGGTGCACAGTTTAGAAAGCCTTCCTCGTCTCCAAAACAAGCAAGGAACAGGCATTGCTAAGAGGGTCACGCAGAGTGGGAGCTGGTTGGGCGTTTAGCAGGATGGAGAAATGACCAGGGATGCATTAGTCAGTAGTCATTACGCGAACATTATGCTCACTGTTGTGGAACACCCTTCTTAGGCGCTGCCCTTGGTGATGCATCTCCGAGTCACATCTAGACCCTACGTGTAACACGGTTTAATTGGAGCAGCCTTGGAAAAGCTTCCAGGGCCTGCATTCACAACATACATTCAAAACACTACAAGGCTACTTGAAACAAGCATGGCTTCCCTCAAAGAATTCTGCCGTTTGTTCGTGGTGCTGAGAGTTAGTTGTTAGGAGACCCAAATTCCCCTCCCAGAGCTGCAATTTCCAAAGTGTTTTACAGTGGTACCTCCGGTTAAGTACTTAATTCGTTCCGGAGGTTCGTTCTTAACCTGAAACTGTTCTTAACCTGAAGCACCACTTTAGCTAATGGGGCCTCCTGCTGCCGCCACGCCGCCGGAGCACGATTTCTGTTCTCATCCTGAAGCAAAGTTCTTAACCTGAAGCACTATTTCTGGGTTAGCGGAGTCTGTAACCTGAAGCATATGTAACCTGAAGCATATGTACCGGTAACCCGAGCTACCACTGTACAAGCAATCCCTCTTCCTAGGGAAATCTGGGAATTGTAGCTCTGTGAGTGGGATATGACTGGCTTTTTGTTTTTGTCCTGTGAAAGGGTGACAGATACTTTGGGGCATTAATTTCCTATAGTAAATAAAACTGCAGCAGTGGGTGCTAAATTAAGACTTTTAAAAATGTTACATCTTAAAAAAGAAGAAGAAGAGGAAGAAGAAGAAGAAGTTTATTTATTTATTCCCAGCCCATCTGGCTGGGTTTCCCCAGTCACTCTATTTATCTAATGAGCCATATCTGGTGAGGGCTTCTCTTTCTTTCCAAAGCTGTTGTGTTTTAGAGCTGTTTAGCTTATATTGTGCTGCATTACCTTTGCTGTTGTGTTGGTGGGTTTTAGTATTGTATGAAATCAAATCAAATCTTTATTGTTACAGTCAATGAGCAGCATTAAGAAAGCAAGAGAGAAATAAAAGTGGAGCACATAGAACACATTTTTTTAGTACTAAAAATGTTTCTTCTTATAAGCCACAATGGAAACTTTAATTGACATGTGGCGTACAGAACACACACACACACACATCACCCCAAAGCAGTCCGAGTTAAATCTGTTCACCATGATAATAAATGGGAACTTCTGTCCTCACCAGGAGAAAAACTCCAAATGCCCACTAGTGTGGGGCAGGCAGTTTTCAAAACCCCCATTGTTCTAGGCACATTTTGCAGCAGGGAATTTCATTAGCACAAAGCGTGTTCTCTCTAACAGAGAGCACGTGTTGCGGTTGGGGGAACAGGCCACCCTGTCATGACTAGGCAAATTTGGTATGGAACCCTAGCCTTAAGGGGTTAATTGGGTTGCTGGGGAATTTTGGTTGTTGCCAATTCGGAGGAGGGGTCAGAGGCTTTAAATATAGGGGCCAGACGATGGGACGTCCTCTTGGCTGTTTTGCACCGGATCACCCGCCCTCCCTCCCTTTCATAGGGTGGTTTTTTGCTCGCTTGACCTTGCTATGCCTGTCATGGGGTCGTCCGCCTTGGAGCGGGGGCCTGGTAGGAATTTTGCCATTTGGCTGATTGGCTGGTGCCATTTGGTTTTCGCCTACTGCGTAGCAAATCGTCACAACTTGTAAGGTTGGCGGTTAGGCATTGGTTAAATTGGTGCTTGGAGGGGTAAGTGCCTATCCCTCCAAATGATGCGGAAAGGGAATTCCGTTAAAGGAATCCAGGGGCTTGCCATTCTTTTCGTCCTTGTCCGTGGAGCCGGACTTGGGCCGTGCAAGCCCCACAGGAACATGAGGGTGAGAGGTGAGGGACTGTTGCCCAGCTTCATTTTCTCACCCAATACTTGTTTCCCACGCTGGCTTCCGTTGGTGTCCGGAAGGCCAGCTCTGTCCCTGAGGGCAAGGACAGATAGTCATAACCAATGCCTAAGCAACCACTCACATTTTTTGTATTTGAATAAAGTTGTGGCCAAAAATTATGCCAAAAACCTTAAACAAAAATTGAAGTGTGAAGTGTGAATTATTTTGGGGGGTGGCACTGTGGGACTCAACACGCAAGCAGTTTCTGAGCTTTGGGTGCAGTCCTGTGTCTAAGATTTCAAATTAAAACTGCAGAGTGGAAGCAAAGGAGGACCTTTTTCTGCCTTCCCACTAGCTTAAGAAGAGACCCTCTTAAAAACATTAGGGGGTTGGGCAGGGGAAGGACTAGACCATGTGAAAAATGAACATAATATTTTAGCTGCAGTTAATTCATTTTCAGCTTTGTATTCTCTCTATATAAAAGCGTGCCTAGACATTTTGTGATTGCGACCATAACCTTGGTTTAAGGTGCCATTTAGCTCCTGGCTTTCATATCTCAGTTTCTAACACTGGGGACAGGCTATGGAGAGACAATTGCTGCCTTCAAGGCCTGTTGTGGGCATCTCAGAAGCCTCTGTAACAGAATGCCTGTGTCTCTGAGCCCTTGTTGTGATTCAGCCTTTCGTTGATAGTTGGCTGATAGGAAGCAGGCCAGTTCACAGCATTTACTCGCTGTATTAAAGGCTAATCTTTAAGTGGAAGGAACAGCATTTGTCTTCTTCATTCCTTCCCTGAAACCCGTTGGTATCATTTGGAGAGCAGCAAATGTTTATTCTGCAAATATTCATTGGTTCCTTTAATAGAACTGTAGTATTTAACAGATCTCATTGAGATGGGGGTAAGTCTGGTCAGTTCCAGCTTCAGGGCAAAGTATTTGGTGAAACTGAGCCTGCAAAGGGATAAAACAGATGCTAATCTGCATTTCCAATTACCGAAGTATACTTTTTAATAATCATGCAGAAACGAGTAAATGCCTGCGTTCCATTTCTGTGGCGCCTACCAAAGACTATTCATAATTGTAAACCTGCCAGCAACTCCCCCTCTCTTTTTATATGAGAAGTGCTCCGATTTTAAAACTTTTAGTGTTTACTCTTAAAGTGGACCTTGGCCATTGAAACAAGTTGTTATACACTTTACAAGGCATCTTCCATTACAAAGAATGCATAGATAGTTCCCAGAAAAGGTAGGACATAAGTATCTGAGAAAGAGTGTTTCCCAAACTGTTTGAGATTACAGTGGTACCTCAGGTTAAGAACTTAATTTGTTCTGGAAGTCCATTCTTAACCTGAAACTGTTCTTAACCTGAGGTACTACTTTAGCTAATGTGGCCTCCCGCTGCCGCTGCACCGTGATTTCTGTTCTCATCCTGAAGTAAAGTTCTTAACCCGAGGTACAATTTCTGGGTTAGTGGAGTCTGTAACCTGAAGTGTCTGTAACCTGAAGCATCTGTAACCTGAAGTACCACTGTAAAGCAACACGGTAGGAGACTTGAAAATGTTCCATATTTTTCCGTGTATAACACCCCCCATGTATAAGATGACCCCTATTTTGGGGGACCGCAGCAAGAAATTGCCGAAAGTTGTGGAGCTTTTTTTGTGGGGGGGAGATTGCCCAGAGTTGTGGAGCTTTTGAGGGAGGGCGCAACCGTCAATCGCCAGCACGCCCCCCACCAAAAGCCCAGCTGCCCACTCAACGCAACCACAGCCAGTTGCACTCACGCCTCGACGCTGACGTAAATCGAACGCCAAATTTCCGCAGCCGCAGCCAATCGTCAGCAGGCCTTGCCGCAGCAAACAATCACACGCCCAATCACCGCTGACAATCTCCTGCTGGCTGCTGCCACCAATGTATAAGACGACCCGCTAATTTTGCCTATTATTTCTAAGGGAAATATATCGTCTTATACACGGAAAAATACAGTGTATATTATTTTCATTAAACCATAATATATTTGAACTGGTGTATAAGTCTATTGAAACTTTTTGACTCCACACAGAAATGAACTCTGCTTTCTGCTCTCACCCCTGTTTCAGATCAGATTTATCATTTGAACATTTGGCTGCTGCCACCAATGTATAAGACGACCCGCTAATTTTGCCTATTATTTCTAAGGAAAATATATCGTCTTATACACGGAAAAATACAGTGTATATTATTTTCATTAAACCATAATATATTTGAACTGGTGTATAAGTCTATTGAAACTTTTTGACTCCACACAGAAATGAACTCTGCTTTCTGCTCTCACCCCTGTTTCAGATCAGATTTATCATTTGAACATTTGAGAAGGAGTGCACAACTGTTTGCCAGCAGAATTGTTTCGCTATTACTGGCTGAGGTTAAAACTTTCAGATATGTTGTTGTTGTTAATATTATTTTTTAAATAGCTTTCCACATATGCCCCAAGGCGATTTACGAAACATAATAAAGACAGCTAAAACAATTACAAAAGAGCACAAAAAATATCACAAGGTGAGCTTTGAAAAGCCCCTGAGATGCAGGTCTTTATTACTGCTAGCAAAAGCAGTTTGCATCATTGAGAATGGCAGTGTTAATGAGCCTTTCTGTAACAATCAGCCTCTGCCCTCCTGTAGGAGAGAGGAGTGCTTCTCATTATTTGCACAACTTGTTTAGCTGCCATTTATCATTGAAATGCACACCCCCATTCTACTGGGCTGTTTACACGGCTATTAAAGGTGGTCACGCTGTGTTTCAAGACTTGCAAAATATTGTCTACTCTCTTCTACCGTGATGACAGTAGCATATTTCTGGAGGAGGAGTTGACTGGCCAGATTGTGTGTGTGTGTGTGTGTTTCAGTGCTAAAAACCACTCTCTGTCTAATCAAATCATAGTAAAATGCTGCAAAGTCCAGTGCATTTCAGTTAAAAACAACATGCGTCAGAGACATGGACTGAGAATCGGGTTCTACAGGTGTGGGCAACCCCTAGGATTCGCCAGATTGTTGACTGGGAGAAGACTTTACTACCACATAACCCTGATTGTGTTGGCTGCCACTTGGTACAAATGCTGGCAAACATGCCGCACAAATGACAATATTGGGGATCCATTGAGAATCTTTCGCAAAAAGTCAGGATTGTTTTGCAGTAGAAAAAAAGGCTCTTCTTTTTAGTACATTATTTCGGAATATTAGATGAACGATGAGGATGTTGTGTGGCAGCTTGCCAGAAAATCTAGAAGAAAACCCCCAGCAATTATACCACTATAAATGGCAAGTGCAAAAAGGTCCTTGCGTGTCAAGGTCCCCCAAGCCACCCCTAAATAATTCACAATTCACATTTTTGTTTAAGGTTTTTGGCATAATTTTGGCCACAACTTTATTAAAATACATAAATGTGAGTGGTTGCTTAGGCATTGGTTCCAACTATCTGTCCCCCGCCCTGGGACAGAACTGACTTCTGGATTCCAGTGAAAGCCAGTCAGGAAAAACAATCCTGGGGAGAGCATGGAGCCGGGCACTAGACCCTCACCCCTCCCCGCATGCTCCCAGGGGCTTGCATGGCCCTAAGCCCCATTCAGGGGTACGGACGAAAGAATGGCAAGCCCCTGGATTCCTTTAACGGAATTCCCTTGCAGCAGCAGCATTGGAGGGGCAGGCACCGCCAATCCTTACCCCTCCACCAACCAATTTTCTAACCAATGCCTAACTGCAACCTTACAAGTTGTGACGATTTGCTACGCAGTAGGCAAAACCCAAATGGCACCAGCCAATCTGCCAAATGGACAAAATTCCTACCAGGCCCCTGCCCTAAAAGCAGACGACCCCATGACACAATAGCTGCCCTAGATTAGGGAGGGTGGGTGGGTGAGCTGATGCACGCAGCAAAAGAGCCCAGTCAGTGCTGCGTGACTTGATTTTATAACCTTTGGTCCACCCCCCTAGAATGGCAACACCAAAATTTGCCCAGTAACCCAACTGCCCAATCACTGCGGATGATCATCCATACTAACCCGCCCAACAACAGAGGGGGGGGCTGTCAGACCCCACCGCAACACATGCTCTCTATGAAGGAGAACACACTATACTGAAAGGAGAGCTGGCAATCTGTATAAAGAATTATTTCACCCTGGCATCCTGCAGTGAGGAGAAGGAGTGCTGGAGGTTTTTTTGGAGGGAGAAAAGATTGTATTATTCACATCAGGCTCACAACTGTCAAATCAAATGATTAAATGTATTTTATATGATCGCATTAAAGACACTGTTTCCCGAGGTTACAGAGAGCATATAAGATTTGATATTGTTCAGAAAATTAAGTTCCTGTCTTTGTTTCCAGTATCTTTTTTCCCTCTTATCCATGTTGCTCTCTCACAGAAGTTCATCCAAGGATGAACAATTTTCATGCAAGATTTATAGCCTTATTTGTTTTTGAAGACTTCTTTTTCTTACAATGTGAAATGCTTTTGTGATAAAGATCTTTCTTGAGGTCTCCTGCTTAGCATGTATTTATGCATGCTCATTACATAACCATTAAGGGTTGGTTAGAGTAGAAAAGATTTTAATTTCTTGTGGATTCGTGCATAATTTGAGTTATGTTTGTGTTATATTCACTGGCAATGGGAATTTGCTGGTGGTGAACCAGTTCCTTTTAGCTGTATTTGCAGGACAGTTTGTTCCCAGCCCATGGACATTCTGCAGAACTTTTGGCTACTATTGACCAAGCAACATGAGCTGGTGGCATAAAACTGTATTTAAGTTGGTTTCTCAGAAACAGTTTTTCGTTTCCTTTGCATATCAGCAAGAAAGGTGTCCATGATGCACTGCAATATACTTTTACCAAAATCAATGGCACAACTTTCTTTGTTTGTTCATTTTTGCACCTGGTCACTTTTCTGCTTAAAAACTAAATAACGAAAGCAGTGTTCATGTGAAAAATACCCGATTTAAATGTAAAAATATGTCAATAAAATTGACAGCCGATATGACTGCTCCAGAAATATAAAAAATTAACATAAAATACTCTAAACCAGTCTTCTCCAATGTGGTGTCCTCCACTTTTTTGGGGGGAGGGACTACAATTCCCATCAGCCCCCGCCAGCACGTTCAGTGGTTAGGGATGATGTGAGGTGTAGTACCAGGCAACCCAGAGTTCCCTATGGAGAGGGACTGATTGTTAAACCATTCTGAGAATTGCAGCTCTGTGAGGGGAATAGGGGTCTTCAAGCAACTCTCAGCACCCTTAACAAAGTACAGTTCCCAGGATTCTTTGGGGGGAAGGCATGATGGTTTAAGGTGGTATGATGTTGCCCTAAATGCATAGCACAGATGGGGTCAGCGTTCCAGACATTCTGATGCCCTGGTTAGCAGCTATAATTGTATTATGTACATTGAATGAATCCCTCTCTCTCTCTCTCTCTCTCTCTCTCTCTCTCTGGAGATGGGCAGGGAAAAATAAATAAAGTAAGTAAGTAAGTAAGTAAGTAAGTAGGTAAGTACAGTGGTACCTCTGGTTAAGAACTTAATTCGTTCTGGAGGTCCGTTCTTAACCTGAAACTGTTCTTAACCTGAAGCACCACTTTAGCTAATGGGGCCTCCCGCTGCCGCTGCGCCGCCACTGTGCGATTTCTGTTCTTAACCCGAGGTAAAGTTCTTAACCCAAGGTACTATTTCTGGATTAGCGGAGTCTGTAACCTGAAGTGTCTGTAACCTGAAGCATCTGTAACCCGAGGTACCACTGAATGAAAAATGTTAGCATGGCCATTCTGGTAATTCTGTGGTCAAGGAGGCAGCCTATTGAGCTTAGCCCCCCCCCCATCCCCACCCCAAGGCCTAATAGTGTCATTGAGTGCCCTGTTTTACTCTCTTCCAATCTCCCCATGTGGAAATCTCAAGCTCTGCTTTTGGGAACACTGGCGCAGTGAGGGCAAAATCTGCCCTCCACCCCCAGTGTCCTCACCCTCACTGCCAGGAATTCTGCAGAGTCCCAACTTCACAGAGACTGCACTGCATTCCTCTCTCTACCTGCTCCAAGGTCCTTGCAATATTTGAGCCTTCCCGCTGCACACATCTTACCAGGGCTGGCTTTAGGTTTGATGAGGCCCTAAGCTACTGAAGGTAATAGGGCCCTTTACGTGTCCTGCTGTCCTTTGTCAACAACAAATTGTCACTATTTTTTGCATTGAATATATGCTATATAGTAATGTATGGACCTAATAGGTATCTAAAGCCATTTGCACAAAACAAAATATGTGTTTTATCAAAGTAATTGTTGAACTTATGTTATATTTTGGGAATGTACATCTAGTTTTTTCCTTTAAAATTTTTTGGGGGCCCCAAGAGAGTGGGGCCCTAAGCTATAGCTTGTTTAGCTTATATGTAAATCCGGCATTGCATCAAACCCATAACAGCAATGAGCATTTTGCTAGCGGTATTAATTTTTTAAAAAATAAAATAAAAACGTTCCCACTTAAGATTTGCTGTTACAGTGGTGGGAATCGGTCTTTTGCAAACCATTTTAGTCAGTCTGTGTAATATTAGAAAACCTTATGTTTCTCCCACTGAAAACTGTATACTAAATTGGTACATTTTAGGAGCCCCAATATATCAGAATTTCCTGAGGAAGTCTCAAGTAAAGCTGTTCCGGTGAACTTTCCCCTACATCCCCGGTCCTACATCTGTTTGCTGGGTGCCGGCTGTAATAAATACTCATCATAAAAGGCCTTTGAGGTTTTCATGTCTCAAAAGGAGCATTCTGACATTTGGCAAGGGATAAAAAAACAACTTCAACACCAAGGGTGGGGCTACCCTTGGCTTTGAAGGACAGAAGCATGTTTCTCTATTTCTGAGCTGCCATGTAAGAATATAAACTTTGACAACACCCAAATACTCTCAGCGTTCACTTATAACCTAAGCTTCTTTTGTTGACTGAAGGAGAAAGCCTGGCTTCTCCCCCCCCCCCGCCACTTGCACATCCCTAGAAACACATGTGTGGCACACTCTTAAATATTGTTCTGATTATATTTCATGAATGCAATGCTGTCACATCATGAAAATGTGCTTCAGAACCCCGCAGTGAGGATGCAGATGTCCCTGTGTTCATCCTGATTCGTTATAAATGTTAAGTAGCATTTATTCCGAAACAGACCTTTAGGGGAGTAACTTCCCTGAAAGCTACCCATTCATTCCTACTTACAGTGCTTATCAATACGCACATGTGTATGCGTAGTTTGCTGCAGCTATCAGTTCCTTCAGCACACTTGTTTCATCAATACACACCAGCACTGTGTATTAAAACTGTTAAGTTGTGGGTGAACATATCAGACGACACAGCGATTCTTCAAACAGCTCTTGTTTATTCACAGGCCAGAACAGAACTGAACTGAAGGGTTCAGCCAGCCTGCTTATATAGAGCTCCATTACAACGCAACAGTAACAACTTTCTGTAACTATCCAATCACTGAATGTCACTTTCAATTCCTTATTTGCATATGTGGACCTGAGTGAAAACTATCTACAGTATCCCCCTGCTGGCCCAGGGTGAGAACTTCAGTACATAACAAAAGCACTGCACAGAAAGAACCCTGGCACATTCCTCTTTGTTATAATCACATGAAGGCTGCTTCTTTGCAGTGCTTTATGGATGCTCGCAGTTTGTCGAAGCTTTCAATTGCTTCGGCTTATTTATTTTACCAGTGCCAAAGAGTGCATGTGCATATCAGTAAAACACCCCACTAAAAGAATCCTGGTGCAATAACAATCACATCAAGATTGCTTTTTTGGTAGGGTTTTTTTAAACAACAACAACAACAAAATCAGTATTGACACATGTGTGCATCAGGATTGGGGAGGGAGCAGGGAGTTTCCGTGCACTGAGAGAAGCTGAAAGCTACAGCAAGTTTTGCATGTTCCAGTTGTTAATTTTATAAATTCCCCTGGTTAAAATGGGAATCCCGGAGGTGTGTGGGACATGGGGCAGAGGAAAGCTAACGGCAATAGCTGCCAGTGGGGCTGCATTGCTTAACCTGCTTTCCCAATCCCACACACATCACTGCCCCTTACTGAGAGAGGGGCAAGGCAGGAGGAGTTTGGGTCAGTGCAGGCACAGGATGGGGAATCCTGGACAGGCCCTGCCACTGCACACACCATGCTAAGCCCATTCTGCCTTAGCCCCCTTCCCCTTGCTAAACAGCAGTGACATGTGGAGCTGGGAAGGCAAGTGTCAGGCAGCAGAGGAACATAGCTGTCAATGCTTCCCTTTTTTTATGGGAAATTCCTTTATTCTGAATAGGATTCCTGACAAGAAAAGGGAAAAGTTGACAGCTAGGGAGGAAACACCCCCCACGGCAGGTTGCCAGGAATGGACAAGCCAAGGAAAAGTCCTTACCACCCACTTTTTATTCAATATTCGCAGAGGAGAGGCTTGGGAATGCCTCTCCTCTGTGAATAGACCTACATTGGCTCCCAGTACGTTTCCGAGCACAATTCAAATTTGCTGCTGACCTTTAAAGCCCTAAACGGCCTCGGTCCAGTATATCTGAAGGAGCGTCTCCACCCCCATCGTTCTACCCGGACACTGAAGTCCAGTGCCGAGGGCCTTCTGGTGGTTACCTCACTGCGAGAAGTGAGGTTACAGGGAACCAGGCAGAGGGCCTTCTCGGTAGTGGCACCCGCCCTGTGGAACACCCTCGCACCAGATGTCAAAGAGAACAACAACTACCAGACTTTCAGAAGACATCTGAAGGCAGCCCTGTTTTGGGAAGCTTTTAATGTTTGATGTATTACAGTATTTTAATATTTTTTGGGAAGCTGCCCAGAGTGGCTGGGGAGGCCCAGCCAGATGGGCGGGGTATAAATAATAAATTGTTGTTGTTATTATTATTATTATTATTATTATTATTATTATTATTAGGAATGCGGCCTCTTGGAATAATGGCGTTGTCCCAAGTGAGTCTCCACCCCCTCCGTCTCTCCTACTTCCTCATGCATCATTGTTACAGGTACAAAAAGGACCCTCTGCCTTTGAGCTCTTTTCTCTCCTACTTTCAAGGCTCACTGGGTTCTGGGAGATGGAGGGTCTGGATTGCTTTCTAAAGACACAGCGTCCATCAGCTGTCGCGTCCCTGGTGCTTCCTCTTCCTCTTCCATTATTTCCCAGCTTTCCCCCTCATCTGCCTCTGAGCTGTGATCTCCCTCAAACCCCTGTTGTTATTCTGAACTGCCTTCTTCTTATCTGATAGGGTCAGGCCACCATTCCTCCTCTGCCCAGTCCCTGACAGTGGGTGAGCAACACTGTCTCATTCACACCGCCCCACCAGCCACTACCGGCCAATGGAACCATCAGTAAATGGAAGCAGAGACATTTACTAATCCTTAACATTGGTTAGAGAAATTGCTCTTTGTTGACTTTCTTCTTGCCCCACATGTTTTTAAGGCACAAATCCTTGGCTAGAAGATATATAGCTATTTTAATTGCAGGTCTCAGAAATAAATGAGGTATTTTAGGGGAGAGGAAGGATTAGCAATAAATGCGCCTACATCCAACATTGCTGTCCAGGCAGGCAGTGGAAAGGAAGGGAAAAACAAGCAAATCAGAAGGCTGTTCAATGTATATAACAGAGTATGAAATGGTTAACTTTATGGTTTACACGGTGCAAAAATTACAATATTTTAAATGGCAGGTACGAACTCAACCTTTGTTGCTGGCAGTTTCTGGGCTCCTGCTATTTAAATAAATATATTGATATTACATTTGCTCGTTTCTGTTTTCCTGTTACCTACCCAGTTCCCCATGACATTTTAAAAATAAATTGTCCATGGCTCAGTAAGTTTCATTAATCAATTCACTCAACGCTCTGGAATGGCTTTTGCATTGTATACTAATGACCTGAGAAATTCAATTAAGAAATAATACGCTAACCCTTTCTCCAAGGAGCTCGGAGCAAGCGTACATGGGTCTTAAGCCATCATCCTAACCAACAATCATAGGAGGAAGGTTAGACTATGGCTGGCCTTATACATACAATTGATTGAATTGGGAACAAAGTGATAAGAATTATGAAGTTGTACAATTATGAGGGCAGGATTGCAATTTTGAACTCTCCTTTACAGAAAAAAGCTCCCTAGCAGGGAGTTGACTGAGCTAGAACCAGTGCTGTGTGGTCAGTGGACTAGGGGAATTAGACTAGTCCCCCAAATGTTCCTGGGATGCGGGTGGCACTGTGGTCTAAACCACTGAGCCTCTTGGACTTGCCAATCAGAAGGTCGGCAGTTCGAATCCCCGCCATGGGATGAGCTCCCGTTGCTCTGTCCCAGCTCCTGCCAACCTAGCAGTTCAAAAGCATGCCTGTTCAAGTAGATAAATAGGTACCACTGTGACAGGAAGGTAAACGGCGTTTCCGTGCACTCTGGTTTCCGTAGCAGTGTCCCGTTGCGCCAGAAGCAGTTTAGTCATGCTGGCCACATGACCTGGAAAGCTGTCTGTGGACAAAAGCCGGCTCCCTTGGCCTGAAAGCAAGATGAGTGCTGCAACCCTATAGTCGCCTTTGACTGGATGTAAGCGTCCAGGGGTCCTTTATCACCATCACAAACTGGCACCTCTAGCCCTACTGCTTCCCCTACCAAAAAAATTAACCACAAGCCACTGGCTAGGACTTATCTCCTCAATAGGCTAGGAGTGTTGTTGTTTTATCTGCAAGGATTTTTTTAAAAAAATAATCCTGGAGAATATTCTAAAATTGTGGCATACCACTACCTGCAGTAATGTGGTCTATTCTACCACTCTAGACCAGGCCTTGGAGACAGAATCTTAGAACTGTAGAGTTTGATGGGGTCTCAGAGGCAGAGTAAGGACATCCACTGCTACAGCTTCCATGATAGGTGGTCATCCAAGTTCTGCTAAAACTTGTAATTTGATCCTATTTGTCTAGACCAAGCATAGCCAGACTTGGCCCTCCAGATGTTTTGGGACTACAATTCCCATCATCCCTGACCACTGGTCCTGTTAGCTAGGGATGATGGGAGTTGTAGTCCCAAAACAGCTGGAGGGCCAAGTTTGGCCATGCCTGGTCTAGGATCCTACCCTCTGAACTGGGGTGGTGGTGGTATTCTCCATTTTATTTTTATTTTTTTAATAAGATATTTATTAAAAAAATTTAAAGTATTACAGTAAAAATGAAAAAAAACACAAAAATACAAAATAAAAATAGTTAAAAACATACAAAGTTTCCATTGCTTATTTTCCTTTAGCTTGTTTCCTGGACCTCCTCATACCTCCCTTTTTTGTATTCCACTTCAAATTTTTGGTTCAGCAAATCCTTACCATTAGATTTTTACCTATTTATATCCCTTTTTCCACATTCTCTTAAAGCATTACATCTGGAAATCACTTAATTTCTCTCCAACATCATTCTAACATTCATTAATTTTACAATATTTCTGTAGATAATCTTTAAATTTCTTCCAATCTTCTTCCACTGACTCTTCTCCCTGGTCTTGGATTCTGCCAGTCATTTCTGCCAGTCCCATGTAGTCTATCACCTTCGCCTGCCATTCTTCCAAAGTGGGTAGATCTTGTGTCTTCCAATACTTTGCAATAAGTATTCTTACTGCTGCTGTAGCGTACATAAAAAAAGTTCTGTCCTTCTTTAACACCAATTGGCCAACAATGCCCAGAAGAAAGGCCTCTGGTTTCTTCAGGAAGGTATATTTAAATACCTTTTTCATTTCATTATAGATCATTTCCCAGAAAGCCTTAATCCTTGGGCACGTCCACCAAAGGTGAAAGAATGTACCTTCAGTTTCTTTACATTTCCAACATTTATTATCGGGCAAATGATAGATTTTTGCAAGCTTGACTGGTGTCATGTACCACCTGTATATCATTTTCATAATATTCTCTCTTAAGGCATTACATGCCGTAAATTTCATACCTGTGGTCCACAACTGTTCCCAGTCAGCAAACATTATATTATGTCCAACATCTTGTGCCCATTTAATTAGAAGGGACCGGTTGGTCAAGGGTATACAGGTCGGAGCCAAACAGTACAAACTGAGAGCATTTGCAGATGACTTAGTATTGACGTTACAGGAGCCAGAATCTAGTACTAAAAGGGTTTTAGAATTAATTCAAGAATTTGGTCAAGTGGCAGGATTTAAACTGAACAAGCTAAAAACTAAGGTTTTAGAGAAAAATTTAACACCGATTGAAAGAGAGAGGTTTCAGAGTGAGACAGGTCTGACTGTGGTTAAGGAAGTGAAATACCTGGGGATTAATATGACAGCTAAAAATGGGAATTTATTTAAAGATAATTATGAAAAATGTTGGACGGAAGTGAAAAAAGACTTAGAAATTTGGTCAAATTTGAAGCTTTCCTTGTTGGGTCGAATTGCAGCTATAAAGATGAATGTATTGCCTAGAATGTTGTTTTTGTTTCAAACACTGCAAATTGTGGACAAGATGGACTGTTTCAAGAAGTGGCAGAGAGATATCTCTAGATTTGTCTGGCAGGGCAAGAAGCCCAGAATAAAATTTAAGATATTAACTGATGTAAAGGAAAGGGGTGGATTTGCCCTGCCAGACTTTAAACTTTACTATGAATCAGCAGCATTCTGCTGGTTGAAAGACTGGCTGCCTCTTGAGAACACAGACATTCTGGATTTAGAAGGTTTTAACAATGTTTTTGGGTGGCATGCATATTTGTGGTACGACAAGGTTAAAGCACATAAAGTATTTAAAAATCATATTGTCAGGAAAGCACTGTTCAACTTATTGGAAAATAAAACTCCATTTTATCCTTTCTAGGTTAGATTTGGGGATGGGGGGAGGATAGCTTAAGGTTGCTCTGTGAAATTCTTCGCTGGGTAGCGAATTGAACCTGGGTCTTCTGAGTCCTAGTCTGAAATCATACTACACTGGCTCCTAATTCTCCACTTGAAGCTGTTGCCAGGAGCCAATGATAAGTTATGACTTTCAAGAAATTCTTAGTACAATAACGGTGGGATCAGTGTTCTGGTCTGGTTGAAGGCATCAGCTGGGGATGGACTGCCCCCGTCTTTTGGAAATGTCAAACAAAACCCACATTTTGGTTACACCAACTAGTTACGCAAACATGAATTATATTCGGTGCTTCCAAGTACGTTTGATGTTGTTCCCAACAAAGCGATTAGCAAGTCCATATTTCCCCATGCAAATAGCTTCATTTGTAGTCCTGTTGCATTGCATGATGATGCACACAAGACCCTCTCCTTCTAAACAATGCTCTGGAACCGTTTTTGATTGACACCGACTCGTATTTCTGAGCAAATCTCTCTGTGTGTACATATGTATACAATTAATTGGGGCAGATTTGGCTGCAAGCAAGGAGAGAAGAAACAGACGGGCAGACAGTTAAAATGAAAGCAAAGACTTTTGCTGTTGGAGGTTTACGCCAACTGCTGTCACTCAGCCTCCCAACTGGTTATTGACTAGAGATGCCTCGTTGGTATTCCTAAAGCTACGGAGCTTTATGCAGCCATATGTCAACATATCAGTTATCATGGCATTGGCATGCAGGAATTTTGGAGTTTAGTTTCTGTCAAGCCTCTTCATTAACACACTTAAGCGTTATGGCACTCGATTTGTTATGCCATGGCTGAATCACAAGACTTCATTCCAGCTGATCTCATAACAACTCTCCTACACAGGCATCCCTCCTTTACGTGCGACAGTATCTTTAAAATGTAGTATAAACACCGACAACTGGGAAACACTGGCCTGTGAGCGCTCCGATTGGAGAACAGCCTTTACCAAAGGTGTCATGGTAGAGATGCTCAAACTCAGGACGCAAGGGAGCAACGTGCGAAGAGGAAGACACACTTGGCAAATCTTCACCATGATCAACTCCTGCTCGGAAACCTATGTCCCCACTGTGGAAGGATGTGTGGATCCAGAAGTGGCCTCCAGAGTCACTTATGGACTTACTGTTTAAATCGTGTTCATGGAAGACAATCTTACTCGGCTACGAGTGATCGCCAAAGAAGAAGAGGAGGACGACGTGGCACAGGGAAATCAACAATTAATTTCAGACCTGGAAATGGTGGGAGAGAGCTGGAAAGTCCTTGCAGCTCATGAGGAGACCCTCTCCAGAGCCCAAGGAGCATTTCAGCAAGCCCAAAGTCAATTTGGGGGTGTCCATGGAGGAAGGACACCCCATAAAGGACCATAAAAAAGGCTGATCACCGAAGAATTGATGCTTTTGAATTATGGTGCTGGAGGAGACTCTTGAGAGTCCCATGGACTGCAAGAAGATCAAACCCATCCATTCTTAAGGAAATCAGCCCTGAGTGCTCACTGGAAGGACAGATCCTGAAGCTGAGGCTCCAATACTTTGGCCACCTCATGAGAAGAGAAGACTCGCTGGAAAAGACCCTGATGTTGGGAAAGATGGAGGGCACAAGGAGAAGGGGACGGCAGAGGACGAGATGGTTGGACAGTGTTCTCGAAGCTACCAGCATGAGTTTGACCAAACTACGGGAGGCAGTGGAAGACAGAAGTGCCTGGTGTGCTCTGGTCCATGGGGTCACGAAGAGTCGGACATGACTAAATGACTAAACAACGTGGAGGAAGGAGAGGTGGGAAATCTCCATTGCAGTAGCAGAAGTCCTAGCACCGACTTCTGCTAGCAGAAGCATAGGGTTGAATTCAGCCCATTTCTGTTTACCAGTCATCTTAAGCTAAGAATCCAGATGTCTTCTAACACTGTGGGTGCCCCCACTGAACATCTCTCAACATTTCTTGAGCTGAACACTTCTTTATACATGGGATGCTCATTAAATAAAAAGAGAGAGGCTCTTTTGGGGGGTATGCTTTATATAAAAAAAAATTAAAAGGAAAAAAAATCAATTTCAAAAGCATTTGCTTTTGGGCTCAGAAGTTGCAGAGCCCTTGAATGGAACATCTGATGGTCTCCATTGCTAATGTGGCAATTTCTCCCTATTTCCTTTCCATGAAACATTGCTTAGAAATCAATTTTTCCTAGCAAGATGAGAAAATGAGACCAGTTGTACTTCAGAGCACCACTTCAAAGATTGTATTGATCTTCGGGGTTTTACTGAACGTTTCATCAAGGGCTTTCTTCAAAGTCATTTCTCGCGTGCTTTTGTTGGGATATGTTCTTCTTATGAGGCAAAATACCTTCTTTTTAAAGCGATTGACCTTCTAAGGCAGAAGCATCGACGATTGAAGTTTTTTGATGTTCTTAGAGGTTCAGGCATGTACACGACATGTATTTGGCAATGCAGACTTGATGCTTCCGGTGTTCAGACACCTATTTAAAGTAGTTAAATATTTCATCCTAGCCAGCAATCTGTCATTTGCGACAGGCAGGGTAAAGAGAGGGTGTGCATTTTGCTGGTTCCCACGAGAGACAGTGAATCATGATGCTATCTACATGATGCATGACACCAGAGCAGCCCTTTTCATTGAGGACTATGCCGTCTAGCATTCAGGTTGGAGGAGACGCACTTCATTGGAAATTAAACTTTAACATTAGAAAACTTTACTTGCAGAAACTTATAGTTATAGATGAATTTAAACAATACTTACAGTCACATCCTCATCCAAACATGGCTTTACAGTCTCTTCTTCTAACTTCCAAACAACTGTATTTTCCTCTCTTTCCAGAGCTCATCAGGGATCCGGGTGGTGCTGTGGGTTAAACCACAGAGCCTAGGACTTGCCCATCAGAAGGCCGCGTTTCGAATCCCCGCAACGGGGTGAGCTCCCGTTGCTCAGTCCCTGCTCCTGCCCACCTAGTAGTTCAAAATCACATCAAAGTGCAAGTAGATAAATAGGTACTGCTCCGGCAGGAAGGTAAACGGCGTTTCCGTGAGCTGCTCTGGTTCACCAGAAGCGGCTTAGTCATGCTGGCCACATGACCCGGAAGCTGTACGCCGGCTCCCTCGGCCAATAAAGTGGGATGAGCGCCGCAACCCCAGAGTCGGCCACGACTGGACCTAACAGTCAGGGGTCCCTTTACCTTTACCTTTAGAGCTCATCACTCAGCGTTCTGCCTTGCAATTCCTATGAGAGATTTCCCCCTTTACCTTCTCCTGCAGCTTTTGCTCTCTTTCTTTCAAGCTGAGAGGAAGCACTCCAACACTCTAATCAACTTAGCAGCGTTCACAGTGGATTCTAAAACACAGTCATCTCGTTTCACATCAAATGGAGCCTCACCTTCACCATGTGACCAATGCTAGCCAATCACATGAGAACTACTAGAGATCTCTCTAGAATTCAGTTACCAACCAATCAGATTTAAACACATAGTAATGCATAAAAGCATTTACAATTTCAGTGAATAAAATTACTATACTTAACAGGCTTCCCACTGAGGCATCTGATTGGCCACTGTGAAAACAGGATGCTGGAGTAAATGGACCTTATAGGTTCTTGCATGGAAAAAGGGGAAAGTGTAGTCGGGGCAGATTGTGGTGAGTGCTACTCCATAGTAATAATGACACCTGCCGTTAATCCTGCTCTAATCTGAATGACCCTGCCTCTTTATTTCCGTAGCTTCATCCTCGGTTTTCTTCTTTAGTATGTTAATTCTTAGACATGCAATGGAACATCAAGAGCTGGTTTTTAATATCCAGCCACAGGAGGGCTGGTGAAACTTGTTGGACCTCCAGATGTTACTGGACTACAACTCCCAGCATCCCTGGTGATTGGCCACACTGCCTGGGGCTGATGGGAGTTGTAGTCCAACAACATCCGGAGTGCCACAACTCATCCCAGGGACAGTATGACTAAGGGGGCTGGTCCCCTGCAACAGCAGAAGCATGCTACCATTATAAACCCTGAACGTTTTACACATCATAAAACCAAGACACATTGTTCCTTCCATGTAAAGATTGCCTTGATTGCAGCAGTTTACACGTTTCCTTTGATGTGATCATAAAATACATCAAGAGCTGAGACAGACTTTCTCGGAAAAGTTTTGCCCCATAACGTTCAGGATGGGGTCGGGGATGAAAGGAAGTCTAAGGGCACAGGGTTTCAATGCCCCCTCCCTTTCTTCATCAAACCACACTCTTCCTCCCTTTTGGCACCCATCCCTCTAAAGTTCAGATTTGAATCCAATACTTCAGCCCAATGCCTCCCTTAGTGCTATTTGCGCTATTAACATGAAGCATGGGATGAAGAGTTGAAACAGGGCCTGTTTCTAGGCACCACCTATTATTTTTGCATTGTACAAGGTTTATATGTTGTTTAATCCCCAAGTGTGTGTGGGGGGGGGTTACACCCTATATATCTATACCTATATATATTTGTATCTATATCTATATATCTACAGTGGTACCTTGGGTTACAGATGCTTCAGGTTACAGACGCTTCAGGTTACAGACTCCACTAACCCAGAAATAGTACCTCAAGTTAAGAACTTTGCTTCAGAATGAGAACAGAAATCGTGGTGTGGCGGCAGTGGGAGGCCCCATTAGCTAAAGTGGTACCTCAGGTTAAGAACAGTTTCAGGTTAAGAATGGACATCCAGAACGAATTAAGTTCTTAACCCAAGGTACCACTGTATATCTTAAAAATGACAAAATCATTCAGGGGGTGCAGTGCCACCACAAGGCATTGCAAATATTGAACTTCCCAAATCAAAGATGCACATCCTAGGAACCTCCTAGCAACCATTGTGGTGTGGGGGGAAGGGAGGGGGAGGGGAGGGAGAGAGAGAGAGAGAGAACAAATATACAAAAGCCCTATAGATCTGAACTCTGGGAACTGGCGTGCCCTATAAAAGGAGAGGAAATATGAACATGCAACAGAGGAAAAGGGAAACAGAACAGAGTCATTCACAGTCAGGAAGCAGATAGATAGACAGATGCAAAAAAAAACCCACTGCCATCACTTCCCCAGACCAGTGGCACAAAGTGAAGGAAGGGTGTAGAAGAAAAAATATATATCTCAAGGGTTGTTTCCTCCTCCTCCTGAAAGGATTTTCAATTGACAGGAAATATCTCAAATAATTAGACCTCCTTTGCTTTATAAAGATGTGTCTATTGATTAAGTTTATTGAGAGCCAGTGGGATGTAGCAGTTAGAGTCTCAGACTAGGACCTGGGAGACCTGGATGCAAATCACTCAGCCATGAAGCTCACTATGTGGCCTTGGGCCAACCACTGCCTCTTGGTCTAACCTACCTCACAGGGTTGTTGTGGGGGCTAGGTGGGCGAAGAAGCATGTACACCACCTTCAGTTCCTTGGAGGAAAAAGTAGGATATAAATGCAATAAATTAATAAATGTGGCTATTGTAATTGGTTTTAGCATTTCTATTGCACGTGTAAGTCACTGTGAGTCATTTTAATGAGTAATATGGCGTTGTTGTTGCTGCTGCTGCTGCTGTTTCCAAAGCTGTCCCCCAAATAGGACAGCAATAGCTTTGCCTCCCTGGTTGCTTCCCCGATGATAAACACAGAATAAAAAATTGCTTTCTGCTCTCAGTTCTCACTCACCCAATATCAGTCTGCCCTTCTCCATTTTGGGCTTCTTTGATTTGGTTTCTCCCAACCTTCCCATCCCCAGATTCCTCTTATTTCCAATAAGTTGCCATGTGAAGGGGGAGGAAGAAGGGAAAGAGGAGAAGAAGAAGAAGAAGAAGAAGAAGAAGAAGAAGAAGAAGAAGAAGAAGAAGATCCCATCCAACATTTCATTTCAGCTCAGTGTTCTCCCTCCATCAGTGAGGAGAGGAGAGAGCCTCCACAACCTCGTCCCTTTATTGCTAGTTGTCTGTCTGGACTGGCTCCAACACACCATGTTTGATAAGATCCTGGATCAGAAGAACTTGGTAGACCATGTTATAGAAAACCACTTGTGTGTGCTGTAGTCTCACAGCAGCACCAAATGGGGTGTGTGAGAGTGAGTGAAAGAACCCAACAGGCATGCATTCTTGTTTATTCTCTCTGAATACCCTTCCTATCCCTTAAAACACACACACAAATCAATACACGGCTGTATCTTGCTTTTACAATGTACAAGGACATGCATGGTGTGGGGGAGCACATTTTTGAAGAAAGAAGCAGAAGCTGCCGAAACGTGTTTTTTTGGATATAGAGCTGAAGATTACTTTGCCTCCTGTTCCTACTGGAAGCCTCAAGCTGAGACCTTCACTGAAATAAAAGCTGGCATGAGATCCATGGGGAGGGGAAGGTGAATATCTGTGCTTTTGATGATAAGTTATACTCTGGAACAAGCATAAAAAGGGGAACATTTTGGTATTCTGCATTTTCCCCCAGAGGGAAAACTGAATGAATGCTTTTTTTTTTTTTACAAGCCAGGACAAAGATTTGGGAGGGGAGTAGGGAGGGTCTGCCTGAAGTTCTTCTTCTGCCAGTTAGAAAAGATGCAGCATTTTAGAAAATGGTTTCTCCACTGACAGGCAGCAGCTGCCAATTGAAATGACAACTGCTATATCACACAAGCCTCTCTGTGTGTGTGTTTAATGGAAGCACAGATGATGAGCTGAGGGTGATGGCTGGGCAGATAGCATATCAGGCACGCTGTGGGCAAACCTGATAGCGAGCTAATCCCCCTTCCGCCTGCGTCTTCCAGGCAAAGACTGCCGTTGCGGCAGAGGTGATGTTCTCAGCCAATGGCTCGCAAAAAAGATGTGTCAGGACTCAAGACAAGCCCGGTGTCAGTCGCAGAGATTGCCAGACCTTTGGCTCGGGACATCAGGGCATGGGAGGAGGCGTTTGAAGCTTACATGGGAGAGGGTTCAGAGCAGGCCTCGTTTATCATAATTCTTTGGCCTTACTGGTGCATTGGGCCGACTCTCTCAGAAAACGTTTCTGTGTTTTGGAATTAACGCGAGCCTTCGACTGCAAACTTCAGCAGGCAGATCTTACCAGCGTATTGTTATCCTCACTCCACTTTTTCTGGTGGTGAGCAGTTCTAGCGACGCAACGCTTACCCAGTTTCTTTTCTAAGGAAATCAGTTGAGGCATGCGCCATTTTGTAATGGTTGCTTCTGTTTACAAATATACATGCTGAGCATTTGTGGAGGCAGACCATCAGCCTTAGGACACCACAATGTCCACTGCTCACACATAACATCTGAGAGCACCCAAAGGATGCTCACAGACCCCCAAATTCTGTCCTCTGACTCTCCTAGTCTCAGACTGCAGATGGTCCTTTGTTTTCCTCTTATCCCTCCTGTCATCTTTGCTAGCTGCAGGTATTCTACCATTAGGATTTGCCAATCCACCGTGTTAGGTATTGCTATATTTTTCCAATTTCTTGCTGCTAAGATTCTGGCCACTGTTATCCCATATATGAACAATGTTCTTTTCAATTTCCCTATTTCTTTTGGCAATATACTTAATAGAAATATTTTTGGCCTTTTTTAATGTGAATTTGAATAATTTTTTAAGTTCTTCATATATATTATTCCAAAATACACAGATGTCTGTACACTTCCACCACATATGCAAGTAAGACCCAATTTATCTATTACACCTCCAACATATAGGTGATCTATTCTTGTACATGTTAGCTATTGTTTCCTTTTCAGTCACACCTAGATTACATTATTCTCAACTGGGGCTGGGAGGGGAAGTAGCTCACTATCAGATGCTTGCTGTGGTTCAAACAGACTATTTAAAGTTGCAGTCCCATAGGTCCTCCACTGGAGAGAAGGATCCTAGAGGGACAGAGTTTTCCCTCAAAGAGGGCGATCTGATGTTGAATGCCTCTTCCATGAGACAGCTAGTTCATCCCTGATGTCAGAGATGACAAAGAAGAGACCAGTTGGGGGCATGCCAGGCGAGGGGATCCTCAGTACTCCTAGAGCATAAGAAGCTGCTGCATACTGAGTCAGACTGTTGGTCTATCTAGCCAGAGGCAGATTTAGGGCTGTGTAAGCTGTGCAGTCACACAGGGCACACATCCTTCTCAAGGTTGCCTTCTCAAAGCCTGGTAAGCACTTGCCCAGCTTTGGGAATGAGGTGTGAGGACTCTGGCAGGGGACCTAGAGTCCTCCTGTCTCCTTCCTGAAGCCAGGCAAGTGCTTACTGGGCTTTGGGAAGGAGGTTGTTGTTGTTTAGTCGTTCAGTCGTGTCCGACTCTTCGTGACCCCATGGACCAGAGCACGCCAGGCACTCCTGTCTTCCACTGCCCCCCGCAGTTTGGTCACACTCATGTTTGTAGCTTCGACAACACTGTTCAACCATTTCGTCCTCTGTCGTCCCCTTCTCCTTGTGCCCTCCATCTTTCCCAACATCAGGGTCTTTTCCAGGGAATCTTCTCTTCTCATGAGGTGGCCAAAGTATTGGAGCCTCAGCTTCAGGATCTGTCCTTCCAGTGAGCACTCAAGGCTGATTTCCTTAAGAATGGATCAGTTTGATCTTCTTGCAGTCCATGGGACTCTCAAGAGTCTCCTCCAGCACCATAATTCAAAAGCATCAATTCTTTGGCGATCAGCCTTCTTTATGGTCCAGCTCTCACTTCCATACATCACTACTGGGAAAACCATAGCTTTAACTATACGGACCTTTGTCGGCAAGGCCCTGCCAGGTTAACGGCTGGAGGGAGGGGGTCATCTGGCCTCTCGCAGGGTTGTATATTGCCAAATTCCACCCCTGATCTAGCTGAGTACTTTCTACACTGATTGACAGTGCCTCTCCAGGATTCCAGCTAGGGGTCTTTTGCAGCTCCACACGGAGCTGTGGATTGAAACTGAGACCTTCTGCATTCAAAGCTGATGTTCTGCCATTGGACTACAGTCCTTTCTTAGGAAAACAAGTACAGCAAGGCACTGGAAAAAGGGAGTTGTCTACCTTGGTTTGCCCCATACCTCCTTTGTATTTATTTGTATTTTTGATGGACACTTTCCCTTAAGATATGCATTTTGCAAACATTGGGTGGTTTCAGAATTGCATCACAAAATTCAGATCAGCGCAGATTTCAAAGGATTGTGCTTTGGTTCTCATGTTGTTTTGGAAAGTTCAGATTTGGTAGATTCAACTTCAGATGCCAACGGAATCGAATTTCTCCTCCATCCCTTCCTAGCGCTGATCTATGGCCCTTTCCCTCATCTCATAAACCTGCAGCTACGTATGTGCTGGGGGCTGATTGCAATCGGCTGTGGTCTGACTAATGGCAGCATCAACAGAGATCTACTCTAATCCACAGAACAATTGACTCCTGGCATCAGTGCCCCAGCCTCCCAATAGATCATAGAAAAGGACATGGAAGCAAGATAGAGGGGCAGAAATGGTATGTCCTTTTGCTGAGAAAATACCAGGCGTCATTAGCAAACAGGGTTGGGGTTTTGAATGCAGATCCTTCCCCCACCACCATATTCCTTGTAGCTTTTTTTTAACCTTTTCCAAAGTGTGCATTCCAGTGCTCCAAGCATTACAGAGCATACATATTGCAGCAAAATAGCCCAAATAGCCGCATGGCATGCCTTGCTCTTTGTAACTACAGACCGTCTCCCTAGTGCGCTTGGTTCCTAAGCCATGCTCTTGATTAGCATGGTCAAGTGCAAATTGACAGACCAGGCTTCTCTTTCCCATCGTTTTCTTTCCTTTCTCTCATTCTTGTGCCAAGGTTCTCACCATTCAGTTTGGCCTTTACCGTGTCTCACCAGAGTCACCTTCTGTTTAATGCATTCGGGACACCTGGTGACTTGGACTGTCACTACATGGCGATGGTTAGCAGATGCTGATTTTTCAATAGCTGCCATAATTGTTACAGTGTGAGAAGAGCAACCAGGCAATGGTATTTCATCACCGTTACAAACAAGCTGCAATTTGCCCTCTCAGATTCCTGCTGTATGACATAACTAGAGTTGACTTTCACCATCAGCTCAGTCAAACACAACCTCCAGATTTGGAGAGTCTACTACCTTTGAATCCATTCTGAATCAAACCAAGATCTGGAGCTGGTCTGAAATGGATCAGGATTGGGCCTATCTATACCTCAGCTATCACATTATATACCAGGGTCTGGTGGCCCAACCATGTCTAATGGAAACCAACTTTTGAGATCTCTTGAGGGCACTTGAGAGTTCATCCAGTTGCTTCAGATTCATTCCAGATCAGATTCAGAGGAATCCTGCCACCCATAAACAGAACAGGAACTTGTCCAGCTAAAACAAACAGAATAGAAGGATTTCTGTTATTTGAGGTTCTCAGTTGGTCATGATCCCTGGCTTGGAACATAATCATATATAGCTCCTTGTCGTGTACTCACCACCAGTACTGAGTGCTGCTAGGCCAAAGACCCGTAAACAAGCCCTAAATTACCAACAGCTTAGTTCTAGAACTAGAATGCCAGTTGGACTACCAATTCTGTATACCATAGCAGGAAGAATAAGGATGGGGAGCCTGTGGCCCTCCAGAGATTATTGGACTCCAACTCCCAGGGATGATGGGAATTGTAGTCCAACAACATCTGGAGGGCCACAGGTTCACCATCCCTACTCTAATAGGAATACTGATGTGCCCATTCACATGGCCCTCTTCTAGCAGCCAACTAACTTTTACTCAGAGTAGACCCATTGAACCTAACTGATGAGTAAACATTAGTTGAATACTGTCCATGTTTCTGTGACAGGAGGCAAACATAGTTCAAGGACTATATGAATTTCCCCTATTTTTTCCCCTACTGTGCCAAAACTGGCATTGCATAGGCAGTACATTTATCCACAAAGAGTCACTATGCAATTTTTGCAAAGACAGGGTTTTCAAAATGGTAATTTAATTTGCATGGTATTCCAATTCGAAACACAACGGTGCTTTTGTTTTCCATTTAAGAACACATACCCGGCTTAATTGCATAATTCCCAGTTTAGAACTGAGTGAGCACCCTTGTTTTATTTCAAAGTATTTTCTACCGAGGCACAGCTGGAACATAATTAGCTATGTGAAAAATAAAAATGGAGAGCAGCATTTTATTAGAAAATTAAGAAGGGTTGTTTGCCCCGAAAAGTGGAGTTTGTAAATCATTGGAACATGAAATATCAAGCTAATATTCAACCATATATCTTATTTTCACTAAAAGCTTGGGGTACATATGTTGTATTTATATTTTATTGATCAATTTAAAGGTAGGATTATTTGAAAATTAGGATTATTTCATTGTAGACAAATTTGTATCTCTGCATTTTAGTGATGATGATAAACAAAAATACTTTTGGGATAGTGGGATAAAACATTTAATTTTTCAACTATTCAAAAGAACTGATGAGACTATTCTTTCACCCTTCCTCATACTGTGTGATAGGCACTGTTGTGATTTCACAACTGGTTGCTGCATTATTATTATTATTATTATTATTATTATTATTATTATTATTATCTGAATTTCTTTCCACATATATATCCCGAGGCAATTTGCAGACATGTCCCTAGAAACAGCTAGAATAATTTCTAAAACAGTTCAACAACTGGGTAAAAGTTTAAAAACAACACAGAAACTGTTCCTTCACAGAACTGCAATAACTGTTCAAAAATCTGATTTATCTGGCAATTACATGACAATTATCTGCAACCATGAATATGCAACACTTGCTTTGGGGAGCGAACAAAGGAACATATATTTTCAGTATTGCCATTTTTTCGGCTCACAAACACAACTAGTCTGTTGACTGTGTACTGTCAAGATGAAAATTCATTAGTGGCTCTGAGTGGTTATGTTCTCTGAGGGGTCAAGAGAATCCAACCACACGCACACACCCCTCAGGTTCTTAAGTAGCATCTGCTTCTTGAAGACAGCAGGTCTTTGAATATCAGTTAATGGAAGTCATAGGTAGAAAGAGTGCTGCTCCACTCAAGTCCTGCATAAGCATCAGTCTGGCCACTGTGTGAACAAGATGCTGGACTTTGGTATACAGAGGTATCACTGTATACCGGACCGAGGCCATTTAGGGCTTTAAAGGTCAGCGCCAACACTTTGAATTGTGCTCAGAAACGTACTGGGAGCCAATGCAGATCTCTCAGGACCGGAGTTATGTGGTCCCGGCAGCCACTCCCAGTCACCAGTCTAGCTGCCGCATTCTGGATTAATTGCAGTTTCCGGGTGACCTTCAAAGGTAGCCCCACGTAGAGCGCATTGCAGTAGTCTGAGCGGGAGATAACTACAGCATGCACCACTCTGGCAAGACAGTCCTCAGGCAGGTAGGGTCTCAGCCTGCGTACCAGATGGAGCTGGTAGACAGCCGCCCTGGACACAGAATTGACCTGTGCCTCCATGGACAGCTGTGAGTCCAAAATGACTCCCAGACTGCACACCTGGTCCTTCAGGGGCACAGTTACCCCATTCAGAACCAGGGAGTCCCCCACACCCACCTGCCCCTTGTCCCCCCCAAAACAGTACTTCTGTCTTGTCAGGATTCAACCTCAATCTGTTAGCCGCCATGTTTGCACCATGATGAATACTACTCCTTGGGAAACTTGAAATGTGCATTGCCAAGAACTTTCTGGGTTTTTTCTTGGCCCAACAATGCATTATCTTTGCCCGATTCTATGATTCTATATCTGGAGCTAGCAGTGGGTGGGGCCTGAGCTTTTGACGAGTGGAGCCATTCAGACACACGCATGCACACATCTGCGCACAAACACAAAGATTCATATGCTTCCCCACCATCGCATGCATACATTCTCTCACACATACATTCTCCTCTTTTTTTGGCTTTTCTTGGCTTCATTGCTACGGCAGATTTAGCTCATTGAGCTGTTTCGAAACAGTCGATAATCCTAGCGGCAGTGTTTTGAGAAGTTGTTAGAAATGAATATGGAAAGCAGATCTCTCTGGAAATGTGACGACAGATGTAGAAACTTGCATTATATCCAAATATTTATATGCTCAGACCGAGTGCCTGGCAGGGGGGAAGGAAATGACTGTCCCAGGGTGCACATGAAATAGAGCAGTGTCCTCATCACCTTTTAATTAAAAGGGCTCACACCCAGATGGAGAAAGAAAGGCATTTTCACACATACTCGCAACTCAAGCACAATTCACTTAGAAGCGCTTTATGTTAGTTATTACATGGGGCTACAGTTGTGCTTCCAGAAGGGAGGATTTCACACCAAAAGTGTACGTGATGCAGTGCACTCCATATTCTAACATACCAGACTAATAAAGTGATTATTTGCAGACCCAGGTGCAGGAAGCCCCCTGCTTGCCAGGGGCACAGGGATGTAGAAGCAGCAAGACAGGACAGCAGCTTTGGGTCAAAATGGCCACAACACAGCTGTCAGTAGGCTTGGATATGTATCCTAAATAAACCAGTTTGGTTGCTGGTTGGTTATTCCACCAGGGTCGTTCCTGGGTTTAAGGGTGTCCCCTACGACTCAAATCAAATGTTGCAAACCCACCAGGATGCCATTTGTGAAGTTCTGTGGCCTCTTAGCCCTTGTTTAAGCCTTCAGGCATATAGTTTCCCCCCTGGACTTCTTTACTGGGCTATCCTGAAAAGTTGCTCCAGTTTAGACTAAGGATCCAACCCAATCCCTTTTTCCATGATAAAGTTGAGGCAGTTGCTACAAGGTGGGCAAAAAACCCAGGCGGGCCCAATTTGTCTGCAGGTAAATTCCTCTCTGGCCCCCAAAATGGTGACTGATAATTCCATAGCAAGGTCATCCATGTGCCCTACCTGCTTACCTTTGGGCAGGGCAGGCCCAGACATAGAGGGTGGGCAGATGGGGTGTCCATTGACAAATGTGCTGCCCACATTCAGTGCAGCAAGTATATATGCTGTGGAGGCAGAACTGAGTGGAGAAAGGTCCGCTTCCAAAGCCCCACCTCTCAGATCAGCCATGATTGGTCGATCTGAATTCAAATTATTGGCAGGAATACCCAGAATCCTCTGCAACCTGTGGCAAGCGGTCTCTACTAATCAGTAAATTGAAGAGTGTACATGCAAAGCGTGTTCTCCTTCACAGAGAGCATGTGTTGCGGTGGGGGCCGCCAGGACACTCCAAAGTTGGGGGCGGGCTAATTGATTGTTGGCCACTGATGCGATTGGGCTTCCCTTGTTGTTGGGAAGAAGTTAATGTTGCCATTTGTTGACTGACAGCCAGAAATGCTAAAACTCCTTGCACGAGGCTAGGGCTTCCTCTTTTCGTCCGTGCATTGGATTGCCCCCCCCCCCATATTTAGGGTTGTTCGCTTTGACCTTGCTATGCCATTGTGGGTCATCTGCTTTTGGGGCAGGGGCCCGGTAGGAATTTTGTCCATCTGGCTGATTGGCTGGGGCCATTTGGTTTTTGCCTACTGCGTAGCAAATCGTCACAACTTGTAAGGTTGTGGTTAGGCATTGGTTTATGGTTTGGCTGGTTGAGGGGCATGGATTGACTTTGCCAGCCCCTCTAATGCTGCTGCTGCTGTAAGGGATTCCGTTAAAGGAATCAGGGCCTAACTATTTCTTGTCCACTCTGTCAAGGGGGCTCGGGCCATTGCAAGAGCTCCTGGTTGCATTTGCGGAGGGTTGAGGGCAGGTTCCCTGCTCCGTCGCTACCCCCAAGTGTATTCCCCTTTTCTGACTGTCGCAGGCGTGTGGAATGTCAGTCTGTCCCCCATGGGGGGGGGGGCAGATAGTCGCAACCAATGCCTAAGCAACCACTCACATTTTTGTATTTTAATAAAGTTGTGGCCAAAATTATGCCAAAAACCTTAAACAAAAATTTCTGTGTGATGTGTGAGTTATTGGGGTGGCCCTGGGGACCTCGACACGCAACTGCTTGGTAAGCCAGCAACCTGTAGCATCCTACCAGGTGGTTTGGAGAATTTCAATAACACAAAATCCCAAGCAGCCCAATGAGCACTGAGTCATCTTAGTGGGGCTAATTATTTCCGGAGGATGTCCCCCCCACCCTTAGTTGCTTACGGACACAATTTCATTTGGCCTGTTGTAGCTCAAACCATACATCTGTTTACTTGTAAGTTAGCCTGTGTTCAGTGGGGGCTTATTCCCCGTGGAAGTGTGCACTGGCTCGTTCAACAAACAACTAATTGAGGGATGCTATCTGGGGAAAGAGCTGTTTATGCTGGGCCTGCAAAACGACAATCCTTGTGACTCACTGAGGCTCACATTTGCTGTGGATAAACAGGAAGCTCAGCTTGTGGCTTTAAACCAGTCTGAGACACTGTCCTTTCAAGGGGTAATAAAAATACAAATGGCAAGGCTCTTCAGTTATAGAAAAAGTCCTCTTTAAAACTGCCCAATCTCTAATGGCTGTGTCTGCTTGTAGATTTTTGTTCAAGGTTTCTAGTGTTCTTGCGGTTTCTCTGGCATATCACTGCAAGTTCTTACAACTTGCCTTAGCACCTTTAAGAACAATTAATCCATGCAGTTTTTAGGTCATGCCTCCTCCGGTCAGTTTCCTTTTATGGAGGCATCCCTTGGGGAATATTTTCACTTTGTGCGTGCTTAATGCCAGCAAGATGATTTAATACATGCCTTGTGTTTTGTTTCTGATTCCCTGGCCATTGTACTGCATGTTCCTATAAACAAGAAATCATTTCTCAACCGGCAATTACCTGCCGTGGCATTGTAAACTAAGGCAGTTGTTTACTGCATAATGGGGCTTGATAATTCAGCTCAATGAAACGGGCTTTTGGGATGGAAGTTTGATGGGGTCCTCTGCATTTATTCTGAAGTGAGTGGAGTCTCTGGGCACCCCTCAGAAAGCATGTGGTGCCATTAGTCTAGCATAATTACAGTATGCTACCAGCACTATAACATGCACACACATCCTGCGGCAACGGAGTGACTTCTTCCCAATGTTAACATTGGGAATTTAAAGAGGCATTAAGTATAAGCCCTAGACCAGAGAGATGCACTCTGAATTAGTATTTCCTGGAACGGAGGACTGATTAAGAAACACGAGAAGAAAAGAACACAAGCTTCTTTCATATGTTCAGTGGAAGTGTATTGATGAGGAATGGGCAGAGAATTCCTTAATTTAATCATGCACTCGGTGAAAAAGTTATTTCTTTTATTGGTCCAGCACCTTCCAGGGTTCAGCTTTAATGGAAGTCCACAAGTTTCTGGTGTTATATGAGAGGGGGAGGAAAAAATTCCATGCTATGCATGATCCTACTTGCCTTTTCTCTCAACTAAAAAGTCCCATACTCAACTAAAAAAAAGTCACATACCCTCCAACATTCCTCAGGTGAAAATAGGTACATTTCTCACTCTCTGGCCCACACTGACCTTCCTCACCCCACCCCCCATTGTAGCCCCCCAACCCACAGAGCATTTCCTTTCTGAAGAAGGGCGAATGCCGCCCCACTCCACCAGCAACACACAGCATCCGTGCCCTCCAATATCCTGAGAAAACGCCTTAGTCCCAATTTTGTTCTTAGGTAGATTTGCAAAAAGAAAAACACACACCAATAAATACAGTATTTTTTGTTTTATATGACTCACTTTTTCCCTCCTAAAAAGTAAGGGGAAATGTGTGTGTGTCTTATGGAGCGAATGCAGGTTGCGCAGCTATCACAGAAGCCAGAACAGAAAGAGGGATTTTTTCTTGTTATCCTCCTCCTCCTCCAAAAACTAGGTGCGTCTTGTGGTCTGGTGCGTCTTATAGAGTGAAAAATATGGTAAATTTTAGGAAGGGGCAAGATTATAGAGACGGATGCACAAAGTGGTGTTTGTTGGTGGTTGTTTTTTTTTAAAAAAAAAAAACAAGACTCCTTGCACTCTGCTCCCACATATTCCTCCCACCCAGAGTGGCTCTGCTGTCTGCCTGCAGATAAGAGCCAGTGTAACATGTGAGGCTAGGCCTCCTCCTTAACCGATCTCCAGTAGCCACTATGAGCTGCCCAAGGGAGGAAGCCAGTAGCAGTGGCCATGGAGAGGCAATCGGGTGCTCCCTCGCAGCTGCCACTGCCTCAATTGCTCAGGACACAATTGTGCTGGCTCATTCTCCTCCCCAAGCTCAGTGCTGGTTGTGTTGGTAGGGAAAATAAGGACATTCCAGGATCAAATCAGAAGCCAGGATGACTTTTGTGATTCCGGGACTGTCTGTGATGGCCTGGGACTCAGGCTCGGGCTCGGAACCAGAGGAGACTCAGTCTGCACCAGATCCTTTGCCTCAGGCTTCATCTGAACCAAGTATGGGGCCTGATCCTGAAGAGTCCCAGTCTGCACAGGTTCCCCTGCAACAAACACCAGCTGGGCCGAGTCAGGAGCCTGAGCCTGCCCTGGCTTCAGATGCGGGGATGACCTCGTTGCCTTCAGCTGGGCCATCACTTACAGCTGCTCCACTACCGGTTTGGTCAGGGGAGGCTGAGGCGGCCCCTGGGTCTAGTAACCCACTGATGTCTCCTGAGCTGCAGAAACAGGTCTAAGAGAAGGAGAGACCTGAGTACTTACAGGAGGAGTGCTCTTCTTCGGGCGAAAATGGGAGGTGAGTCGCTGGGGGATCAGGACTGGCCGTTACCCCAACAAAGATAAAAGGCTGTCGGACCCCACCCCAGGTTGTGGGAGCAACATTGCTGTATGCTAGATCCTGCCTGATATCCTGTACCTGTCCTTGCCTGGTTTCCTGCCTCGTGTCCTGCCTTGGTCCTGTTGGACTGACCCCCAGCGGAACCTTTGGATTCTGGACCAGTCCTGGACTACGTTTCATGGGGCCAGCACAGTATACAATGTTCCAAACTGTGGTAGATTTGTATAACACACAACCTCACTCCTCCCTCTCCAAGTAAGGAGCAACAACCTGCCTGCTGGGAAGCCCTGCACTTCCAGCTGCAGTTCCACGCACACTTACCTGGGAGTAAGGCCCATTGGGCACATTGGACCTTTTAAGTTGCCTGACCTGCTATAAACAGAGCAGAAATCCCCACCTCCCATCCGCCACTACCATCCATTCATGAGAGGCTGCTTGCTTTTCTGATCAACCTCTGTTGTCAGAAAAAGCACAATATGATACAGCCCTAAAATATATATAAAAGCAAGCAAAATCAACCACTCAAGAAACTAAAGATCGCTGTAATTTGAGTGAACACCAGTACATATTTTGCTTCAGAACATGCAATTTCACATCTGAGAGATTTTCCTGCCAACAAAGTGGGTTTGGAAGAAAGAAGAAGAAAGAAGCAATTACTGTCAGATTCAGTCTGATGTTAAAAAATATACAAATAGAACGCTCCAGCTTTTAATGTGCTCACTTATCTTCTTATTCAGGTTCACAAAAAGTAGCTGTAAAACAGCAGGAGATAGATGATAGATGATAGATAGATAGATAGATAGATAGATAGATGATAGATAGATGGATAGATAGATAGATATAGATACATGAAAGATAGAGTGAATGATACCGACTGATTGAGTCACCATGGGAGTATTAAATACTGATGCAGAAGCAGTTGTACAATCACATTCTTTCCTCTTTCTGTTACCCTCCTTCCATTTCCCCCCTCTCCCTATGTAGTTTTGAACTGGATTTGCCATGCTATAATTGAGTGTCATTTCTCAGGCAGTGTTGACACTGTCAGAGCCAAAAGAGCTATCAGTCGTACCAAGGGCTGCCAAGATCTCACGGTTTGACCTGGAGGTCTAAGCTTTTCATTTCAGATTCCTTACAGAAGAGGCTAATGTTTAAGTTGTGAAGCTAAAAACTTGGTGCTGGTAATGGCTATTCCCAATAGTGCCCAATCCTTCTCTTTCCCATTCCAGAGCTTAACCTCCTCTATTTCCCATATGTCCTTCCAGGTCTAGCATCTTTGTCTCTGTTTCCAGGTAGGAAGGGACACCAAAAGGGACTTAATAAATAGGCGTGGAACCTAAAACTGCCCAAGGAGGTCTGAGCATGCTCAGCTAGCATGGAATGGTCCACGTTTTGATGTTTTATCGTGTTTTTAATATTCTCTTGGGAGCCGCCCAGAGTGGCTGGGGAAACCCAGCTAGATGGGCATGTCACGCTTGAGGTCTTTGAGGGCAGAAACTAGAAAATACTGGAAGTTTCTAGAAGATTCTGGAATGTACTGGAAGATTCTGGAAGGTTTCATATTGTTTTGACTAACTCAGGGTCACGTGGAGCCAGGAGAGATACATTCCTGGGCTCAGCGAGCTACTCTTTGCTCTCTCTCACTCTGCTTGTATATTGCATGGAACAAAGTTTTTGCCTCAGTTTTTCTTTTACCATGGATCTTTGACTCTGGGTGGTTCTTTTTATTTACTGCAAGACACTGTTCATCAGGACGGGGTACAAATAAATTATTATTATTATTATTATTATTATTATTATTATTATTATTATTATTATTATTTGCTGACAGCCTGTTGTGTGTTGGCAGCGGGGAAGGTATGATGTGGAAAATCAAGAGGGAGGAAAAATGGAATAGAATATCCTGGAAGAAGACAAGGCAGGCTGGCTGCAACCCTGAACAGGAGCATTCCACCCTTGTTGCCTGTCCACCTTGTGAATTTCCAACAATAAACCTTTCAGTGATACTGATGTGCACCCATTCCCCCCCCTTCTTTGCATCCTGCTACTGCACTCAGCCATTTGCCTTTTCTTGCATCACAATAGCTTGAAAGCTTTTCTTTTTGAAATCACGAGATGATAATTCGAAAATGTCTTGACAGGCTTTTCTTTCTCTGAGGAAACACTACCTTCAGGTTGCCACGTAATGAAAAGTGGTGTTCTATTGTTGCAAAAAGCCATTCTTTATCAGGTGGCTGGATTATGTACTCAGATATTAGGCGTTACCTTTTGGGATAGCTGTGGATCCACGCATCCATTCTCTTCCCAGCTTGGATCGTGAAGAGAGATGTTGGAGAATTCTAATGGAAATGGAAGCAGAAATTGCCAGTGTTCATTTATTCATCCCATGTCCAGAGTGGAAATCAAGCCAGCAGATGTGATCAGTATTTGTTGTTTTTGCTTTCAGTCTGCAAATGATATGTAATGGATTATGCTTCTCCCTGCCCCGTTTGCATTGTTTTTCCTTTGAAAAGAAAAAAAGCAGTGGAAAAATGTAATGATGAAACAATTACACAATTTATGCAATTAATTATGCAAATTAAGCAAGTTACATAATCTTTCCACAGTGGACAGTGCGACAAATAATGTAGTTTTTGGCAGAACACAAACTGTAGCAGAATGGATGCGCTGCTGCATGCAACTAATAGAGGATGGAAGGGGGAAATATGCCTTCATACATTCCAAATCATAAGTCATGAATTGTCAGGAGCTCAGCCTACACTCGAGTAGGACCCTGGTAGAAACACATGCCTGACTGGCATGTTCTCTCCCTCCTGGTAGATTGTTTGGGAGCTTCAAAAGCTTTCTTTTCCCCGAACATCACAGCGACCGATGCCAACTGACACTGGCACACTTAGGGATCCACAGAGTTTGTCCATCATGCGTAACTGTCCTCAGCAACTCAGCATTTTGGCTAATCTACTTTATTTACATATAAACACACATGGACCACTGCAACATGGCTCCCTCCCTCTCTAGCATCAGACAGCAAAGAGAAAAAGAACAAAGGACAATAGTCCCACTTCACGGAACACAGTAACACAAACATCCTGTCTCCGTCACTTCCCACTTTGTGGAGTCAAAACATACACCGTCATGTGATAGACAAAAATCCCATAACTGCAATCACGGAGCAGGAATTCTAACATGAATGTGTATATTACACTATATTATAACAGAGCACTGCTACTCTGTTCTACTTGATTGTTGAACTGAGATATCTGCATGCCGTGCAAAACAATAATACCCGTCCAGCAGGGATCGGGGAGGAATTCCTTTGGTGCTGTTTTCATGGCAGACCCTCCAACTGAATGCTCCTGAACCTGCTTGCGGATTGGAATGGCACTGCCAACCAAAAGAGAAACTGCTTTCTCTCAGTGTCTAAAAGAAACAATGCTCAGCAAGTTCAGAAACTGGGACAACATGCATCAATTTGTTGTTCCTGCCAGGCAAAAGAGAGTAGAAAAGACCTAGAGCACCATCACATTCCAGGGGCGTTGCAGGCACTTTGGAGATAATCCATAACATTCCAGTGTAGCTGCTCCTTCAGCCAAAAGGTAGGCTCCTAAGAGGAATACTAGGAAGGAAGTGGACTTTATATTGTTAAATATTTATTTTTCCAAGCTCTGGGAATGTTTGTGATAGGTTTATGAGCTTGCAAAATATTTAAAGAATTGGGGTATTGGCCATTAGTTTACATGACCAGAGAAGCAGCTGCTTGTAGTGATGCCTGCCCAATCATGGCTATATTCTACTTCCACTGTCAGAGGCAGTAAACCTCTGTTTACCAGCTGCTTGGTGGCAAGAGAGCTGTTGCACTCAGGTCCTGCTTGTATGTTTCCCACAGGCACCTATCTGGCCACTGTAGGAACAGGGTGTTGAACTAGGCGAGCCATTGGTCTGATCCACCAGTGCTTTCCTTGTTCTCTTTATTGAGAATTCCGTTCCACCTTAAGGAACAGACCTGGGACTGTTGCGTGTCACATGTCTGTAACACACACCAGCATTGCATTCTGGGAACTTCCATTTGTGTATAGCTTTCTGTTTTGCTTTGTACACGAAGGAGATCAGACATGTTTCCTTTTGTCCTGATCTATGCTGAATAAACCTGCTTGTAAAGGTACTCACACAGCCTCTTGTGCCACTTCTGTTTTCTCTGCTGAATAGTGTTGTCAGAGGCTCAGGAGCAGAAGAGCAGGGGAGAGAGCAAATAGAGAGCGGAGGAGAGGAATCAGAGGGGAGCGTAGGGGAATATGACAGTGACCCGAGAGATTCCATGAGCTTCTCCAGCGAATCAGAAGATTCCCAGGAGGGGGCGCCTATGGTAAGGGCGAGGGGGGTCCCAGGGGGGACGCTCCATAAACAAGGGACCAGAGGGGACTCCCAAGGGAGTAGCGGAGGATCAGGACCAGTTCCCCCACCAGAGCACAGTGGGGGGGAAGAGTCACATGAGTCAGGACCAGCTTCTCCTCCAGCGGGGAGAGAAGATGAGTCAGGGGTAACCACGCCCCCATCGGGAAGTGGGGAAACGGAGGGAAGGCCAGGTCCAGCTAGCCTCCCTGAAAGAGGGAGCAGTGACACAAGTGTAACGGTCAGAAGGAAAGTGGGAGGCTGCGCGCGCGCGCCAAGTTCAAATGTGGAGGAGCGCGGGACAGCAGAAAACCCGGATTGGGAGCCAGGTCCTAAAGCCCGAAGGAGGGGGGGAGAAGAGTCAGGGGACTCAGCGTCAGAGGAATCTAGGAGGGCTGAGACTCCGACTAGCAGGAGGACCCAGAGAAAGAAGGAACAGAGGAAGAGGTGGAGTAAGGCTAGAATCTTAAGCTGGTGTCAGGGGGGAGGAGATTCAGATGGGACTTCTACGGTCTAAGGCATAGACGTAGCGTTGCGCGCTGCGCGTCTGGAAATGAAACTGAACTTCAATAAAGACTTTTTTACTTGAGGAAGAAGCAGCGTTGGTCTTGTGTGAGCTGGGACCTTGGGCAGCGCTGACAAGTGTGCACAGGCTTCTAAAGCCTGTGTTGCAGATTTATGCTGCACCAAGGACCAGAGTTCACCTGGCACACTGGCCAGTGGGTTGGAGCCAGCTGGGGGCCTGCCAATTGCCCCCGTTTCCTTGGATGCATGCCAACACTCTTATGGTTTGGGATGTACTTACAGATCCTTCAAGTGTCCCTATTTTCCAGAGACAGTCCCAGATCTATAGAAGCCATCCTGGTTTCTGATTTGATCCTGGAATGTCCCACTTTTCCTTAGGATGTCCCCTGTTTTCATTGGTGAAATGTTGGAGGGTATGGACTCATGCAACCCCTTGAGCCAAGGAGATAATTAACTATACAACCTTTAGAGGGCATCGGAAGGCAGCCCTGTTTAGCAAAGGAAGTTGTTTAGTGTTTAATGTTTTGTTATTTTTTTATGTGTTAGAAGCTGCCCAGAGTGGCTGGGGCAACCCAGTCAGATGGGTGCGGCATTATTATTATTATTATTATTATTATTATTATTATTATTATTATTACTACTACTACTACTACTACTACTATTACTGAATAGGATGTCCTAATTGTCATTGGAGAAATGTTGGAGGCTATCTTCTTATTTTCTCCAACAGCAATTTTATCTGAGGCTCCTTAAAAGATGTCAAACCTACAGCATCAATCCTATATGTGCCTTGGAGGGTCAACCTCTAGTAACATCTCAGATATAATAGTTGAAAATTTCTCTTTTGTATTGGTTAGAAATAAAAAGTGAATCTAAAACTGGTCCTGTATAAAATCACACCTCAAGCGAAGAGCTTACTTGGCACCCCTTTCCATTTGTACAACAGACTATAGTGGTACGTTTGGTTGCGAACAGGATCCGTTCCGGAGGCCTGTTTGCAACATGAAAAGAGTGCAACCTGAAGTGCTGTATCTGTGCAGGTGTGTGGCGCAATTTGGTGCTTGTGCACATGCACGAGCAGTGAAACCCGGAAGTAACCCTTTCTGGTACTTCTGGATTGCTGCGGGATGTAACCTGAAAGAACGTAACATGAAGCAAACATTACATGAGGTATGACTGTACTTTATTTTTTAATTATTCTATTGAAAGGCCATTCAATAGCTTTGATGCACAATTCCCATGCATGATTTATCTCTGCCATAAAAGACAATGGATTTGATGTATTGATTATTGACATTAGGGATATCAGGGGAGATGCCCTGAAGTCACCATCATGATCCTGCCTCAACACACATGTGTAGAAAAAGACAACAATATTAAGCAAATGGGCAGGTCTCTAGTTTTTTTGTTACTTGTGGGTGATTTGTTTTGGTACCTGAGGGAGCATTCAAAAATGTGATTTAGCAGGAATGTGCGTAAGTGGTATTTGGCTGATATAGTAGTCTTGATTAAACCAATTTTTAAAAAAATGGAGATTTGAGGAAGGCAGGTCACACCTTAAAAGAGGGAGAAAGGATTGTGAGAGGGCGAAAGGTACCTCTTTAAATCAGACAAATCAATAGGCAACAAACTGGTGCAGAGATGTGTAAATAGACACTACTTTAGCATCACGCTGCAGAGTGGTTATTCAGCATAGATGTCAGCTACTTAATTATAGTTTACGCCAAACGATATTCAAGGTCATCACTGTGGTTCCTCTTATAATTACAGGCTACGCTGTAAAAATAGAATGCATTGTCCCACAGGAACCTTCAGACATATCCATTGCCACTTCATTTTATTCAGCTAAGTTTTTTCTTCTTCTCTTTTCCAAATAATTATCGTTCCATTTTATTTATTTATTTTATAACCTCAGTCAGGGTGGGAGGTGCGGAGAAAGAATAATAGCAAAGGTAAGGGTTTCAGCAGCATCCCTCGCTAACCAGAATGATATTTATACCAGCCTGACTGGGGCTTTAGTTATCTGGCATTTGTCTTGAAATGGTAACACTGAGAGAAATTTGTACAAGGAGGGACCTTCTCTCTGCCACAATATGGTACAAGCACCCATCACTGCAGAGAGCCATGGTCTAGTACTGCAGCTACACACTTTGCAGGTGTCAGGTGACATAAAAGGGCTGGTAGGGTTTTACTGAACCCTATAAAGATCCCAACTTTTCTGTCTGGATAACTTGTGGGTCCCCACAATCTTTTCCAGAAGTTGGCACCTCTGCCTGTGGTGGTCTAAATGAAACCTATTAAAATAAGCTTTTCAATACACATTAGTATTGCACAACACAAATTAGTATAGCACATGTGTCATAAAGTTTCCATCTCTGTTTGAAGGCTTGAGCCTGTGGGTGGAAGGATTTAAGTCTGCATGTTTGTGAACTTTTAGTATATTGAGGTTTTTAAAATATCAATTAACCTTTATTGTGTTGCACCTGTTTTGTATTTATGCTTGAATTTAGATGTAATAGAAGACTTGGACCAGTCTTCTTCAACCTCAAGTTCTCATATGCTATTGAACTGCAACTCCCATTATCCCCAGACAGTTTAGCTCAATGGTCAGGGATGATGGGAGCTGTAGTCTGACAGCATCTGGGAACCCAAGGTTGAAGAACAATGGCTTAGAGGACGCACAAGTCTGGAAGCTAGGCAATAACTTTGCTGTCTCTCTCCAACAACAAGAACAAAATGGCAACAGGAAACTCCTGGCTCCACCCAGCTACAACTAATTTTAGTACTACCTAGTGATGAAACGATACAATGGCACTATCCATGTAGTGGATATATATGAGGGAGAGATCATGGAATTCTACTCAATAGTGATCCAGAGCAGAACTCCAATGTATACTTAGCAGAGTAAAAAGTTAAACATGTTGCAGGATTCCCAAAAAGTAAACCAGAGGCAATTATATTTCATCCAGCAGAGCTACCGAAGGCAAATGAGCATAATGGTCACAAATCCATTACATTCAGGACTGGCACTGTCCATAAGAAATTCAGTTGTGACATACTTAACTTAAATTTACAATAAGTTATAAAAAGTCTAAACCTTAACACTAAGCATACTACAGTGGTGCCCCGCAAGACGAATGCCTCGCAAGATGAAAAACTCGCTAGACGAAAGGGTTTTTCGGTTTTGCGTTGCTTCGCTAGACGAATTTCCCTAGGGGCTTGCTTTGCAAGATGAAAACGTCTTGCGCTTTTTTCTTAAAGCCGCTTGAAGAGGCGCAGCTGCGACGGACCGTGCTTCGCAAGAGCATGAGGGCCCGGGCGGTCGCGCCCAGGCGAGGCTCCGACCCGCCACGCCAATGCCACGAGCGAGCGAGCCCAGGCCGCCGACGTGGGCGAGCCCAGGCCGCCGACGCGGGACACCGCCGGGTGCGACAGGGGCGCCGGCCGGGGTACACGCGGCGGACCCACTCCCGGCCCTAACCCGCGTGGGCAGGAAGGGCGAGCGGCGGGCCGGCGATCGAGCGATCGAGCGGGGCGCCGCCGCGGTGCCCCACCGGGCGGGCGGAGCGAGGCGGCGCATGCCGCCCGCCGCATGCTGCCCGCCGCCGCCCCCGAGCGGCGCGGCCCGTCGGCGGTCGGGGACGGTGGCCCGCCGCCCTCCCTCTCTCCGCGGAGGGCAGGGCGCGGGCGACCCCTCCAGCCGGCGGCGGTGTCCGCCCGTCGACGCGCTGGGAGCCCCTCTGGGCACACGCGCGGGTGGCCGGCCGGGGGCCGCCCGGCAGGCAGCAGTGGGCGTCTGGGCCGGCGAGCGGGAAGAGGGATGCGCCGCCGCTCGCGTCGCCACCGGGTCTTTCTCCTCTGCCATCCCGTCACCAGGCAGACGGGCGCCGGGCAGGGGGGAAGGCTTTGGCCGACGTGCGGCGGCGCCACCCTCTCTCCCGTCCCGGCCCCGTGAGGCGCTCCGCTCGCTGCCCCTGCCGCTGGCGGCCCCCTCGGACCTCTCTGGGCGCGGGCCCGTCCGCCGTACGAGGCCCCCTCGGGCGTGCCGGCCGACTGGAGGGAAACTCCGGAGGCCCGCAGGGGGCAGGGCGGCGGAAGCGCGGGAGTCTCCCTCGATGCGTCCCTTCTGCCGTGTGGGGTGCGCGGCGGCCGGTCAAGGCTGGGGGCGACCACGCGCCGTCTCCCCGCAGTCGGGGGGTCGTGCAGTCCATGTTTCCCTCCGCCCTGGGTCCGGGTACCTGGCGCCCTCCGGGGCGGCGGTTCAAAGACTCGAGCGGCCTCGTCGCGCAGGGGATGAGGCCGGGGAAGCGGGGGCTCCGCCTTAGCCCCCCGTGCCCCGCGGTTGCGAGGCTCCCCGCCGGCGGGGCCTCGGGCCGGGCCGAGCGCCCGGACGGTGAACCCCCCCCCCAAGAAAGAACAAAAAAAAAGGCGCAGCTGCGACGGACTGTGCTTTGCAAGACGAAAAACATCGCAAGACGAAAAGACTCGCGGAACGAATTAATTTCGTCTTGCGAGGCACCACTCTATGTACAGAACATCACACCAGAAGGAAGAGAGATAGAAAGAGATAGTGAATCCCAGGCTCCTTCTGGCCCTACTTATATAGTCAGCATGACCTTGACAGAAACAGATAAGAGAACCTGTTTAAGCCAGCTGTACAGCTTCTCTGAAGGAATAACCCAAACATCATGAACCTTCCGCTTGTTTCTTTCACACACAGAAGCTTCCAGAACCCTCTTGAATTCATCAGAGTAGGAAATATCTCTACACATCAGATCAATACTTTCTGTACTAAGAAATGCAAACTGACAGGGTTGCAATTGTGAAGAAATGGAATATGCTGCATAAATGTGGATCAGACTTTTTCTTCTTGTTGGTAAATAGGAATACCTGTCAAGACTTTTAATGGACTGAGCTTTCTGAATAGAATCTGAACATGGTTGTTTAATCTGGGGGGGGGGGATGGGACCCAAACAGATTTTTCCAAAATGTAGTTAATTATTAAAATGCACCTTCTTATTCCCACATCACCCAACAGCCAATTTTCCTCAGCACAATAAGCACCAGCAGGAAGTGATTACACATCAAATCTCTTATATATCCTGGTTTTGTCTATTTTCTATCAAGCTAAACCCGTCTCTTTTTTCTTCACGTAAAACATCTATTTTAACTTTCGTTTAGAAAAATGTGGAGGCAGAAGATTAAACTTGGCAAGACTGAAGTGTCAAGTTTTTGTATTTTTTGGTGTTCCTTGATCAAAATACAAGGAAGTGTTTTCATTGTCCCTAAAATTATGCTGGAGATGTATGAGAATATTTTATTTTAGGCAGGAATGTGATGGAGTTTATTCTCTTAATTAGTAGCATCTGGCCACACATTTTTGTGGTTAATGTTGTAGCACATTTGTTCTGTGTACTTTGTACTTTATTGGCCAGTGGGAAATGAAATAATCAACTTGTGGCGTGATCTTAGGAGCCAGCGGGCCAGCACAAAATCTGTTTTCTTTGTTTTCTTAACGAAAACCTTATTAATCACTTTATATTAAAACTCCCATGCCAATATACACATTTCAAACACTCAGTAGAAAAGAGGGAAAACACACACAACAGAAATGATCTGCACCATACGTTTTAAACTCATGGGTTCCTCCGAAGAATGCTGGGAACTGTAGTTTGCCCTCACAGAGCTACAATTTCCCGGCACCCTTAACAAACTACTGTTCCCAGAATTCTTTGGGGGAAACCAAGCACTTTAAAAAGGGTTTAGCATGCATGGAGCTCTTGCCCCTTCTCATGGTTCATGCAACATGTCATTATTGTCCAGGATTATTGTCATAATTAAGCACTTTTCCTTCCACTGATTGCAATGAAGAGTTGAGCACTTAGGTAAATATTTCCTATTGTAATTTGTCAAGTTGAAAAGTGCTTAATTTTGGATGGATCACTCCAGGGGCAGCCAATAGGAAAGCAGGGGGCATCACATACCTATCTTCCCGGCAGCAGCATCACAGCGGCTTAGCAGCAGGGATAGAGACAAGGAGGTGGGATATTGCCACTGTAGAGATTCACTGTCAGGAATACTGGGCTACTTCTGCTCAGCAATATCAAAAGCAACACGATGGCCAGAAACAATTAGAATGTGAAAAACTTTATGGAATAATTCAAAACATCAAAACTTACAAACTGAAGTCTCTGAAAGTCTCTGAAAGTCCTTAAATGAATCACGGTGCCAGACTTTACCTGGCAGAGAGCGAGATGTGAAGCTTTGTATAATCAGCAAATGTCCAATTTGGTTGTCCAACTCTGAACTCTGCTGAACAGTGGGGTTGGCTATATATATTTTTCAAAAAATGTTGTTAGTAACAGTGATTACATAATTGCATGAGCACTGTTCCAGAGTATTTTTCATTCTCATGTATATTATATCTATTTGAAAAAAAGTTTGGGTATGTAACTTTTTTATGTTACAGTTTATAATTTCTACGCTATTTGAAGTTGTTGTTATGCATGTGCAGGTCATCGTTTGAATATTTTATTTTCAGTTAATGAAGCAATTACATATCTGTCTACTTACGAGTGTTGAACTAATTGGCTGATGAAGAATTCAACGAAACAGTAGTTGCTATCTGGAAACACAGTTCAGCAGAGTTCAGAGTTGGACATCAGAATTGGACATTTGCTGATTATACAAAGTTTCACAGCTTGCTCTCCGCCAGGTAAAGTCTGGCACCGTGATTCATGTAAGGACTTTCAGAGACTTCAGTTTGTTAGTTTTGATGTTTTGAATTATTCCATAAAGTTTTTCACAATGTTATTGTTTTTGGCCATCGTCTTGCTTTTGATATTGCTGACTCATATTTCGCAACACAGGGGTTAGCTCTGCTGGCATGTCCTCACAGTGGCAACATGCCCACCTCTTCACCCCTTCACCTCTCTCCCAGTAAGCCATGGTGATGGTGGTGCCGGGAGGACAGGTGTGTACTGCACCCCCTCCCTGCCAGGTGCTCCTGACATGACCCAGCCAAAGTTAAGCACTTTTTAAGTCCGAAGAATTACAATGCAAGAGATTTAACTCCCTTTCGCAAGTATCCTCTTGTGTTTATGTGGTTTTTAAGATGCACGGTTAGCTACCCGAAGAGACTGTATAATATGGAAAGCCAAAGAATAACCATGGGCACACTGCTGATAGAAAAATATTAGATAATAACAGGATGGGAGAAGAATAACTGGGTCAAGTTGGTTACCTGGAATAAGTCCTTTCTTGCTTCCACAATTCCCACTGAAGGTGAGAAACGTTTGGCATTGAGTTTTCTGGTAAGGTGGCTCGCCGACGCAATGAGCATTGCTGCATTGATGATAGTGTAAGGAATTCAAATCTGCTATAATTTTTGTGACTGGGCAACATTCAGCTTGGTAAATCTATGTTTGATTAAAATGCAGAAAACCGAACAATTTTAATTTTACCTTCTGAAAATGCTAGGTAATTTAATTTAGTTTTCTCTACGTAAAACATACCCTGCTAAGCATACAACGTTACCTTGTAATCATAAAACAACATTAAAAAGTAATGACATCAAAGAAATGAAAACAATTAGAGAAATTTAAACAAGAAGTTCCACCAAGCCTTGCTTTGATTCATTCTAGGATATCAGCTGCCAACTTGCTTCTTGGCTTCTGATTTTGCCCACTGATGTAGATCTCATGTCCCTGTCTACTGCCTCTGTGACTTGTTTCACACACCTCTTTATAGACTAAGCATGACAGGGCCACTGTGGGACTTGCATGGGCCCATCAGAAAACTTCTTTACTTCCTCTGGAGCATAGGAACCAACTCCTAGGGGATAAGGTCCTTCAGCCCCTCCAATAAATATATTAGTGGGCTGGGTCTCCCCAAAGGAGGTTCATATATCCCATCAGACCAATCTATCAGTTCCAACAGGAATTGTGCACAGGGGCTGGTGCAAGATGTCTTCCTCGCACATACAGAAATACTCCCAAGTGTGTCATCATCTCCACCACTCAAGTCAATGATCTTTTGGACACTAGCTCTCCGCTCCTCACTGTCACCTGAGCATAAGAGTGTCTGGATTATTTATGATTAAGGACACAAGTTTGTTATTATATTTGTTCTTTGGCTGGTATTTCCATTGCTTCTGTTGTCAGTTTCCATTTCACTACAGGTGGGTGGATGTGTGGGCTGAATTTATAGCACCTCAAGAGATTACTCTATGGATATATTTAAGATAAAATGACAGCCATGAATTTAAATGCCAAGTGATGTGGATACTTTTTTTTAGACCTCATAATAGCTACAGCGATACTATCAAGTGAGATCCGTACATCACTAGGGATGGACTGAGCAGCTACCTCCATCTCATTTTCGTCTTGCTGGCACTTGGTCATAGCATGCCATGGAAGGAGAACCACCATGAAGGCTTCCTGGTAGGCAATCACTGTTGCTTATTGGGAAGCAGACTAGTGAGGTGGGAAGGAGGTTTGTGTGCTGTAGATGCACTGGCACAACCAGTCCGGTGCTCCTCCTGGTGTGTTTGCACCATGCTGACCTCACCACTATCTAGCCCCTCCTGGTAAGCCAAAGCAGTCCAACTGCTGAGAAGTTAGCATAGTTGCTCTACCTCACCTGGCAAGCCACTTTGGGCATAATACTCATATGAGGGAAAGGATCAAACACACACACACACACACACACAGAGAGAGAGAGAGAGAGAGAGAGAGAGAGAGAGAGAGAGAGAGATTTCAAATAAGTTCTCCTCCAAACATATTTTGGTTTCTTAGCTGCATGGCAGAAGAACATAAAACATGAGAAGAACACTGCTGGATCAAGCCAATGGTCTATCTAGTCCAGCATCCTCTTTTTTTTTTTTTAATATTTTTATTAAACAGTTTTTATAGCCACACAAACAAAACATAACAACGACAAATACATAAACAAACAATAACAGAAACAAAACAAAAAACAAGTATCATTTCATATCCTAATTTCTTAAACCTTTCTTCCTCGACTTCCTCATGCCTCCTTTTTCTGTATTCCAAATTCTAATCAATTACTCAGCAAATCTTCCCTTATTTTACTTTAAATTTAAGCTAATCTTCCTTATTCTCCTTGTCTTAACCATTGCTAATAGTAACCATTTACTTTCCAGTCCAACATCATTCTAACTTTCATTAATTTTGTAGTATTTCTTTAGATAGTCCTTAAACTTTTTCCATTCTTCTTCCGCTGCTTCTCTTCCCTGGTTTCGGATTCTGCTCGTCATTTCTGCCAAGCCCATGTAGTCCATCACCTTCATCTGCCATTCTTCCAGTGTGGGTAGATCCTGTGTCTTCCAGTACTTTGCAATGAGTATTCTAGCTGCTGTTGTAGCATACATAAAGAAAGTTATATCCGTCTTTAACACCCCTTGGCCGACAATGCCCAAGAGAAAGGCCTCTGGTTTCTTAGTGAAGGTATATTTAAATACCTTTTTAAGTTCATTATAGATCATTTCCCAGAATGCCTTAATCTTCAGGCACGTCCACCAAAGGTGAAAAAATGTACCTTCCTTTTCTTTACATTTCCAACATTTATTATCAGGCAAATGGTAAATCTTTGCAAGCTTGACTGGGGTTATGTACCACCTGTAAATCATTTTCATAATATTTTCTCTTAAGGCATTACATGCCGTGAATTTCATCCCGGTGGTCCACAACTTTTCCCAGTCAGCAAACAAAATATTATGACCAATGTCCTGAGCCCATTTAATCATAGTTGATTTAACCGTTTCATCTTGTGTATTCCATTTCAGCAGCAAATTGTACATTTTTGACAGATTCTTAGTACTGGATTCTAACAATTCAGTCTCCAATTTTGATTTTTCCACCTGGAAGCCAATTTTACTGTCCAATTTAAACACTTCATTTATTTGGTGATAGTGCAACCAATCTCTCACCTTCTCTTTTAATTTCTCAAAACTCTGCAATCTCAGTTTGTCCCCTTCCTTTTCCAGAATTTCCCAATATCTTGGCCACTTCGACTCCATATTTAACTTTTTAACTGCCTTAGCTTCCATTGGCGACAGCCACCTTGGGGTTTTGTTTTCCAGCAAATCTTTATATCTGACCCAGACATTTAATAGTGCTTTTCTGACAATATGGTTTTTAAAACTTTTGTGTGCTTTAACCTTGTCATACCACAAATATGCGTGCCACCCAAAAATATTGTTAAAACCTTCCAAATCCAAAATGTCTGTGTTTTCAAGAAGCAGCCAATCTTTTAGCCAGCAGAAAGCTGCCGCTTCATAGTACAGTTTAAAGTCTGGCAGGGCAAACCCCCCTCTTTCCTTTGTATCCGTTAATATCTTAAATTTTATTCTGGGCTTCTTGCCCTGCCAGACAAATTTAGATATGTCTTTCTGCCACTTCTTGAAACAATCCATTTTATCCATTATTTGTAATGCTTGAAACAAGAACAACATTCTTGGCAATACATTCATTTTTATAACTGCAATTCGACCTAACAAGGAAAGCTTCAAATTTGACCAAATCTCCAAATCTTTTTTCACTTCTGTCCAAGTTTTTTCATAATTGTCTTTAAATAGGTTCACATTCTTAGCTGTCATATTTATACCCAGGTATTTCACTTTTTTAACCACAGTCAACCCCGTCTCATTCTGAAACCTTTCTTTTTCAACCTGTGTTAAATTTTTCTCCAATACCTTAGTCTTTAACTTATTCAATTTAAATCCTGCCATTTGACCAAACTCTTGAATTATTTCCAAAACTCTTTTCGTACTAGCTTCTGGCTCTTGTAATGTAAGTACTAGGTCATCTGCAAATGCTCTCAATTTGTATTGTTTAGCTCCGACCTGGATCCCTTTAACCAACTGGTCCCTCCTAATCATATTAAGCAAAACCTCCAGGACCGATATAAAAAGTAGTGGGGAGATAGGACACCCCTGACGTGTCCCTTTTTCAATCTTGAACTCTTCTGTAACCACATTGTTTACAATTAATTTTGCTTTCTGTTCAGAGTATATTGCACCTATACCATTTTCAAACCCTTGGCCTACCCCCATCCCCCGGAGGTTCTTCAACATGAAACTCCAAGATATATTGTCAAAGGCTTTCTCAGCGTCCACAAATATCAAAACAGCCTTAGTGTTTATATTCACTTCCAACTTCTCCAAAATGTCAATTATATTCCTTACGTTATCCGACAAATGCCTTTTCGGGAGAAAGCCCGCTTGGTCCCCATGAATCTCCTCCATCAAAACTCTTTTCAATCTCTTTGCTAAAATGTCAGCAAAGATTTTGTAATCCACATTTAGTAACGAGATGGGTCGGTAGTTCTTAAGTTGGGTCTTTTCAGTCTCTGTCTTTGGTATAAGTGTAATGTAGGCCTCCCTCCACGTATCGGGTGCCTTCCTCCCCTCCATGATCTCGTTGCAGACTTCCTTCAAAGGTTGTATCAACCCTTCCTTCAAAACTTTGTAATATTTGGAAGTCAGTCCATCCGGTCCAGGTGATTTGCCCAACGTCATGCTTTGAATGGCATCTTCTATTTCCTGTGCTGATATCTCCTGGTTCAAAATAGTCTTACTTTCCTGCGAAATCTTTTTCAGCCCATTTTTCTCGAGGAATTGTTGTATGTCCATTTCTTTCTGCGGCCCTTGTGTGTACAGTTGTCTAAAGTAGCTCTGAAAACAGTTCCTAATTTCCACTGGGTTACATATGTTCTTTCCCTCCACTTCTATGTTTGTTACCGTGTTGAGTTTTTGTCTCTTCTTTATTTGCCAAGCCAATAACTTGCCACATTTATCTGCAGATTCAAAGGTCTTTTGTCTCATTTGTTTAATTTTCCATTCTATTTCTTGATTCATCAGTTCCATGTATTGTGTTTGATACAATTTAATTTCTCTTAAAATCTCTTGCGATTTTGGCTTCAATCTTAGTTTCCTTTCCCCTTCTTTTATCTTTTCCAAGATTTTCTCTTTCCTCTCATTTTGCTTTCTTTTCTTTAATGTGTTTTGTTGTATCAAGAACCCTCTCATCACGGCTTTACTTGCGTCCCATACTATTCTTTTTTCTACTTTAGTCCTTAAGTTGATTTCAAAATAATCTTTCAAAGTTTTTTGGGCCTTCTTACAAATCTCCTCGTCTCTAAATAAGGTGTCATTCATTCTCCATCTGAAGGAGCCAGTTGTTGTTTGCTTCATCACCATCTTTACTGCATTATGGTCGGAGAAGGTTTTTGGGCAGATTTCCACTTTCTTTATATTCGACGCCATACTGCTAGTCACCCAAATTTGGTCAATCCGTGTCCATGTCATTTTGGCTTCAGAAAAGAAGGTTCCCTCTCTTTCTAATGGGTGTTTTGTTCTCCAAATGTCAATCAAGTCCATATTGTCAGTCATTTCAAAGAAAGTTTTTGGTAGTCTTCCATCTTTTGTAACTACCTGTCTTTGTGCTTTATCCATATTTGTTGAAACTACTCCATTCATGTCACCCATCATAATTAAATTGTAATCCATATAGTCCATCAAAGTCTCATGCAACTTCTTAAAAAATTCTGCTTTCCCTTCATTTGGTGCATATATTCCCACTATCAAAAACTTTTCTCCTTGAAATTGAATTTCAATTGCCAAATATCTTCCTTGGTCATCTTTAAAGATTTGTTTCGGTTGCAAATTTTCCTTTGCATAGATCACCACTCCTCTCTTTTTTACTCTGTCTGAAGATATAAATTCTTGTCCCAATCTTTTATTTATTAATAATTTTCTATGTGCTCTTGTCACATGAGTCTCTTGTAAACAAATCAAGTCCAATTGGTCTTTCTTTAAAGCATGAAATATATTTTTTCTTTTTCTGGGATTATTTAAACCGTTACAATTCCAGGTTAGAAGTTGCAAGGCCATGATGGGATTATTTATTCTTTCCTCCTACAGCTCCCAATTGTTGTTCCTCTTTTGTCGGTGGTTCCGTATCCGTGTCTAATGGTCCCTTGCTTGAAGGATGCCCTTGTCCTGGAAACGTCTCTTTCTGTAGGTCTTCTTCGTGTTCTCCCAAGAACTTGTCTTTATCACTCACTGTCCTTATTCTTCTTTTCTTCCCCTTGTATTTGAAAGACAAGCCTTGGGGAAACTCCCACCTGAATGGTATGTAGTTCCTTCTCAGCAGTGTCACCAAGTCCTTATACGAACCTCTTGCATCCAAAATACTTTTGGGAATGTCTTTAAAAATCTCAATATGGAAATCTTCAATTCGAAGGGTTGTTTGATAGTGCAGGTTCAGTATTTTGTCTCTCTCCTCCTTTGATCTTAAAGTTATCAAGCAATCTCTGGGTCTGTTCTTCCTCTGCCTTATTCCCAGTCTAAATGCACTCTCTATCTTAAATTCTTCCTTATCCAGCTCCTGCTTCCAAAAGTCAGAAAATTCTTTTGTCAAATAATCCACCAAGTTGTCTCCTTCCTTTTCCGGCACAAGTCTGATCCTTAAATTTTTCTCCTTGCGTTGCATATCCTGCATAGAGAGTGCCAGCTCATACTCATCTAATTTCCTGTACACCGGTGGAAATTTTTCCTCGGCAGCAGTTGCAATTTCCTTAGCTTCCTCAGCTATCTTTCGTGTTGTGGATGAATCTTCCAGTAATTTCCCAATTGCTTCTGCATTAGAGTTCACTTTGTTCCCGAGGTCAGTTATACTTTTGGTATTTAAATCAATTTTCCCAGAGATTTCTTCAATTTTCTTATTTGTTTCAGCGCCTTGCTTCTTTAGTTCCTCCAAAGAGTCATTTATTTTCCCCAATGCCTTTGCAAATGCTTCTTCTGAAGACATTATTTTCACTTTTGCCTTTGTGACAGCTGCAGTTCCGGAAGCCCCTGATACAGAGGCCCTTCTTTGCATAGAAAGATCGACTTTGTATTGTCTACCGGATCTCAAAGTTGTTTCTTGTGAGTCCTCTTTCTGTTTACCATCTGCCATAACAAAGTCTTTCACTCAAGGTCATTCCCACACTCTTAAGCTGTCAGAAAAAAAAAAAATTCTCAGGTTTTAAGCTCCACTTGTTGCTGAAACTATTCACAAGTCCTCTAGAGGGCGTAAAGTCAGTTCTTTAGCTTCAAATTGTTCCCACACCTTCCAAAAAACAAAAGCCCTCCTAGTCCCTTTCTTTGTAAAAGATCCAAATCAATAGTATCCTGCAGATAACTTACTGTGCAACAAAATAAGATGTTTCAAGTTGAGAGTAGCCAAAGTCGATATTACAGTTACTTTTTAACCTTCTTGTAGCGACAGTCCTTAGCCGGTTCCTTTTCTCCGGCAGTCCAACCCCCAGGTAAAGGAGCAGCGGTAAACAGTTCAATTTATTTTAAAACAGGCAGGAAATCACTTTAAAGTCTTCTTTCCCCCCCCTCCTGCCTTCGGGGGAGGGAGTTCTTTGCTTGGTGATGGATTTCTTAGTTCGCAAAACTCTCCTGTCAGAAGGTTACAGCTTAAATGCCTTTCGCTTTGATCTTGCTACAGAACGGAAAGCAGACTTCCTTTTTGATGCTTATCCGTCTCGGTGCCCAATTTCTTTAGTTTTAACGTCCAATTATGTTTTAAAGCTCAATCCTACTCACGGAAAGTTGCTCTTTTTAGTCCAAATTCACCGGAAGAAGTCAGCGCTCTCCGCTAATGGCGACGCGGCTTCGCTTCGCAGGCTGGGTGAAAGCGACTCTCAGCACCGCTCCATACACCCTCCGCTGATCCGTAGCCTTTAAAAAGGCTATTTCACAACTTCGGGGGGGCGCAAAGGTGCCCGCCGAGTCTCCAGTTCACAGGCTACGCGCCTGTGATTTTTGAGGGTCCTCGCTCCGCCGTGGCTGCAGGACCCGAACCCACGAAGCAGATCTCTCCCGGAGCTCCGGGAGAAATCCGCCATTAAGCGCTGGCGCTAACCGGAAGTCCCAGCATCCTCTTTTCATGGTGACCATGGACTAGAGCAGAACTGTCATGGCAAGTAGCCATTGATAGCATTGAAGTTCAACAATGGAGCTGTGATTCCATCTACTTACCATGCCTCAGGTTCCAGATGTTCCTTAAGATATCCTGCTCCCACACATTTAGGTCAATGGACTACAAATTAAAATATGGCTTTCACAGGACATTTGCTGTGAAAAGGTATCAGTGCTTGTAGACAGTGTTTGCAGTCCAAGAGCTCTGTTGCAGTCAACATTTTTACCCCTTACAGGTTGGTTCCCTACAATGTAGGGGACTGAAACTGCCTTGGTCGCGCTGGTTGATGATCTCCGGCGGGCTAGGGACAAAGGTGAGAGCTGTTTCCTAGTTCTGCTGGATCTCTCAGCGGCCTTTGACACCATCGACCATAACATCCTTCTGGACCGTCTAGAGGGGCTGGGAGCTGGGGGCACTGTCATACAGTGGTTCCGCTCCTTCCTCCTGGGCCGTGTCCAGAAAGTGGTGGTGGGGGATGAGTGTTCAGACCCCTGGGCTCTCACTTGTGGGGTGCCTCAGGGTTCTGTCCTCTCCCCCATGCTTTTTAATATCTATATGAAGCCGCTGGGAGAGATCATCAGGGGGTTTGGACTGGGTGTTCATCAGTATGCAGATGACACCCAGCTCTACCTCTCCTTTAAATCAGAACCAGTGAAGGCGGTGAAGGTCCTGTGTGAGTGCCTGGACGCGGTTGGAGGATGGATGGCGGCTAACAGATTGAGGTTGAATCCTGACAAGACAGAAGTACTGTTTTTGGGGGACAGGGAGCAGGTTGGTGTGGGGGATTCCCTGGTCTTGAATGGGGTAACTGTGCCCCTGAAGGACCAGGTGCGCAGCCTGGGAGTCATTTTGGACTCACAGCTGTCCATGGAGGCGCAGGTTAACTCTGTGTCCAGGGCAGCTGTCTACCAGCTCCACCTGGTACGCAGGCTAAGACCCTACCTACCCGCGAACTGTCTCGCCAGAGTGGTGCATGCTCTAGTTATCTCACGCTTGGACTACTGCAACGCGCTCTACGTGGGGCTACCTTTGAAGGTGACCCGGAAACTGCAATTAATCCAGAATGCGGCAGCTAGACTGGTGACTGGGAGTGGCCGCCGGGACCACATAACACCGGTTCTGAGAGATCTGCATTGGCTCCCAGTACGTTTCCGAGCACGATTCAAAGTGTTGGTGCTGACCTTTAAAGCCCTAAACGGCCTCGGTCCTGTATACCTGAAGGAGCGTCTCCACCCCCATCGTTCAGCCCGGACACTGAGATCTAGCGCCGAGGGCCTTCTGGCGGTTCCCTCATTGCGAGAAGTGAGGCTACAGGGAACCAGACAGAGGGCCTTCTCGGTAGTGGCGCCTGCCCTGTGGAACGCCCTCCCATCAGATGTCAAAGAGATAAATAATTACCTAACATTCAGAAGACATCTTAAGGCAGCCCTGTTCAGGGAAGTTTTTAATATGTAACGCTGTACTGTTTTTAACACTGATTGGGAGCCGCCCAGAGTGGCTGGGGAAACTCAGCCAGATGGGCGGGGTATAAATAATAAATTATTATTATTATTATTATTATTATAATGTATACAACATATATACAATCATGTAAAGTAGGGATAGGAAATATGATGCCTTCCTGATGTGATTAGGCTGCAGCTCTCAATGCATCTGGCCACCGGCCATGGGATTTGTAAACCAACAAGAATTGGAGGACATCACCTTGGCTAGTTCTCATATTTATTAAAAGTAATTTAAAAAATGAAGGAGGGAAACAAATGAAAATTGGTCTGTTATTTACTGGCTTGGTTTTTGGTGGTCTAAATTGAATTGTTAGGATTTTTTCTTTCAATAAAAGCTTTTAATGTTGTAGGGGGGTGGTCTAGATGTTCCTAGTATCTTTATAATTAATTTTGGAGACCATCTGTTGGGCATCTTCCCAGCAAGCTGCATATCCAGATATCCTTGAGGGTTTGTTTGGTTTGGTTTGTTTTTTAAGTTTTCTCAGGGGAGTCACAGCATTGGCTACCTAAGCAATTGTCATGGGGTTTTTTTGAAACCATCGTGTATGTCTTCCCACAAGTGTCATGGAGAAGTTGATGAGGTTTATTTATGGGACTGCTTTTTGTTCTTGTTTTTTAGTTTTGCACCAGTAGTCTCTCGACTAGTGCCAAACAGCTGTTTTCAAAGAACGACCCCAAGGTTCAGAGAAGCTAAGCTGAGATAAAATGTACCAAGAACATTTCCTCCAGAATTGATCATCTTTCAACCACAGGGAAATGGCTGGCTCAGTTTCCATGGAATGGTCTAGAGCAGCAGTTCTCAACCTGTGAGTCCCCAGGTGTTGTTGGACTACAACTTCCATCATCCCTAGCTAGCAAGGCCAGAGCTCAGGGATGATGGGAGTTGTAGTCCAACAACATCTGTGGACGCACAGGTTGAGAACCGCTATTCTAGAGGCACAAGGGGCTATCACTTGGTTGAAGCTAAGCAGGTTTCGGTCTGGCCAATGCCAAGATGGGTGACCACTTGAGAACTACATATATGCCACATTGGCTTCCATGATGGAAAAAAGGTGGGAAATAAACGTATTAAACGAAATAGATCTGACACAATTTCTGCACCAGGGACATTTGCCCATGCCAAACCATTCACATGTTTAAACAATAAAGCAGTGGCTTGTTAGAACTGAATTATATATTGCTGTCTTGCCTGGGTATTCATCGCTTAGGGAGAAATGGGGCCCTGAAACATGATTCACTTTAACATCATCATCATCTTCATCATTTATATTTTACCTTTTCTCCAAGGAGCTCAAGGTTGTGTACATAGTTCTCCCCCTCCTCATTTAGACAGCAGCCTTGTGAGGTAGGTTAGGCTGAGAGAAAGTGATTGTTTACACATTGAGATCCCCAAACCAATGCATGACCCAAAAGTCACCTATCATTGGAAACTGACAATTCCCCAAATTTCATCATGCAGTTTTTGAACAACAACAAAAGAGTAGAAAAATGTGTGCATTCGTTTATTTTTAAGCATTAAAAGTATTGTATATGGGAAAATTGCTTGAAAAAAATGTTCATACTAGGCAAAATTGCATGAGAAGGGGTATATTGGAAGAAACACACATGGAAAGGTGTGTGGATTTTGGGGTAGGCTTTGAAAACTGATTTGGTGAGCTGAGCTGAAGACTGGGAAATGGAGAACCGGAGAAAAGCCATAACTGGACAGGTTCTTCCATCTGTACTTGGCACACCAGCTGATATGGAAAAGTTTTCTTAAGATTGGGAGGCTGAAGACGGTTAATCTATACTGGGCAGAGATGGGATATTGTGTTACCACTGCTGGACTGCAGCCATGAACATAGTGCTAAAGGAAAAGGAAAACACAGGTTCTTTAATCTTCTGAAAAGGTCATTCAGGAGCCAAAGCTATACTCCAGGAGGCAGGCAAAGACACAGAATAAAGTCTGCTATGGAAGCAGCATGCAGCCAGAGTTCCTGATTAACTTAAATAAAAACAAGGGCTGATTTCTCTTTACACAGGTTGGAGAAAACAACTCACAGCAGTGATTCTTGACCTCCCTCCATTCACACTGTGAAAATGCATGGATATACTAATAATAGTAATAAACAAACTTTGGTTCTTAATTTAGTCTTGAAATTCAAAACAGCTGCACAGCCGCTTGGGATTTCTGTATGAGCGCATCGCAAATTGCTTTTCCCAGTGCTGTGGCACTGCGCTAGAGAAATGTTTTTCAAAATATACATAATAACAGGGTTGATCTCCCAATGGATGAAAGCCGTATTGCAAGCCATATAGAAAAGATGCCTGTTACATAGCAAAATCATTGTTCTTTATTTAATTATGTCCACCCCTCCTACAGAACATCCCAGAGGTTCTGGGGCAACTGTGAACACAGCCTCATGTAATACAAATATGGCATTCCAGCTAAGCCATCGCTCTTGGTTGAGAACAAAGACACACAAAGTGGTGATAATTAACTGTGAGCTAAATCATGGTTGGAGGGGAAGAGAAGGTACAGATCTTATTTTAATTCTAAGAAAGAAAGCAGCAACAAGCTTTTCCCATGCAAGCTTAGAGACATTGCTTTGCCATGAGAAAACAGAATAAGTTCCATGCAGTAATGAAAACAGTAACAGTGTGCCTGGACCACAGGATTCGACTTCGTATCTGTAGCTTTGGGAAGCAGCTCACTTGAGTTTGCAGTTTGGGGCTTTCTAGTTCAACTTGTTATTTGGGATCTGATTAGATATGTTAGGCTGGAGTCTTAACCCCCCTTAAGTGTGGGTAAGCCCCACTGAATTCAGTAGGACTTAGTTCTAAATAGTCATGCCCTGTTAGAAACAAAGCACTGTTTTCCCCTGCCTCATGCATTACAATGGGGAATATAAGGACTCAGCTACACTGGTCAATGATAATATTAAAAATGCATTATACAAATATGGCACCAGACGGTGCTGTAGAGCAGCGATCCACTGTGAATGGTAAATTGCATTGGGAGCCAGATTTTTAATAGTGTTTTTCAAATCTGTGTAGATCCAGCCTAAGAATGGTGTGTGCGCTCTCTCTATATATATATTAATGAAAGTGAATGAAATTTGCAGGCACAGGTCCTCCAGAGTGGATTAAGTCTTCCAACTTGCAGTGAGAAACAGCAAAATGTTTTTGTTTTTGGGAAACTCAGCCAGATGGGCAGGGTATAAATAATAAATTCTTCTTCTTCTTCTTCTTCTTCTTATTATTATTATTATTATTATTATTATTATTATTATTATTTTGTGCACAGCACTATTAAAATAAAAGAGACTGCACACTTCACAAGGTTCCCCCCACCCATCACCACAAATTGAAAGGTGGCTACAGCTGCAACAGGGGCCAAGTACATTAAGGTTACTTTTGGTGGGACGCAGGTGGCGCTGTGGTCTAAACCACTGAGCCTCTTGGGCTTCCTGATCGGAAGGTCAGCAGCTCGAATCTACACGATGGGGTGAGCTCCCATTGCTCTGTCCCTGCTCCTGCCAGCCTAGCAGTTTGAACGCATGCCAGTGCATGTAGATAAATAGGTACCGCTGCGGCAGGAAGGTAAACGGTGTTTCCATGCGCTCTGGAACTTGTCACAGTGTCCCATTGCACCAGAAGCGGTTCAGTCATGCTGGCCACATGATCTGGAAAGCTGTCTGTGGACAAACGCCGGCTCCCTCAGCCTGAAATCGAGATGAGCACCGCAGCCCCATAGTCGCCTTTGATTGGACTTAACTGTCCAGGGGTCCTTTACCTTTCACCTTTACTTCCCATGCAAAAAGAATGCCTGAAGAAGGCTACCATCTCCATGGATGAAGTTGGAAGAATGCAAGAGTTTCCTTCAAGGACACTGAGACTTAAGCCTGCAAATTCTTAATGATTTGTCATGTGGTGCTCAGCTTATATGTCACCAATGTGTTCTGATTAAAGGAAGGAGTCACCAGAGGATGAACTACTAGGTCTTACAGTAGCATGCAACAGCCAGAATGAGGCATATGAGAAAGGTCCACATCATGTAGGATATAGGTTACCTTGTTTGTTTGTTTGTTTGTTTGTTTGTTTGTTTAGATGGAATAATTGAGGTACAGTAGTACCTCAGGTTAAGTACTTAATTTGTTCCGGGGGTCCGTACTTAACCTGAAACTGTTCTTAACCTGAAGCACCACTTTAGCTAATGGGGCCTCCTGCTGCCGCCGTGCCTCCTGAGCACGATTTCTGTACTCATCCTGAAGCAAAGTTCTTAACCTGAGGTACTATTTCTGGGTTAGCAGAGCCTGTAACCTGAAGCGTATGTAACCTGAAGCGTATGTAACCCGAGGTACCACTGTACTAGGAAGCCACAATAAAACCACATGCTGCTGTCTGGGCTGTACCAGAAAGAATTCAGATGGGACTTAACCATTTTGGAATGTTTCGCAACATCAAATCTTTTTCTGCGTGTGGAAACGTAGCATGGCAGGGTTCTGTGAAAAGAGGGTGCTGGACTCGATGGACCTCTGGCTCCTCTTATGTTCTGTGTCACCTGGTCGAGGTTCTGCCAATAACTCCACTCCATGAACCTTGCCAGACCCCACAATTCACCAGCAATGGCTCTGTGTGATGGAGGGGAATCCACTCCAGCAAACTTGAGACAGGTAACACGCCAACTCCCATTAGAGCAGCTACTCTTGCGTTCAGTGAGGGTCACAGTGCAAACAGCTATCTTTAAAAGGAAGGGCATGAATTACTAGGCTCCCTGGCACCATGGGAGATCATTTTCCTCAGAAGAGGATAGTGATGAAACAGTGGCTTTGATTCATGCAATTGTTTATAGTCACACACGCGAACAAACATACCATTTTACCAAGGGAAATAGTTCTGCAGTTTCAGATCACTCCGTATTTCCCGAAAGCTTGATGCAGTGATGTAATTTGCACTGTTGGCCACGAAGCACAACCCCTATGCAATCTGTCTACATTCTTTCTGATTTATAGAGTCCTGAGCGTAACCAAAGGAAAAAAGAAAAAAGAATCCTGCTTACTATGGGAAAATTGGATGGGTGGGGGAGGGGATGGGGCCAACAGAACTAGCTGTACAAATTCAGTTTATTTTGCATGCCTCGACCCGAAAATGAACTGTTCTGTGGCTTCGGTTCAAAAATGCTTTTCTCTCCTTCGCTTTGGAACTCTTCGGACGTAACTGGTTAGATCTTGCCAGCTGCCAAGCTGAGGAAAATGTAGGGGGGTGGGGAGCTTATCTGCAATAACAACAACAGCATGTGATGTTGACAGGTGTAGGTGTGTAATGGGTGAAACAAATATGGAAGGTCTTGAGGAAAAAGCAGGATGCACCTGGAAGAACACAGCAGGAGATGTTAATGTTTCTGTTGTAAAAACACACAGTAATAACATGAATCACACACACACACACACATCCCAGTATGGGGCTCATGCATAGCTGTCAAGCGTCCCTTATTTGCAGGACAGTCCCTTATCCCAGCGCCATGTCCCATTGCTGTCCCTTATTGATGATGTCCCTTAAATAAGCTACTGAAGGTAATGGGGCCCTTTATATATCCAGCTGTGCTTTGTCAACAACAAATTGTTGCTGTTTTCATGTTGAATATATGCTATATGGTAATTTCTGGACCTAATAGGTATCTAAAGCCATTTGCACGCAACAAAATATGTATTTTATCAAAGTAATTGTTGATCCCTTATTTTGGCTGCTGATCCCTTATTTTCGGGGCTGCTGGTCCCTTATTTTCCAATCTGTAAGTTGACAGCTATGGGCTCATGTTCTGTGTCCAAGACGTTTTGGGAAGTATAAGATGGTGTCTCCTCCTCCCATTCTATGTCCAGAAATCACCTGGACTGGAAGTTCCATCTTACTTTGGTCGCATCCACACCTCCATTTAGAGCACATTTATGTCATGGAGAATCCTGGGAACTGTAGTGCTTGTGAGGTCATAGGTCTGTGTGGTCAGCACACTTTACAAGCTATTGTCCTAGGGATACTTTGGCTGTGAAAATGGTCTAGGAGCTCGGCACCGGCAGCACTGGCAGGGGAAATAGGGACAATTCTGGGATCAAATTAGAAGCTAGAATGGCTTTTGTAATTCTGGGGCTGTCCCTGTAAAATCAGGACACTTGGAGGGTATGCTGTTGGGGCTTCACTTGGGAAGTTTGGGGGCTTTCTTTGACCTTATGTGGCCTGTGGTTTTTGGCCTTATATTTGAACCTCTTTCTTTTAATTCATTTTCAAGACCCGGTCATGCTTTTCAAGTAATGAAGCCAAAACAAGTAGATTTACTGTCTTCCTTCTGCTGTGTGTGTGTTCTTTTGTGGGAAGCAGATGTATTTCTGTGGCAGCTCCTTGACAAAATTCCCTTTTAATAAAGTGCGCTGTTGAACATTCTGAATGTCTTTGGGTGGAGTGCATGTGTTCCGATTTCTATGCCAACCATCTCCCTAAAATAACACTTCTGTTACCAACTTCAACATATTACTTGGATGACATTCAGCAACACGGAATAGTTTTATGCTTGTCATCTTTCACTTATTTCCATCTCTGCTGCTGCTTTATCTCCAAAATTGTATTAGGCGTTAGTCTTATTTCCACATAGCCGCTGAGTTGACATGAACAGGGTTACACTGAAAGTTTCTGGGTTGTTAAAGGCAATGAATAAGTTGTCTTGTGTTTATCCATTTGAGCAAAGGGCAGTGACATGCTCAGCTGGTGTTAATTTGTGGTTTAATTTGTGCCTTTTTTATAGTACATCAGTTTCCCTGAACAAATTTTATTTTCTGGTATTAAATTATTGATTTTATGCTGGGTGTTGTATATTATGCTTGATTGCAGGGGAATTCTGTAAAAATGGGCGCACAATGCTAAATGCAAGGCTCCTGCTGTATACAACCATACATCTGAGCCGTGGAGGACCACAAATGGTGACTCCTGCAGATACCTCCATGACTGGGCAGGGATATAAGGGATTTGGTAGTCCTTGAGATATCCTGAATCCAAGTTCTTAAAGGCCTTGTATGCAAGAACCATCAAGTTGGTCAGAGAGCAAACATTGAGGAATTCTGCTATTCCATCAAGGCATCAGACCAGTCAAATTTCAGGTGGCCAGCACAAAGGACTTACATGTTCTAAGCATTTTAACCCTGGAATTCTTTTTAACTGGGAATTGCTAGTGGAGCCTTAGCAAACAAAACATAAGCAGTGGCTCCCATCCCAGCACGATTAATGGTGCTACAATTTCCACCAAAATCATGTTTCCTTTTCCTTCTTACTTGTGCAAAAGAAAGAAAGAAGACAGAGTGGGAGAATGTGCAATATTAAGGTTATTCAATGGACCATTATCTTCCCATTTTGCTTTGACCACTATTGGCCTCCTCTCCAGCGAGCTTCCCAACACTGCCATAAATGTCTTTCTCATAAACAATTACTCTTCATTTCCCACAAGTTCCAGAGGGGGGAATGAAAAAGAAATGAAAGCACTAAGGTACTTCTAGGTAGAAATGAAACACTGAGACTCTTCTTTCACCACCTCAGTATGTCATGTTTATTTCTTATCCCATGCACATATGCATTATTCAGAAGTAAGACTCAGGTTTTGTGGGATTCTGTCAAGGCATTGTGTTTTCCAGTACTGACCTGAGTTTGATGCGTTCGGGAATCTCAGAGCACAGTGCAAATCTTCCTTTACCGAAAGATGAAAAGGATGGTGCTGTGCTTATCGCGCATGTGGTCGGAGAATGCTAGCATGCCTTCTTTTATTAGCTTCCTGGATTAAACTCACATCATCTTTCTTTCCCAAAGCATTATGAGGCTCAATTAAAACCATATTGCCTCTGGCAGTCTCATCGCAGCGGGTTAGGATCTCAAGTGTAAATGTACCTAAAGAATAGGTTGGTGAGGGGAATATTTCAGCTTGAAAAACAGAGAACGCTTGCCTAATAGAGAACGTGAAATTAGCAAGAGATAAGGGTGGTGCTGTGGGTGAAACCACAGAGCCTAGGACTTGCCGATCAGAAGGTTGGCGGTTCGAATCCCCATGACGCAGTGAGCTCCTGTTGTGCAGTCCCTGCTCCTGCCAACCTAGCAGTTCGAAAGCACATCAAAGTGCAAGTAGATAAATAGGTACCACTCCGGTGGGAAGGTAAACAGCGTTTCCTTGCACTGCTCTGGTTCGCCAGAAGCGGCTTAGTCATGCTGGCCACATGACCCGGAAGCTGTACGCCTGCTCCCTCGGCCAATAAAATGAGATGAGTGCCGCAACCCCAGAGTCGGCCATGACTGAACCTAATGGTCAGAGGTCCCTTTACCTTTACCTAAGGTTGTTATATAGCTGCTCTAAATGAGCAGCAAATTCAGTAGTTTCATGCCAGTCAATGGAATGGGTCCGCTTGCAGGAAAAGTAAGCCAGGATCGCTCTGGGTGGACTTGACCCAACCCGGGGTGACGTGGTGCTGCTTTGACCCAATCCAGCCAAATCCCAGGTTAACAAAAATCAGCCCTATTCAGTTTGTGATCTGGGATTTGGCCAGAACCATAGTGCAGTCTTTGCTCAGATACCCAAGTACGCAGATCATTTGTTAAGTGCAGAGAATAGCAGGCATATAAAGTCTAATGTGTCCATTTGAAGTACTTAGATACAGCTATGGGATGTGTGTGATTAAGTCCATAATCCTGCTGTACTTCCACCTACATTAAAGAGATGCCAGATTTTACATGTCTGCTTGCTTCATGCAGACTACCTCTGTGATTCACTTTAAGTGGCTGATGGAGACTTTTTTTTATTTAATCGTAAGTGGATAGATTTCACTTTAGGAAATTTCTAGTGGGGAATACAAAGTGAACAGCAGATTGAGGGTCTATAAAATGATGCAGCTTAATCACTTTTCTAAAAAAAAGTCATTATGACACGCGCTTGGGCTCCTGTCATATATATTTTTCAAGCTGTTTTTGCAGATAGAGTTATTCGCTCTCTAGAGGGGTAGTTGATGGACTGCTGACATACATTTCTAATGTAGAATTTGATGGATGCGGATATCAGCAGCCACCCACCTAGTGGAAAACAGCCCAGGGGAAGAGAAGAAATAGTTACGTTTGTATTTCTAAGTGGATCTGAACAAGAGCTCTGAGTTTTGACCTAAAATTCACTTTATTTCCCTCCTAACCATCAATGATTCAAAAGCCTCGCTCAGTCAAAGGTTCCTCCTCATAATTTATTCTTGTCCTGTCAATGAAAGTTGCAGAAGGAGCAAATCTGTCCCCGATAGCTAGATGGATATATAATACAAACATTCAAAACATATTTGTACTTCTGTTTTCAAACCATTGCTAAGGATGAATAAAATATACAGTGGTATCTCTGGTTATGAACTTAATTCATTCTGGAGGTCCATTCTTAACCTGAAACCATTCTTAACCTGAGGTACCACTTTAGCTAATGGGGCCTCCCACTGCAGCAACATGATTTCTGTTCTCATCCTGAGGTAACATTCTTAACCCGAGGTACTATTTCCGGGTTAGCGGAGTCTCTAACCCAAAGTGTTTGTAACCCAAGGTGTTTGTAACCTGAGGTACCACTGTATATCAATTAATGGCAACTGGGGACCACCTGTGGTCCGATGGTTTCATTCAGGTGGTCAGTGCTGTGCCTGTAACAACACAATTTAAAATCATATAACATCTAGCAGAGCATGTTGCAACTGCTACAGCAGAAACGCCATGGTGCATCTGCAGCAGAACAAACGAACGCCTTCATCTGCCCCAGCTTCAACAAAACATGTCTCTCTACAGCCACAGCAGGCGCTGTAACCTTCCAGCAGTTTGACTTCACCCCCAAAGGCACACTCCTCCATTGTCACCAGAGAGCTGATGTTTTACTTGCAGGGAAATGAATTGGGGCTTGCACAGTGCATGACCCAGCTCTGTGCAAGTCCCAGTGGTCAGCTGATTGTAATGTGAAGATTCACCCAACAGTCTGAAAGGAAAAAAATGCAGAACTTATAGTGATAGACCATCTCTATGTGGGAACCCCGCTTTAATGCAAGCTCTCCACCCATGCTTCTTCAGCTGGTATACATGCTGAGAACAAAATCAAAAACAAAGTAGGTTCCTATCTCCTTGTTGCTAATTGCTTTGAGAACAATGGTGGGAAGTAATGGTGGAAAGTTACTAAGCAGACAGATGTCAACTGAATTACACTTCAAGTTGACTTTGGACAAAGAGACAATGATTCATGGAGAGGCCGGTTTTTAAAACAATGACCAAATAGTTCTGTGACGTCTGGTCTCTCTCCTGACCCTACCTGAATATGCTGGGGATTGAACCACTAATTTTTACACTCAAATCAGATGCTCTCCCACTCAGCTTTGTCTCCTCTTTGCAGACACCCGTTGCTACTCAGAGCACTTCCTAGAAGACTTTGCCCAACCTGGAGTGAGCCCTGTTCATGTTCCTCTATGATAACACAATGATAATGTAATCACAAATAAATAACCACGGTGCTATGGAGAGGAAAGGACATCCTCACCTCCTGATATGCGGCATATCCGAAGTCCTGCTTTAGTACAGTACAGTCAAATCTTGGTTCCCGAATAGCTTAGTTGCCGAACAAATTGCCTCCTGAATGCCCAAACCTAGAAGTAAGTGTTCCGGTTTGTGAACATTTTTCAGAAGCCGAACGTCCGACGCGGCTTCCGCTTGAGTGCAGGAAACTCCTGCAGCCAATCGGAAGCCGTGCCTTGGTTTTTGAACTGTTTTGGGAATCGAAAGGACTCCTGGAACGGTTTAAGTTCGAGAACCAAGGTACCACTGTACTTATAAATAAACACCCTAAAATTATGTCATGTTAAGTTTACATGCTGTATACATATCTGAAAAGTCATTTTTCTAGGGACTTCCGGGGTGGCGCCACCGGCAATGGCGGACTCCCTCTGAACTGGAGGGAATAGCTCCGCGGGAAACGGGTCTTTTCCGCTACGGCGAAGCGGGGACCCTTTCAAAAATCACAGGCGGATGAAGCCTGTGACCATGGGACTTGGCGGGCACCTTTAGCGCCCCCCCCCCAACTCGCTAAGGAGCCCACTAACGGGCTCCGAAGTGAAGAGGGGGAAGTGGCGCGGTGCTGAGAGTCAACGGCCATTTCCGTGGAGCGAAGCCGCATAGCCGTTGCCGGAGAGCGCTGCCTCTTTCCTGGGACAATTTGGATTCTAAAACAATAACCTGTGAGTAGTACGGAAATTGGGTTTTTAAAATACTTATAAATTCGGCACTGATCAGGGAAGGTCCAAACAGGAAGTCTGCCTCTCCTTTCTGTAAATAATCTAAAGCAAAGAACCTCAAACTAAGGTCGTGGAGAGTCTTATTTTTTGTTAAAGACTTTAATTCTACTGATTGAGATTAGAAGAAATTTTATTTGGAAGCCGGGGAACCTGCAGGAGAAGAACTAAATTTGAGAATTGATGTGCCACCCCCCCCCCCGGACCCGGGAGTGGTCCGTGAGAGCCTGTTGATGAGTAATTGAACAATTTGACAGCTGTCAAGTTAGCTGTCAAGATACAAAAAGAGGACTTTGTTTCTACTGTCTACATTTGTTACAAGTTTATGCTTTAAAAGAAGGAAGGACTGTTACAATTTAACGTATGGAACTTTTGGTTTTGCACTGAAAGAAGTAAAAGAAACTTAAATCCCCCTAGAGGGAGCTTTGGGACATTGCATTAAGAACCAGCTGAGAAATTGTTCTTTGACCTTGATACGCTTAAGAATGGCAGTCGGAAAGGAAATCCAGTCTGAACTGAACAGGACTTTCTTTCTCTTGGGAAAGCTGCAAGGTCAAATAGGTGTTTTGACTACAAATGTTACAACTTTGGGCACAAGAGTTAGTACCAGCAATGAACTTGATAAGAACTCGGCACAGGAATTACCGGTATATTCAATTGAACAAACAGAGAAAGTTGAGAAGGAGAATAATGTTGCTTTTGAAGAGAAAAAAGGGGGAGCCGTAACCCTGCAGATGCAAAAGGCGAGCCGTAACTTGAGGCCTGACATGATGATAACAAGGAGAAGCAAATATTTGAAGATGGAAGCCTGGCCTGAATTAGAAAATGAAAGATGGAGAGACCTCCTTATGTGGAGATCTCATGACCTTTGGATTACAAATTTGATTCAGGTGGAAGTTGGAGCTATGGGGACATTTGGAATTGAAAGGAGAATGAAACAAGATGTGGAATACCCTATAGGCCTTATCTTTAAGTACATAGGCCTGGCTGGAAGGAATGTGGATGCTGTTGGGCGGGCGTCTCCCCGAGATTTGGTTTTTAATATCAAAGACTATCAAAAAGACTGGCTGAGGAGCTATGAGAGAGATTTAAGAGCCTCGGATATAAGATCTGGTGGTTGATGGTCCTTTTTTTGAGACTTGTTGGGGACTGAAACCGGGAAGGGGATATGGGTGGAATGAAAAATGGGAATTTAAAGTGTATATAATATAAGTTATCTTTTTGTTTTATCTTTTTGTTTTACTTTAGGAGAGTTGGGAAATTCGTGGAAGGGAATTTTCTTTCGACCTTAGGGAAATGTCTTAAGAATAAATATTGCTATATAGGTCTGGATGAGAGTTAAGTTTGGATAAAGTAAAAGTAAAAGTGGTTTCTAAAAATATGGTAAAATCAAGGACTTTGTTGATAAGATGTTTGAAAAAGGAATTTATGTGGTTTTGGTAAAAAGATATTAAAGGCTTAATTAAAAATGAATTTATGAAAGAGAGAAGGTAAAGATACGGTATTTAAAAACAAATTATTAAGATAATTAGGTTGGAAGGATTTGCTGAAACAACAATCTAAATTAGAATACAAAAATGGGAGGTGTGAGGAGGTTCAAGGAAATAAGTAAAGGAAGAAAGTTAAGTAAAGGTTTGATTTGTTTCTTTTTTCTTTTTTCTTCTTTTTTAATGATTGTATTTTTATGTGTTGTTGTTTTTTTATTGTAACCTTTAAAATTTTGAATAAAGATTATTTTTTTAAAAAAGAAAAGTCTTTTTTCTAATAGCCAAAGGTTTGGCGATGCGTTGACCAAACACTCCCCTTTGGGGGCCCTACTGATGCCAGAGCTCCAACATTGGTTGGACCAAGGCATCAAAGGCTCTGTGAGTGGTAGACATCTGAGCTCTTAGGCCCAAAGTATATGAAAGACTGCCTTGATCCCTACCAAACCTCTCAGCTGTTAAGATTAGAAGAGACATTCCTCTCCAAAGCTCTGTTGCCCTCGGGAGCATGGGGACTGGTGGCCTGGGAGAGGACTTTCTGTGGCAGCTCATACCTCCCAAGACAGGTGCATCTAGCACTGAATGCTGAAGATATGTCTCTTTACCCTGACCTTGGACAGTTGTTTTGTTTTGTTTTGTTTTGTTGTCTTGTCTTGTCTTGTCTTGTCTTGTCTTGTCTTGTCTTGTCTGTCTTGTCTTGTCTTGTCTTGTCTTGTCTTGTCTTGTCTTGTCTTGTAGTATAGAGAGCCAGTGTGGTGTAGTGGTTAAGAGTGGTGGACTCGTAATCTGGTGAACCGGGTTCGCTTCCCCGCTCCTCCACATGCAGCTGCTGAAATCTCTCAGCCTCACTCACCTCACAGAGTGTTTGTTGTGGTGGAGGAAGGGAAAAGAAGATTGATAGCCGCTTTGAGACTCCTTAGGGTAGTGATAAAGCAGGATATCAAATCCAAACTACTCCTCCTCTTCTTCTTCTTCTTCTTCTTCTTCTTGTCTTGTTTTGTGGGACTCACCCCTTTGGCTGAATTTATACTGTTCTCTTCTATTTGGGATGGTTCTATGTGTTTTATCGTTGTAATGGTGCCCTCTTGATTGTTCCACTGCCCTCAGAAGCTTGAGGGGTGACAGCCCAGGAAAGGACATTCTCTGTGGCAGTCCCTAAATTGTAGAACTCCCTCCCCACAGAGGTACATCTGGCACATTCATTAGCCTCCTTCCATCGAATGCATCTCTTTGCCTTGCTTTTGACACTTGGGATGTATATTTTTAGGACCCAGATTATTTTTGGCATTTTAAGTTGTTTTAAGTGGTTGTTTACATTGTATAATATTGTGTTTTAGTATTAATGGTGTGTTTTACTTGTTGTAAAAGATCCCATGGACACCCTCCCAGTGGCCACAGAACTGCAACCTTGAGGGTTATTTTTACTGAAATACTGGTACATTTGTATATATGACAACTCAATAGCATGCACTTTCCATACCTAAAATTTTCCAGGCGGTGATGAAAGAACTGGAAACTGTTAGCATGCTTGTTTTACCATTTCTGAAGAACTGTACACATAAAAAAAGGGACTTCCTAGGGATGGTCACCTAGAAATTGTTAAATGGTTTTAAAACTGACTGACATTTTATCTATTCCAGTACAGTGGTACCTTGGTTTAAGAAAAGCTTAGTTTATGAACAACTTGGATTAAGAACGCTGCAAACCCGGAAGCAGGTGTTTTGGTTTGTGAACTTTGCCTTGGAAGCAGAACATGTTCCGCTTCCTGTTGAGTGTGTTCCATTAGTAAATTGAGTCCCCCACTGCTATGGGAAAGCATGCCTTGGTTTAAGAACACTTTGGTTTAAGAACGGACTTCTGGAACGTCTTAAGTTCGTAAACCAAGGTACCACTGTAATCCAAATCTTGCAATGCAAGTTCTCCAAACAAACAAATATGTATATATTAGGGGAAAGTGGTGCATTAAAATGCTAGTAAAAATATCTTTCAAAAATGCTATATATGGGAAATTTCTTGCAAAAATGTGTGCATTATATAAAATTGCATACAAAAATGTGTTTTTAGGAGAAAATGACACTAAAATGTTTTGTTTTGTTTTTGGAGAAAATGACAGTAAATCACAAATTGCTGCTAGATATGGAAACCTGAATTTAAGTCTGAAGAAATGAGAAACCGAGAGAAGCAAGGTGGACAGATCCTTGCATCCCTACTGATGAGCCAGTGTTCTGATTCAGTATAAAAGGCTGTCATACAAGCTTTTCATGCAATATATTTTGGAAAGTTGTGGTTGTGTTGACTGTACATTTGGCCACCTCTTAAGATATCATAATGAAGTTTTGCATGATGTTTCCTGAAATCAAGGAGCAGTATTTCATCTGTTTTGAATGAGAAGAACACAGGAAGCTGCCTTATATCCAATCAGACCATTGGTCCATCTATCACTTACACTGACTGGCAATGGCTCTCCAAGATCTCAGGCAGGAGTTTCTTCCAGACCTACCAGGAGATACCAGGGATTGAATGTAAGGCATGTAAGGCAGATGACAGCTTCCAAAATTGCACTGATTCTAAGCACTGGTTTCAAAAGTGCCCCAATGTTTTGTTTCTTAGAATTCTTGAGTAGCACTGGGTACGAAACTGTTAGCGTTCTATAAATGTAAATAATGTTGCTTTGCTGATTTCCCCTCCTGAACTACATACTAATCTCTACTAACAGAGAGCAATCACCTCACAGCCTTGTACCGGAAGGAAGAGACCATCCGCGTCTTGCGCAGTGGTGAGATCCACAGCCCTCGTTTTCCTCACAACTATCCCAGGAACCTGTTACTGACGTGGAGGCTGCTTTCACCAGAGAATGCAAGGATACAGCTGGTGTTTGATAACCAATTTGGACTGGAGGAGCCAGAGAATGATATCTGCAGGTGGGTTGTGTGAGAGTGTGCAGAGGAGACAGTCGTGAAGTGTTAATGGCATCAAACAAAGAGAAAAACAAGGCAAAAATAATTACAAACATATTATTATTATTATTATTATTATTATTATTATTATTATTATTATTATTACCCCACCCATCTGGCTGGGTTTTCCCAGCCTCTCTGGGTGGCTCCCAACAGAATATTAAAAACACGATAAAACATGAAACTTTAAAAACTTCCCTAAACAGGGCTGCCTTCAGATGTCTTCTAAATGTCAGGTAGTTGTTTATTTCCTTGACATCTGGTGGGAGGGCGTTCCACAGGGTGGGCGCCACTACTGAGAAGGCCCTCTGCCTGGTTCCCTGTAACCTCACTTCTCACAGCGAGGGAACCGCCAGAAGGCCCTCAGAGCTGGACCTCAGTGTCTGGGCTGAACTGTGGGGGTGGAGATGCTCCTTCAGGTATACGGGGATGATGCCGTTTAGGGCTTTCAAGGTCAGCACCAACACTTTGAATTGTGCTCGGAAATGTACTGGGAGCCAATATAGGTCTTTCAGGACTGGAGTTATATGGTCTCAGCTTCCTGCCTGGCACATTTAGGGAGCTTGTGGGAACTCTGTTTCACTTGAGCAATATGGCTCCATACAACAAACATCCATACTATCACAGGAGGCTTCCTTGTCCCAAGCAGTTGGATTTACCCCACTTGGGGTACCCAACTTGGTGCCCTCAAAATGTTGATGGACCTCAGCTCCCATCACCCCTGATGATTGACTGTGCTTGCTGGGACTTATGGGAGCTGGAGTCTAACAAGATCTGGAGGACATGTTGGCGATCCCTGATTTAAGTGACTGCAAAAATGTCATGATGCTGTGTTGGCTACCCTTGTTTTAGGAGTTCAAGGATCATAGTCAGACTGATACTATTCCCTCTAAGTCAGCCTTTCTCAACCTGTTGGTCCCCAGATGTTGTTGGGGCCTTCATCCAGGCTACAGAAAACTCTGGACAGCATCCAGTACATTTTTATCTCTGTAGAGTAGTCAAGAAAGGAATGGGAAGGGATAGGCTGTGGAATAGTCAGCTGTTTGACTAGGCTGCTTGCCCCTATGCAGAGTTTGTTCTTTTTAATGTTTATTTTGAATAACGATACAATTTGGGCTCATTTGGGCTCACAAAGGAGCCATATTCCTAGCTGCACCGGCTGCTTTATAGCTCTTTTGCTTCCGCAGAGTATTCAAAGCATATGGATGAATTTCAGCCCGTCATAAATAACCCACAAAGTCCTGTTTGGGATTGGGAGGCTTGTCACCAAGGAGAGAGGCATGCCTAAACTTTCCCTTGACAGGCTTTCCAGACAGATCTACATGCTACCACACTAAGATTTTTAAAGTGTCTAAAGCTATGAAGTATCAGGTTGTGGCTACTCTGCTTTGCCACATTGCTGTCCAGAGCAGTCAGTGATTGGTGGCTGGTAATGCTGAAACAAGCTTCCACAGCAGTAGTCTAATACCTAATTGGCCAGCCCATTTCATAACTGTAGTTAACCATTAGAGAGTTATGGTTCCACCTTCCTCCAAGCCAGCAATGTAGCAGTTGAGAGCCTTTCTGGCCCTCTAGATGTTGGGAGTGACAGACAACATGGTAAAGGGAGTAGTGGTGGCGGCAGCAAAGGAGACCACGCTCAGCCACCTTGTTAGTTGCTGGGGCGAATTGTGAGAGCCAAGATACTTCCGTGCTGGGGCAAGGTCCCATCTGGTTCCAGCCCAAATATAGACCCATTTTATTATTTAACAGCATCATCATCATCATCTTATCTAAACTACTTAATTAAAAAAATACCAGTATATAATACTTACAAGCCATCTTTATAACCACATGCTAACAAGCTTGAATTAGTTCATTCACACTGTGAAATAATTAGAGTTGTTATGAATCACGGCCATGGAAAGGATGGGGTTGCTACAAGCCAGGAGATGGGAGCTTGTGGGTCTCCAGAGGATTCTGGATTATAGCTCCCAGCAATCGTGCTCAACAGCCATCTTGATTCTTGTGGTAGTTGTAGCTCAACAACATACCCAGTGCTATGGGTTTGAAGCCAAAACCATTAGTGAATGTGGCTTATACCAAAAGAAAAATAAAGGAAAAAAGAAGAGAAGAAAGAGAGAAGAATTGCTTTGGTTTTTATTGTATCATATGTTGAAAACTCTTAATACATTTGATTATTATTATTTAAAAAAGTGAATGTGGCCTATTATTAGGCATGGCTTACCTTCAAGGAAGTTTCTAGATAATATTGTGAGAATGGACTTGTGGACACTTCCCCCCACCCCAGTGTAGTCAGCTTGATGGTGTTTCTTTCACAATCAACATTCTACATAAATTCTTGGTTTTTTAATGCAATGTTGCAATGTATATTTGCATTTATAAATCCAGTTTTATTGCTGTCGTTATGCTGTTTGCCACCGCGTTGTTTATTCTTAATGTTGGCAGTGCAAAATTCCCAGAATTCCCTGGGAAAAGGCGCTGACTGCTAAACCACTCTGAGAGTTGTATCTCTTTAAGGAGGAATAGAGCTCCTCCCACAACTCTCAGCATCCTTTCCCAGGATTCTTTGGGGGAAGCCATGACTGCTCCAAGCAGCATGACACTGCTTTAAATGTATAGTGCAGATGGAGCCCATGTGCTGTAGCAACCTTTGAATGGAGTTTTCTGAGTAAAGGCAGCCCAAAGAACTAGTTAAAGAGATTGTTTCACAGGGGTGGGGAAATGGCAGCCCGACCGGGTGATGGCCACTGGTAGGAGTTCTCCATGCCTTGCGAGTTTTGACTCCTCCAATCTGAATATGTTCATCCCAAATTTTACACGCCCCAAATCTTGACAGCAGATCTTGGCCCGCTTTCTTCCCTCAATGTTCATTTAAGTGGTGAAAGTTCCCAGGAACTCAGCCCTAGTCCCGTAGCATTGTATAATAAACATGTCCATTCTAACTTCCAGATATGACTTTGTAGAAGTGGAAGATATATCCGAAATCAGCACGCTCATCCGGGGGCGGTGGTGTGGGTACAAGGAAGCTCCTCCGAGAATCACATCAAAAACAAACCAGCTCAAGATCACCTTCAAGTCAGATGACTTCTTTGTGGCTAAGCCTGGATTCAAGATTTATTATTCCCTGGTGGTAAGTAACACAACTGCTTGTTTCAATGGAGTGGAGATTGTGGCAAGAAAGAGCTAAAGGAACATTGGGGATGGATGGAGCAGTAGTTACTTTAGAACAAAGGGGGGGGGGAGTTAGCTGTCCGTAAATATTTCCTCTCCGAGAATATATCCCAGATCAAAGTAGGTTGACCATCCTCTGAGTAAATCAGAAGTTAAGGGGAAACTATAAAACTCTCTGCCATCCTCTTTAATAACGTGTTTCAACCCCTGCTATCACTTTGTGGTCTGGAGCGACAAGCTGAGAGCAGTGAAAAAAGGTCTTGAAGAATAACACTGGGAACGGCTGCTCTTTCTAAGCAAAAGGGAGGTCAGAAAGGGGGAAATATACCTTCAGGGGTTGTAGCCCATGAATCTAAACAAGACACACACAGGTCATATACAATAAATGCTGCAGACAGAGCACAGAGTGCCTCAGCAGGCCGTTAATTTGGGATCCGTGGTTTTTCTGCAGAATGAAGGTATTGCATGCATGCCTGCTTGCCATACGGATGAAAATGAAGAATTTGAGGGAGGGAGTTAGGGGAGAAGGCAGTTTTTTCCCCCCAGTGGACTGGGCAGATCTGTGTAGAGACCATGTGGCATAGTGGTTCGAGTGTTTGGCAAGGAGTGGGCAGAGCCAGATTCACTGTGGCTACATCCACACCATAGATTTAAAGCACCACTTTGTTCATTATTTATTTAATTTGTACAATTTATACTTCTTGATCATAAAAAACAAAACAAAAGCTTCCAAGTAGTTTGCAAAAGACAAAACAGAAAAATCAAAAAGGATTTGCAACTCTGCTTTGAAACACAAAATTAAAAATACCTCAGCTTTCGAAGCACCTGGTTAGGCTTGTCTGAACAGGAATGTTTTCAGCAGGTACCGAAAAATGTACAGTGAAGGCGCCTGCTTGGTCTCAATAGGCAGGGAGTTCCCAAGTGCAGGCGCTGCCACACTAAATGATAGTAACGGCTTTGACTGGCAACATAAACCAGGTGAGGATAGATGATGGGTCTCAAGCCCTCAGTGAGTTAGTGACTTGTGAAGGCAAGCTCTGGCCGATTGAGGGGATGAGACCAATTGTGGGTCCAATGGTCAAGAAGGCGGTTTATGCAAGTGCTGTAGAGGGAAGTGAGGGGCGGATGGGAGTCATCAACCTGGGAAGGCAGCCCATCTAGGAGAAGGACACCTCTGGTCCTCCACCTGTGATGCCTTGCGAGGTAAGTAGGGGAAAAGAAAAGGCTAAGGAGTAAACCCTTCACAAATCTGGAGTAGAGTCCCTAAGACAGTTGCGTGGCACCTGAAGGAGCATCTCCACCCCCATCGTTCTGGCAGTTCCCTCATGGCAAGAAGTGAGGTTACAGGGAACCAGGCACCCGCCCTGTGTAACGCCCTCCCACCAGATGTCAAAGAGAACAACAACTACTAAACTTTTAGAAGACATCTGAAGGCCGCCCTGTTTAGGGAAGCTTTTAATGTTTAATAGGTTATTGTATTTTAATATTCCTATGGAAGCTGCCCAGAGTGGCTGGAGAAACCCACATCAGTGAGGCCAAGAATGGGGGTTCTTGTTATCTGGGCAACTCTGGACCTCCACACACACTGCCCAGGCTTGATCCCCAGGAAGTTCACTTCAGTGTTGCCAGCGCAGTGGTTTGGTTTTACCCCAGAGGCCTACTCCATTGCCTCTTGAGACAGATGAATGCAAAAAAAAAAAAGTAATTGTCTGCTAAACACCTGATAAAAGGGATTGAGGAACATAAAATTAAGTAGTAGTATTGGTTGCCAGTGTGGTGAGAAGTTCCTGAAGAATCTGAGCACTGTTGGAGACAGGATACTGGGTTAAATTGACTATAGGGATAACTCAGCAGAGCCATTCTTCTAGGTAAATGACTACACCGTATAAGCCTTTAATTTGAAGGCAATTTAACAAAACAACAATTTATGATTTCCTTTCCTTGGAGTACCGCAATGCATAAAAATTAAGCAATGCTGCATTGTGTGATATTTCCAAAGGACCTCTCTTACAATTAGCCAGCTTTATGAGAAACTGTGAGCAGCTAATATGGGACCCTGGGGGTTTAGGAAAAAAACAAAATATACAACATTTCAACAGAGCAGCTTTTTCAGCAGCGGGAAATGGATAAGTGATGTTGCTGAGCATCTATCATGTTGGCTGCGTGAACAGAAATAAAAATATTTTGCATCCTGGACAACCTTTATGAGAGAATTCCAGGAGCTGTAGTTTGTTAAGGGTGCTGGGAATTGTAGCTCTTTAGGGGTAAACTACAGGTCCCAGAATTCTTTGGGGGAGACATGTGGTTTAAATGTGTGGTGTGGATGTGATTGTCACAATGTACTCTGAAACCAAAATAGCCTTTCTTAGCTGCTAACCTGAGCATCACAGGGAGTTACTAGAGAGAGAGAGAGAGAGAGAGAAATTAATTAATTTAAGAAGTATAACCTATTAAAATATAAACAAAAACATCACACCACAGTCAGTTCCCAAAAAGTTTAAATATGGGATATGCCGGAGGTTTGTAGAATGTGAATTTCTGGTGGTGGCGTTAATTTTTTTAAAAAAAAATTGATTCGCCACAACAAATATGAAGCAATAATCAAAGCAACCATGAAGGGAGTGGGTTTCAGAAAGCCAAACTATGATGCTGGGAATTTGAAAGTCATCTTTATTCATCTGAGAGTATCTCTATGCAAATTTCGGTGTGTCAAAGGTGGGTTGCAATTGGCTATGTAGCTCCCCTGGATGGCATGAAAATCACCTGGCGCTGTCCCCTTACACATTGCTCTGATCTCCTGCACTCACTTCTTCATGAGTGCCGTCCAACACCCCTCTTGATACCAGCATCTTGGTCTCCAGTCTCTCTCCCCTTTACCAGTGTGTTTGTGTATCAGAACGATTTATAATGTTTTCCAGGCTATAAACCTGCAAGAGAATGCTGTTAGTTGTTGTTTTTTAATTTATTTAAGCCGTTCTTCCCTTTTGTTCTTTACAAATAAGTTTAAAGCATCTTAAATTATTAACAGACACTGAATCAATAAAAGCAATAATAAAAACAAATCCTAGCATTCTTTTTTTAAAAAAACAACAACAAAAAACACCCAGTATCATATAATAAGGGGAGGTGAAAAGAACTGACTGATCAAAAAAGCTAATGCAATCTAATGCTGCTTTAATAAATGCAGAAGAACAGAAGTAGAACGTGCTGGATCGGACCAAAGACCTATCTAGTCCAGCATCCTGTTCTCACAGTGGCCAACCAGATGTCTGTGGGAAACCAAGGAGCAGAACAAGTTTAAATGAGAGCCAGTGTGGTGTAGTGGTTAAGAGCGGTGGACTCGTAATCTGGTGAGCCGGGTTCGCTTCCCTGCTCCTCCACATGCAGCTGCTGGGTGACCCTTGGGCCAGTCACACTTCTCTGAAGTCTCTCAGCCCCACTCACCTCACAGAGTGTTTGTTGTGGGGGAGGAAGGGAAAGGAGATTGTTAGCTGCTTTGAGACTCCTTCGGGTAGTGATAATGCAGGATATCAAATCCAAATCCAAACAAGAGCATAAACCCTCTCCCCTCCTTTGGTTTCCAGCAACTGGTATTCAGAAGCATTGTTGCTACTAACTGTGGAGGTCTGCCTTGTAGCCAATGTCTTGTAGCCATTGATAGCCTTATCTTCCACGAGTTCTTCCCATCCTCTTGTAAAGCCTTCCAATTCAGTGACCATCACTGCCTCATGTGGAGTGAGTTCTATAGTTTAACTATGTGCTTCATGCAGAAGCACTTTATTTTATCTGTCCTGAATCTTCCATCACTCAACTTCATGCCTCTCTGAAAGTAGAGGAAGAGCATAGTGGAGGCCAACAAAAGAGGTTCTAAAAAAAATGTACAGTGGTACCTTGGGTTACAGACACTTCAGATGACAGACGCTTCAGGTTACAGATGCTTCAGGTTACAGATTCTGCTAACCCAGAAATTGTACCTCGGGTTAAGAACGTTGCTTTAGGATAAGAACAGAAATCGTGCTCCGGCAGCGCGGCAGCAGCAGAAGGCCCCATTAGCTAAAGTGGTACCTCAGGTTAAGAACAGTTTCAGGTTAAGAACAGACCTCCAGAACGAATTAAGTTCTTAACCCAAGGTACCACTGTAGTATGTTGTTGTTGTTGTTGTTTAGTCGTTTAGTCGTGTCCGACTCTTCATGACCCCATGGACCAGAGCACGCCAGGCACTCCTGTCTTCCACTGCTTCCCACAGTTTGGTCAGACTCATGTTTGTAGCTTCGATAACACTGTCCAACCATCTCGTCCCCTTCTCCTTGTGCCCTCCATCTTTCCCAACATCAGGGTCTTTTCCAGGGAGTCTTCTCTTCTCATGAGGTGGCCAAAGTATTGGAGCCTCAGCTTCACGATCTGTCCTTACAGTGAGCACTCAGGGCTGATTTCCTTCAGAATGGATAGGTTGGATCTTCTTGCAGTCCATACCACTGTAGTATAAACACCAACAACTGGGAAACATTGGCCTGCGAGCGCTCCACTTGGAGAACAGCCTTTACCAAAGGTTTCATGGACTTTGAAGATGCTCAAACTCAGGATGCAAGGGAGAAACGTGCGAAGAGGAAGGCACACTTGGCAAACTCTCACCGTGATCAACTCCTACCCAGAAACCTATGTCCCCACTTTGAAAAGATGTGTGGATCCAGAATTGGCCTCCACAGTCTCTTACAGACTCACTGTTGAAACTGTGTTCATGGCAGACAATCTTTCTCAGCTACGAGTGATCGCCAAAGAAGAAGAAGAGTGGAGGTAGAACGTTCTCCTCCTTCTGACACACCTCTCCTCTCTGTCACCTGGCTTTCATCCAGAATTCTACCCACCCATTCTGTCTCTCATCCAGTTCCCCAAAAAACTCACAGTTCACCCAGAAAGTCTCACTAAGAAGAGGGTTTGCGGGAAACTGCTGGCATCACCCTATTGCAGATATTAATACTGAAGCAATTGGATGCATAAAACTTCAAGTTGCCATGAAGTTCACTGGGTGACCTTGGGCCAGTCACTGCCTCTCAGCCTAACTCAACTCACAGGGTTATTTGGGGGATTAAATGAGGTGTGGGGGAACCTTTGAATTCCAGTGGGGTGGGAAGATGGGATGGAAATGCAATCAATAATTCTGGGTGGTGCTGTAGAAAAGGCTCTGTCTTGCATTTCAACCAGCCATGCTTTGGAAAGGGGCAGGAAGCATTGCTACTGAACACATATCATTGCAAGTTTATGGATTATTTATTCCTCTCCCTCCATTATTGCAACTACTGCAGAGTACCTAGCCTCGTATGGATGACCCTGTCTCAAATAAGCCATTGCCATGTCTGCAGTTGCTGAATGGAAACTGTGTAATAAATTTCATTTGATTTTATTGGATTGGATAATCAAATAACATTGGCATAATTCAGCATTTGGCTTACTGCGGCACAGTGTAATTTTCGCTTTCGACAGAGTAAAAAGGTGTGTTTGAATAATGCCCAAGGTCTCTCCTGTCATTGTGTTTTTATAGGTTTAGCAAGCGGTGCAGGTTTTATCAGACGTGCTAACTGCACATCTTGCTTTTGATGTCAAAATCACTGTGGCAAATCAATTTCTACAATTTCCCCCCATGAAATTACGTCAAATGATTGCAGTGGTGTTTGTTATACTTAAAAGCTCTATGACTTTTCACAGGCAACTGCTGAACCACTTAAGTCAGCGCAGATAACATCACGAGCCAGTTAATAAACTTGAAAACAGACTGGATTTTTAATAAATGAGTTATAATCACTCCCTGGAAATTGGAAGACAAATATCATACCAGCCTGTGCCCTTAGAATAATAGAACCAGAATTGTAGAGTTGGAAGGGACCCCAAGGGTCTAATCCCCTGTCAATGCTTGACAGTGACCTCAGAGGTGGATCTTAAGGATGTTTTCAAATTAGGGACGGGGAAGGTGAATTTTCCTAATTTGCACTTTCCAAAACAATACATGAATCAAAACCCATCCAGCTGTCAGGGACTGGGCAGAGGAGGAATGGTGTAGACCAGCTCCCCAGCTTGACCCTTCCATGGAGGAGGAAGAGGAAGACAGTTTAGATTTACAACAGGGGGTTGAGGGAGGTCACGGCTTAGAGGCTGCGGATGGGAGAAGCTGGGAAATAATTGGAGAAGAGTGGGAGGAAGAGGAGGCACCAGAGGGGTGACAGCTGATGGACAGAGTGTCTTTAGAAAGCATTCCAGACCCCCCCCTCCCAGAACCTGGTGAGTCTTGAAAGCAGGAGAGCAAAGAGCTCAAAGACAGAGGGCACATAGCAGCACCCATAGGAGAGACAATGCAAATAGCAAATGAGGAAGTGGGAGAGACGGGGGGTGGAGATTCACTCGGGACAACACCATTATCCAAGAGGCTGGGTTCTATAGCCTCTCTCTGTAAATACTGCATTAAAAAGCGGACGGTAATAAAACTTTTCCTTGTCTTTGTATGTTCCTGGCAACCAGCCAGGAGTCACTGGCAGCAGCCTGACGCAGCCGTTGAAATTTGCAATTCACTGAATTTTGCAATGCAATTCTCCAGCTAAGTAATGTGTAGAAAAATGCACATACTAACATCATTTTAAAGGCTTATTTGCCCTCTGCCAGGGTTAGGCTGCTTCAAACATCAGTAACTTAAGTGTGTTTTGGATCCGGTGTAACTTTATGCCAGCTTAATTCACACTGTTTTGTTTTATGGCAACTTCTGGTGTCTAGGATTGCTCCCTTAAAGATCCATTAATTCTTGGCCACCAAAGTTACCATATGATTGGAAAATGCAGTTTTCCAAAATGTGGAATTATGTACAAAGTAAATCACCACCCAAGTCTTGTAGTGATGAGAAGTAACCACTGGAAGATATTTACAGGATTAGGTCAAAAAATGCAGTTGTTTTAGAAAATTCCATAAGCTCTGGGCCTCTCCGCTTTTCATGTTACAGTGATCATTAGAGGGGAATACAGAGCCCGGGACTAAAGATCTGAAAAAGCTATTAGGACATCTCATTAAATGATCTCTCGGGGCAAAAAATCTCTCCTATTGTCTGTTTCTTCCTTTCAGTCCAGTCTTGTTTTAAAAGCCCCAACAAATGGAGCTTCTATCACTCCTTCAGGGAGATCATCATGGAGAAAAATCTCACTGTCAGGAAGATTTGTCTTCAAAGCAAGCTTATATTTTCCCTTTCTTTAATGCTGCCACATTATTCTTCCTGTCTTCGACCATTCTAAAGATCTATACTCTGTCTCTCCCATTCTCTACTCCCCACCCCAACATTTCCTCTCTTCTCTCAAATATCCTCGGAGCAGCAAGCATTGCGATCAGTTTGAAAGTAGAATTTGCACTTGGGTCAAAAGTCTCTGGAAGGGCCACACACACGATTCCATTTGCCTTATCTCAAATGCCACAGAGTTTCATATGCCAACCTGGCCTCACACTGGAACAAAGTGTAAGACCTCTTGTCTGGCTGAACCCAAGTCCTTCACTTCACTGCATTGAAGCTCCCTGCCCCATATCACAGGAAGCTGCTTTTTTCAGTGGATGTTTGTCCATTCGAGCAAATGGGGCATTTATATTTCTACAGGGTATAAATAATAACAACAGAGAATGGAAGCACATAAAATGAATGGAAAGTTAAATGACACTCTACAAATGAACACATAATGATTCTGCTGCCTTGGGAGACTCTTAATGCTATTTATGGGGTCCCTATCCCTCGATGTTGGGGACACGGGTGGTGCTGTGGGTTAAACCACAGAGCCTAGGACTTGCCGATCAGAAGGTCAGCGGTTGGAATCCCCGTGACGGGGTGAGCTCCCGTTGCTCGGTCCCTGCTCCTGCCAACCTAGCAGTTCAAAAGCACGTCAAAGTGCAAGTAGATAAATAGGTACCACTCCGGCGGGAAGATAAACGGCGTTTCTGTGCGCTGCTCTGGTTTGCCAGAAGCGGCTTTGTCATGCTGGCCACATGACCCGGAAGCTGTACATCGGTTCCCTCGGCCAATAAAGTGGGATGAGCGCCGCAACCCCAGAGTCAGCCACGACTGGACCTAATGGTCAGGGGTCCCTTTGCCTTTATAAATAAAGAGAATGGGAGCACATAAAATGAATGGAAAATTAAATAACACTCTACAGATGAAAATGAATGGGAACACATAATGATTCTGCTGCCTTGAGAGACCCCTAATTCTATTCATTGGGTCCCTATCCCTCGATGAAGTTGCACTTGCTCCTTTTCAACCCTTCACTGTTGTGTCTTGTTGTAGTTGAAACTTTTTATCTTCTCATGAATGTCATCCTGGTATGTTCTCCTTGTCCAACGAAACCTCCATTTTCTCTTCGGCCTTCGTCTCATGAGCAGCGTGTTTTTACGTCTGGCAGTGTACAAGAGCTGCCATCTACAACAGGACTTCCAAAACAGATTTATTTATACTTGCTTCCCCATTCCTCCCCCTGTGCCTTTTACAGTATGTGGTGCTTGCTAAGTTGTAAATCATGGCTCTGTAAATCAAGGCCTAGCACAACATTAGGCCATTGTCACCACCATCACCACCATTCTTCTTGAGGAGTGAATACTTTGAAGTCATAACTATCCCTTTCCACTTTATTCAGCCACTCCTAGATAGACCTACTCTGCCACATCATCATCACATTCATATACCACTTTTTCTTCCACGGAGCTCAAGGTGGTGTGCATGGTTTCCCCCCATTTCATCCTCACAACAAGCCCATGAGGTAGCTTAGACTGGTGACTGGCCCAAGCTCACCCAGTGAGCTTCATGGTTGAGTGGGGATTCAAACCCTGCTCTCCCAGGTCATAGTCCAACACTCTAACCATTATACCACTCTGGCTCTTCCTCACTATCTACAATTGGTTCCCTCTCCTTATTCAACAAAACTCCCTTGGACCCCATCTACCAATCAGCAAACATTCCTTGATTCTCGAATAAGCCTTTTAAAGTCGTACCTTGGTTGTTGAACGCCCTGGAACTCGGACATTTTGGCTCCCGAATGAGCGAAACCCAGAAGTGACTGTTCCAGTTTTCAAACGTTATTTTGGAAGCCGAACATCCGACGGGGCTTCCGAGGCTTCCAATTGGCTGCAGGAGCTTCCTGCAGCCAATCAGAAGCCGTGATTTGGAAGTCGAACACTTTGGAAGTCGAACAGACTTCTGGAACAGATTCCGTTTGACTTCCAAGGTATGACTGTATATGCAGATGTTTATGCAGATTCAGTCTGTATTGATAGCATTTTACTGTGAATTTCTCACAATATACTTATACATTTTTCTCCTAATAAAAAGCAGCAACACTATTTTATATACATTTTATGCTGCACTATATCCTTTTTTTATATATGTTACTCAGCTGGAGAACTGCATTGCAAAATTCAAAGAGATTTGAATTTTGCAGAATAGCTGTGTTTTGGTCTGGGTAATGTTTTGTTAAGTGTGAATTGTGTGGGTTCGCCTTTAAATGCAAACTGAATTGGATTTCTCACCCAACCCTATTATTAAACGATGGTAGACTGATAACCATCTAGCCAGGACATGTAAATCATCCCCTAGGTGAAACCTTTTTTATTTGAGGCTGACCAAGGAAGAAATGCCTTCAAGCCAAGGACAATAGGACAGTGGATAATCAGTCTATTCCTCTTGTGGGTGATTTATCTCCTTCACAAATATGAGGAAGTAAAATGGTCTGCTTTCTCATTTTAACTACAGCTCCTGGAGCTTGCAAGGGCCATCGTGGTGCTGGTTCAGGTACATTTGCCTGGTGCATTCAAAAAGAGATTAAAGCCAGGGAAAGTGTTTTTTCCACGCAGCCAACCCAACAGTGCACATAAGCCAGCAACCACACAGGTGTCTATTCTTCATTTATAGAGGCTTACATGGCACTTCCATCCTTAACGCGGAAGGAAAGTGTGATAATATATTTTGGTCAAAAGCAAGGTTGAAACGGAGGGAAGGTCCTTCACAGGTAGGAAGAGTTCCATCAAAAACGGAAAGGAGAATGGAAATTGCCTCAAATTGCATGTTCATTCAAGGTCACAAATGGAAAATGATGTATGCTACTTTGAGCTCCTTGGAGGTAAGGTGGGATATAAATGTAGAAATAAATACATTAATAAATAAAATAATCACAATAACTGCACTTTAAAATATTGCTAGCAGCAAGGGTGTAATCTGGCAGTTTGACTTAGAACAAAGCCAAGATCAGGCATTTTAACACTCACCAAATATTTTCCCCATGGTAAAGATGTCTTTGTTTCCTGCTCTTGAACTCTGAAATAGCATCCCTAGTTGAATTCACCATGATACCTGACTTCAGATTACTTTATAAAAGAATGGGGGGAAATTTACAAGTTATTTTGGAGACTACTGTAAGCAGATGGAAACAAGAGTAGGATTTTGACTCACTTGTAGTGTAAAAAATATTATGGATGATATGGTTGGATGTAATAACTGGAGTACAAACTAATACAGTGGTACCTCGGGTTACATATGCTTCAGGTTACAGGCGCTTCAGGTTACAGACTCTGCTAACCCAGAAATAGTACCTCGGGTTAAGAACTTTGCTGAAGGATGAGAACAGAAATTGTGCTCCAGCAGCACAGCAGTAGCGGGAGGCCCCATTAGCTAAAGTGGTGCTTCAGGTTCAGAACAGTTTCAGGTTAAGAACGGACCTCCGGAACCAATTAAGTACTTAACCTGAGGTACCACTGTATGCAGGTGTAGATGTTTTAAAACAAGACTCCATGGACAGGATGGAGGGGGGGACTCACAAGATTCAGAGAATCTCCACATATAGTGTTACTTTATCGATGTGTGTTTGTATTTTTTTATTTGTAAAATTAATTTTAAAATTTATTAAAAAAGAATTCACCAGATATCAGCATCTGCAGTTAACTAGAACGGTATCTTGTAAAATGAATAACAATCATTTCTTTCATTTAAATATCTCTTTGCAACACAAAAACAAAAAGCAAGACACAGATGTTGCAAATTAAATTGGAATAAGGAGATGCCACTCTTTCACACACAGACACACATAAAAACACACACTTCCACACACCTCTTCTAACCATCTGGCTGAAGTCAGCTGAACACAATCCAAATAGGCAGTATTATTTCTTACTGTTTACAGAAAACCAGCATCTTTCGAGCCCGTCAGTAAGCAAAGAAACTTGGCAGAAGATCATCCTTCTAAACTTCAGAGACTTGAGGAGGGGGCATCTCTTGTTATTTGCCATTGTTGTTAAATTTTTAGGAAGTCTACAGACAGTTCTTGCTTTTATGTTTTCATTTGAAAGTATATGTACCCAACCACCCCTTAAAAGATGCATCGTTTTCCAGGAAGGGAGTCAATTGCTTAGCCCTTTGCTGCATCTGTAAAATATTATCAACATTTCTGTCATAAGTTTCCTGCAATATTAAGTGGGGCCCACAGAGATGGAGCTTTTAAAATGTCGATGAACCATCATATAAGATCAATAAGACAAAGGGAACTTTGCAGCAAGTAATCACAGGCACGATCCCTTCCAAGCATAGGCAAAAACACTGTCCCTATAGGGAGCACATATCCAATATCCTCATCCAGTCATTTGTGGAACACGCTTCGAATATTCATCTCTTTTGATATTTGTATCAAAGGTGCAGTAAAATAACTAGGCCAGGGTGAGGAACTTCTTGCTGGGCAAACCTCCTAGAGTCACATGCTGGTGGTGAGTGAGGCCAGAAGCAAACATAGGAGGAGCAACAAATGTTAATTTAGCCTTCGTAGAATAGGCTAATTTCTAGACACACTCACACCCAGGCAAGCAAAAATCATCTATCAGCATTCAGGGACACTCAAGGAGAGTGCAAAGTAGGGGGTCATGATATAGGGAGAGAAGATGTGGCTGAAAAGGGGGTGTGGCCTGGGGACAGCCCTGCATAGAGGTAGGGGAGCAATTTACTGTATTCTTAGCTCTATAAGACACACCAGACCACAAGACACACCTAGTTTTTGGAGGAGGAAAACAAGACAAAAAATATTCTGAATCCCAGAAGCCAGAACAGCAAGAGGGATCGCTGCGCAGCGAAAGCAGCGATCCCTCTTGCTGTTCTGGCTTCTGGGATAGCTGTGCAGCCTGCATTCGCTCCATAAGACACACACACATTTCCCCATACTTTTTAGGAGGGAAAAGTGAGTCTTATAGAGCAAAAAATACGGTAATTCATCTTGCTTCTAAAAGCAAACTTGTTCAACGCACACTTTCTGAAACAATATACAAACCAAGTTTGTACTAGGGTAGGTGTAAATTTAAAAGCATATATTAGCAAACAACAACAACAAAGAATTGTGTAATATTGGGGGAAATTGCTTTGCAAATATGTGTATACTGGACAGAATTGCATACAAATGTTTATATTATGAGAAAATCACATTTAAATGCCAATGAATTTTCACAAGGACTAAAATTGCCAGCTGGCGTGGAAATATAGAGATCTGAACTTACAATAGGAAAAATTAAAAAACGAAGGGAAGTCAAAATCAACAGCTTCAGCTCTACTCAAGTCAGTGGGGACTACTTCTGAGTAAATGCATGTAGGATTGCGCTGTAAAAAATACATGCACATTTTTTCCAGGAGAAGAAAAAGATGTCCTGCCACATAGGATTTAACCAGCTTCAACAATATCCGGGGCAACATGAGGAATGCTTTGTATTTGTAAAAACTGCAGGTGGTATTCAATGCTTGTCCTACACAGACTAGATACATTGAAGTTAATGGGCATGACAAGCTTTGTTGTTGTTGTTTAGTCGTTTAGTCGTGTCCGACTCTTCGTGACCCCATGGACCAGAGCACGCCAGGCACCTCTGTCCTCCACTACCTCCTGCAGTTTGGTCAAACTCATGCTGGTAACCTCGAAAACACTATCCAACCATCTCGTCCTCTGTCGCCCCCTTCTCCTTGTGCCCTCCATCTTTCCCAGCATCAGTGTCTTCTCCAGGGAGTCTTCTCTTCTCATGAGGTGGCCAAAGTACTGGAGCCTCAGCTTCAGGATCTGTCCTTCCAGTGAGCACTCAGGGCTGATTTCCTTAAGAATGGATGCGTTTGATCTTCTTGCAGTCCATGGGACTCTCAAGAGTCTTCTCCAGCACCATAATTCAAAAGCATCAATTCTTCGGCGATCAGCCTTCTTTATGGTCCAGCTCTCACTTCCGTACGTCACTACTGGGAAAACCATGGCTTTAACTATACGGACCTTTGTTGTCAAGGTGACGTCTCTACTTCTCAAGATGCTATCTAGGCCTGTCATTGCCCTTCTCCCAAGAACAAGCTCAGGTTCATTGATTTCATTGGGTCTACTCTGAGTAAGACTTAGGTGACTACAACGCATTGCTATGTAATACAGAAATAAATTTAACTCTCGGGGTAAACACTTCTCTATCCCAATCCCCATTGTTAGCAGACTACTGGGAAGGTCATGTTATATTGCTTGAGAAACACTTCCCCCCTTTAAACAACCACAACAGAGCATGCACAGCCCTTATTTACAGATCAGCTTCAAAATGTCACCCCTCAATGTCAAGGGAGGAAGGATGTGGGAATGACCACATTGCTTCACCCACCCTTTAGTTATCAACCTCCTGTAAATTCTGAAGGGCTGTTTTTCTGCTCTGCTGTCGTCAGGAGAGACTACTGAAGCATCCACTAGTCTCTCCCTTTTTTGTTTTGTTTTGTTTTCTTTTCCTTTCTTTCTTTCTTTCTTTTTTTTTTTTTGCAATTTCACTCAAGGGATTTTCTTGTATTACCAACAAGGCTCATGCTGAAATCTGCCAGTCAGCATGGCAGAAGTTCACCAAAGCCCTCCCAAGGGCACTGGATTTTGCACTGGGAATAAGGTGCAATTCTCAGAGCCAAGGGGAAAGGGTGAATCAAAGGGCAGAGCTACACCTTCTGTGCATATGGGGAGGGATGCAATTTAGTTCACATTTAAAACTTAAGTAATTTACAATTTGTGGACCAAAACATAGCCATCCTATGAAATTCGCGCTCCTCTGAATTTTGCCATGGAGCCCATTACACAGGCAATGTGTACAAAAATACGCATGTAGTAGGGTAAAGTCTGCCTAAGACTGCATATGTTAGTAAAAGAATAAGATGCAAAAAAATGCATATCGTTGGGGGAATTAGCTTTACAAAAATGTGTAAAAGAGTCAAAATTGCATTCAAAATGTGTATCTTAGGAGAAAGTCAGTTTTTAAAATTAAAATAAATGCAAGCTAATGTGAAGAACTGAATTTAAGATTGGGGAAACTTCCCCTACCAGTCACCTAAGAATAGGGATGGAAGGCTCCATCAGTTTCTGTTCTCTAAGTTCCCTATTTTTGCAGTCATGAATTGAGTTCTCCACATTTCTATAGCATTTTGTGTTATTTTTTATTTTTTAAGAACTTAAGGAAATTCATCAACATTTTAGTGCAGCTATGTCCTAATCAACACTTTTCATTCGGTTTTTGACTAATGCATATGTTTTTGTGAGCACTTTCCCCTCAATACAACACATTTTGTGTGTTCTTTTCATGATTAAGTTCATTTTCATGCACCATTTACCCTCACATTTCCAAGCATTGTTTGGTTGAAAAGCTGCACTTAAAAAAATTGGGTAAATGTGAATTGAAAAGGGTGGCTGAGTTTTGCTTCATGCATCATTTCAGAAAGTGCAGATTTAGTAGGTTCGCCTTTAAATGCAAACAGAATCAGGTTTCTCCCCCATCCTTCTCTGTGACCCTACCTGTCTTAAACTTGAAACATACCCATTACAGTAGATGCTAACTACTCCCTTTTATTTTTCTTTTAAAGGAAAGTTAATAATTCTTCCCTGTTTACCCACTGCACAGTTTCATAAATAAGGAAGCAATCCAAGCCCAAGATCTACCTGGCTAAATAAGGATCCAATAGGTCTCTGGCTCAGTAAAGCACGAGACTCTGAATCTCAGGATCATGGGTCATGGGTTCGATCACCAAAAGATTCCTGCATTGCAGGGAGTTGGGCTAGTTGACCCTTGTGACCCCTGTTAGAATTCCTGCTCTGTGATTGCAGTCATGGGATTGTTGTCTGTCACATGACAGTGTATGTTTTGACTCCACAGAGTGGGAAGTGACGGAGACAGGATGTTTGTGTTATTGTGTTACGTGAAGTGGGACTGTCCTTTGTTCTTTCTCTTTGCTGTCTGATGCTAGAGAGAGAGGGAACCATGTTGGAGTGCTCCATGTGTGTTTTATATGTAAATAAAGTAGATTAGCCAAAATGCTGAGTTGCTGAGGTCTGTCATGCAAAGCTTTGGCGACTCTGCGGATCCCTGAGTGTGCCAATGTCTGTTGGCATCGGTCGCTGTGATGTTTGGGCTGAAGAAAGCTTTTGAATCGCCCGAATGAACTACCGGGAGGGAGAGATCATGCCAGTTGGGCATGTGTCTCTACCAGGGTCCTACTCGAGAGTAGGAAAAGCTCCTGACAGCCCCATCCAACTCTACAATTCTATGAATTGCTGGTGCGGCTGGGCTATGCAGGTGCAAGCCACACCTTCTGACTGAGCCAGAGATACCCTGGCACAACTCTCTCATCATGGCTCAGCTAGGGCTCAGCTGAGACCAGCAGATCTTATGTTGCCTTCAGCAGCGGAGCAAGCTGATTGGGAGCCTGGGGCGGCGTGTGTGCCCTGCGCCCAGGAGCAGGGCCAGCTGCCCACGGGGGGTGGGGCCAGCCGCCCGTGGGGCTGGGTGAGCCGGGGCAGGACACTCCGCGAGGCCTCTGAGGAGTCTGCCTGCCTCCTCCCACTCAGCCGCCCTACAGCTGAGGGGGAGGTGGCAGGCGGACCATTTGGGGCAGCCCGGAGCCTGCGGGCACCCAAACCATCACGTCACTCCCTGGAGTGACGTGTGGCTCGGGTGCACTGCAGGCCCCGCGGTGAGTGCCACCCGGCATTTTGTCACCCCCCTCAGTGGTGACACCAGGGCGGCCCACCCCCACCGCACCCCCTTCCTCTGCCCCTGGTTGTCTTAAGTCCTGAAAAAGAGATATTCTGGAGCAGTGGCAGGGACAAGCAGGGGTACTCACAGAGTACTCCCTCTGTTCAGATCAGTCACGTGACCCGGCAACCAGGTGGAACTTCCACCAGTATAAGCAGTGACTTAAGTAAACTCCATTTTGAAAAGCTTGCTTTCCCTCTGCCAGTCTCGGGCAGCAGCAGCTCTGTTCCTGAATAAGTTTGGATGTGGTGTACATTAAAAAGGTAAAGGTACCCCTGCCCGTACGGGCCAGTCTTGACAGACTCTAGGGTTGTGCGCTCATCTCACTCTAGAGGCCGGGAGCCAGCGCTGTCCGCAGACACTTCCGGGTCACGTGGCCAGCGTGACAAGCTGCATCTGGCAAGCCAGCGCAGCACACGGAACGCCATTTACCTTCCCGCTAGTAAGCGGTCCCTATTTATCTACTTGCACCCGGGGGTGCTTTTGAACTGCTAGGTTGGCAGGCGCTGGGACCAAGCGACGGGAGCGCACCCCGCCGCGGGGATTCGAACCGCCGACCTTTCGATCGGCAAGTCCTAGGCACTGAGGCTTTTACCCACAGCGCCACCCGCGTCCCTGTGGTGTACATTATGCCATCTTAATTTAAGCCATCATAAATTACGCTGGCTTCCCATAGTTCGAATTGTCCCCAAGCCACGCATTTGGACATCCTTCTCCTGCTAACATAATAGCAAGGAACCAGAGAGGTGCAGACCAAACTCGCTTGCTACTTAAAGCCATTTTGCACCTTTCACTTTTCATAAATAGACAAACCAGGCTCAGACTGACCTTGACTGTAATTACAGCTGAAAACCTTCATGTTTCTTTGACAGAGTTTGGACTATCATACTCTCTCTCCTATTATAACAAGTGACTATGTCAGAATGGATCAGGAGGCACCCACTACATCATTGTGCCCTGTTATTAACATAGTCATCACCAATAATGGAATTATAGCTAGAGATGTATTGTGGCAGGCAGCCACACATCCTCTCTCTTTCTCTGTGGCTCCTGGTTATTTAAGGCTCAGCTCAGGCATTGTGTCTTGAGAGGGAGAAGAACTCATTGATTTTCAAAGGTTACACCTGAGCCACAGGTCCCCTCGTGCCATTCTGTAAACTACTTTTCGCATTTTCCTCCATTCCAGAAGATGGTTTCTTATAGGGATCGGTGAGGAATTTGATTGGATTCCAAAATGAAGTGACCTGATTCCCAACCTCCAGCTAACTGGAATTTAGTTATCCACTAGCTGTTCTGTTTTCAGGGTGTTCTGATGCTATTCTATGTTATTTAATAATATATGCATTTTGAGAGTGGATCCTTTTAGAAAAGGCTATGCTGAGAGAATATGCATTCAGAAATGAGTTTTGTGGTTGAAATGTGTTTAAAAATATACATTTAGCTGCCTCTCCTAGCCCAAAAATGGAAAGACGACAAGATATCAATGAAAAAAGAATGGCAAGCCAAACTTATGGAATATGCAGAAATGGTGAAACTTACAGGATGAATCAGGGATGCAGGTGGCGCTGTGGTCTAAACCACTGAGCCTTTGGGCTTCCCGATCAAAAGGTTGGCAGTTCGAATCCCCGCAATGGGGTGACCTCCTGTTGCTTGGTCCCAGCTCCTGCCAATCTAGCAGTTTGAAAGCACACCAAAAGTGCAAGTAGATAAATAGGTACCACTCTGGTGGGAAGCTAAACAGTGTTTCTGTGTGCTGCTCTGCTGTTGGTGTTCCATTGCACCAGAAGTGTCTTAGTCATGCTGGCTTCATGACCTGGAGAACTGTCTGTGGACAAACGCCGGCTCCCTCGGCCTGTAAAGCAAGATGAGCACCGCAACCCCAGAGTTGTTCATGACTGGACTCAACAGTCAGGAGTCCCTTTACATTTACCTTACAGGAAGAATCAGAAACAATGACAATGAAGCTTTTAAAAAAGACTGGGAACCCTTTATGTTCTACATACAGAAATACTGTGAAGAAATGGACTCACTAGCAGGGTTTGATTAAACATTTACAACTAAGAAAACAAGTTCAAAGGTTAAGAAACAATAATATGAAATGTAATTGAGTGTAAGAGGTAACTATGAAAGAAAATTTGGTGTAAAATTGATAAGAAAATAAGAGCATTTAGATGTAAGATCATAAAAATAAGACAACAATTAAGCAGAAGGAGTAAATATTTTAAGAACCAGAAGGGGAAGTTGATGGAAGTCATGGGGGGGGGGGTTATATGATAAATGTTATATTGTGTCATGTGGTTGAATATTAAATCGTAAAATTCAATTAAAAAACCAACAACATATATTTAAATGCAGTGGTGGCTAAGTCCCTTTGGGAATGGGAGGCAGGAAGACTGACAGTGAAAATTACCAGCTGAAATAAAAAAGGTGCTTCATGATGTTTAGGCACCTGTTGTTGTTGTTTAGTCGTTTAGTCGTGTCTGACTCTTCATGACCCCATGGACCAGAGCACGCCAGGCACTCCTGTCTTTCACTGCCTCCCGCAGTTTAGTCAAACTCATGCTGGTAGCTTCGACAACACTGTCCAACCATCTCTTCCTCTGTCGCCCCCCTCTCCTTGTGCCCTCCATCTTTCCCAACATCAGGGTCTTTTCCAGGGAGTCTTCTCTTCTCATGAGGTAGCCAAAGTAATGGAGCCTCAGCTTCAGGATCTGTCCTTCCAGTGAGCACTCAGGGCTGATTTCCTTAAGAATGGAGATTTTTGATCTTCTTGCAGTCCATGGGACTCTCAAGAGTCTCCTCCAGCATCATAATTCAAAAGCATCAATTCTTCGGCGATCAGCCTTCTTTATAGTCCAGCTCTCACTTCCATACAACACTACTGGAAAAACCATAGCTTTTACTATACGGACCTTTGTTGGCAAGGTGATGTTTCTACTTTTTAAGATGCTGTCTAGGTTTGTCATTGCTTTTCTCCCAAGAAGCAGGCGTCTTTTAAATTCGTGGCTGCTGTCACCATCTGCAGTGATCATGGAGCCCAAGAAAGTAAAATCCCTCACTGCCTCCATTTCTTCCCCTTCTATTTGCCAGGAGGTGATGGGACCAGTGGCCATGATCTTCGTTTTTTTGATGTTGAGCTTCAGACCATATTTTGCACTCTCCTCTTTCACCCTCAATAAAAGCTTCTTTAATTCCTCCTCACTTTCTGCCATCAAGGTTGTGTCATCTGCATATCTGAGGTTGTTGATAGTTCTTCTGGCAATCTTAATTCCGGCTAGGGATTCATCCAGCCCAGCCTTTCGCATGATGAATTCTGCATCTAAGTTAAATAAGCATATAAGTTAAATTAGGCACCTACTGAAGACATTTTTGTTTACAAAGAATTTCTCCGAGGTATAACCCAATATTTGTCCACAAAGAGCAAGGGCTCTTGTGCTAGCAGACAAGTGACTTTTAATGCTAAACAACAGAGGACTCCTATGCAGCAGTTGCACTAGTGGAAACTGGTTGTGCAACAGGTTGCACGCTCTGCTGTGCAAAGAAGTTAACCAGCAACCTGCCTATGCGTTTTCTCATGCAGCAACGTTCTGCTGGTGCAAAACATTTCACAAGTGGAACAATTATACCACTGTGTGACTTTAGTTTGCATTGTATTAGATGCAACCCAATGCTTTCAGAATTGGAAAAGAATGGAGCAAAGTCTTGTGTTACTAATTGAAAGGCCCAGCAACCATATAGTTCATCCTTTGTATATATATTTTTATAAAAAGACATGTACAAAAATGTTGTGACTCTAATACCTGCCCCTCCCCATCCTTAATTTTTCTGTTTGATCTTCAGGATGATCTCCAGCCTGCTGCAGCTGAAACCAACTGGGAATCGGTCACAAGCCCCGTCTTGGTAAGTAAAATGTGAAATGTGCAATGTGCATGTTAGAGAAAGAATTGAATTCAGATTCCCCCCACCCATAATTTTTTTTGCATGTGTCCCCTGAACATGGAAGTCCATGGAATGATCATGTTTTCATTTTCTCTCCCTCATGCACCACCACCACATAAGGACACATTGGAAAATCTGAATAACTGATTTTATTTAGCTAAATTTATATATGCATTAATTAACAACAAAACAAAACAGCAAGCTATTTACCTATGCAGAAACATATGCATCTCTGGGTGGTTTTCTGTACGCTTTTAAAACTTGGCTGAATCTCTTTGCTAGATACATACCAATGGACATGTGCAAGTTCATCTGAATTAGTTGTTATCTCTCTGGAGAATAAGAACATCACACAATGGCTTGGCACTCATTAGAAGGGAGCTGCCAATGTTTGCTACAGAGGAGCAACCTATTGAAAGTTGCTGAATAGCAACAGTGAGGTCAATAGCCTGGCAAGTCTTAACCTTGTCCCATTAAAACAGTTCTCCTTTGTCTTCTTCTCTGGATGCAACGCTCGAGTCACAATACTCTTGGCAAAAAGCTTTTTCTCCTGAAACTGGTAATTCCCTCTTTGCAGAACAAGCTCAAGTTTGTTAGGCTGCCACTTATTCATTTGCTTTTTCCTATGCATCTGCCGGGGCCAGCAGGTTATCTTAGGGTCTGTGATTGTTCCCTTGACTTGTCCTTCTCCTTCAGGAGAGCTGAGCTTTCATTTTGCTGCATAGTAATTGAAATGGGAGGGACGCGGGTGGCGCTGTGGGTTAAACCCCAGAGCCTAGGACTTGCCGATCAGAAGGTCGGCGGTTCGAATCCCTGCGACAGGGGGAGCTCCCGTTGCTCAGTCCCTGCTCCTGCCAACCTAGCAGCTCGAAAGCACGTCAAAGTGCAAATATATAAATAGGTACCGCTCCGGCGGGAAGGTAAATGGCGTTTCCATGCGCTGCTGTGGTTCGCCAGAAGCGGCTTAGTCATGCTGGCCACATGACCTGGAAGCTGTATGCCGGCTCCCTTGGCCAATAAAGCGAGATGAGCGCTGCAACCCCAGAGTCAGTCACGACTGGACCTAATGGTCAGGGGTCTCTTTACCTTTTTAATTGAAATGGGGGGGATCTATCCTTTCAAAGGTAAAAGTTTTATATAAAAGGAAAGCAGCACTGTATGATAGGGCCATGGCTCAGTTGCTGAGCATCTGCTTTGCAAGCAGAAGGTCTCAGGTTCAATCCCCCGTCAACCCTACTTCAGTCCCCGTCTGAAACCCTGGAGATCTCTCTCGCTTACTTCAAATCCCTCTTCAAAACTCATTTTTTTCATGAGGACTTTGGTACAACCCTTTAATTCCCACACCCCACTATAACCAGACCTAACTGTGTGCAGTTGAAATAGTCAAAGTAATCTTCTGTTTACCCCAGTGTCCATTTCCTGCCCTTTATCTCTGGTCAAATGTTGTTGTCAAATGTTGGGCAGGGACCTATCCCCTTTTACTTTGTAAAGTGCCATGCACACACCAATGGCACTACTTAAATAACACATGCAAACATAGTCAGCTGGTTAACCATGATCTTATATATGCCTAGAAACAGATAGTCAGGTCATGGTATCCATAGCAGTGATCAGAAAAGTAGTGACTGTTGGGAGGAGTTCAGAAAGAAGAAATGCCATGGTACATCTGCAGCAGCACAACCGGGTGCCTTCATCTGCCCTGGCTGCAACAAAACATGTCTCTCCTCCATTGGTCTCTGTAACTCCAATGGTTTGACTTCACCCCCAAAGGTGCACTCCTCCATTGTCTCCCGAAACAGACGGATGCCAACCATAGATAGATGGATAGATGATAGACAGGTGATGATAGATGATAGATTTGTTGTTGTTTAGTCATTTAGTCGTGTCTGACTCTTCGTGACCCCATGGACCAGAGCACGCCAGACACTCCTGTCTTCCACTGCCTCCCGCAGCTTGGTCAAACTCATATTAGTAGCTTCGAGAACACTGTCCAGCCATCTCGTCCTCTGTTGTCCCCTTCTCCTTGTGCCCTCAATCTTTCCCAGCATCAGAGTCTTTTCCAGGGAGTCTTCTCTTCTCATGAGGTGGCCAAGTATTGGAGCCTCAGCTTCAGGATCTGTCCTTCCAGTGAGCACTCAGGGCTGATTTCCTTAAGAATGGATAGGTTTGATCTTCTTGCAGTCCATGGGGACTCTCAAGAGTCTCCTCCAGCAGCATAATGATAGATGATAGATGATAGATAGATGATAGATAGATACATACATACATACATACATACATACATACATAGATGATAGATAGATAGATAGATAGATGATAGATAGATAGATAGATAGATAGATAGATAGATAGATTAGATAGATAGATAGATGATATAGATAGATAGATAGATAGATAGATAGATAGATAGATGATAGATAGATGATAGATAGATAGTAGATAGAATTTGCTTGTATCTACAGTGGTACCTCGAGTTAAGTACTTAATTCATTCCGGAGGTCCGTTCTTAACCTGAAACTGTTCTTAATCTGAAGTACCACTTTAGCTAATGGGGCCTCCTGCTGCTGCTGCGCCGCCGCCGTGTGATTTTTGTTCTCATCCTGAAGCAAAGTTCTTAACCCAAGGTACTATTTCTGGGTTAGCCGAGTCTGTAACCTGAAGCGTATGTAACCTGAAGCGTATGTAACCCGAGGTACCACTGTATATGTGTTTGCATTTACACACAAAAAAACATACATATATTGAGGATGCAGCCCTTGTTTTTTGCAATGCATAATATTACCCCTGTATGAATACATTCTATGAACCAGATCTGGGGAAAAGTTTTATTTGAGATGTTTGTCACTTTCTACCTGCGTTTTTCAAAGTACACCGCACTGTATGTCACTCTTAGGGCGTTTCCTATCACTCTCCGTCAGTGACCGACGCTACTCTTACGGCAGAAGCTCTGGATCAAACCGTTGCTGGATTTGACACCGTGGAGGAACTCCTCAAGCACTTTAACCCAGACACGTGGCAAGAAGATCTCGAAAGTCTGTACACAGACACTGCCCCACATCGCGGCAGAAGTTTCTATGAAAGGAAATCGAAAGGTAGGAAGAAACCTGTTGAAACTTTGGTATGCAGAGTGCGGCTTGTGAATTTTGCTAGAGGGTAGCCTTTACCTGTTGCAATCGTGCACTCAAAGATCCTTTTAGAGTAAGAAAGTGATGAAGTTGTTTTATACAGGAAGTACATAACTTGGATAGGAAAGGTTTCGAGTTCTAAGATGGCTAATCTAGAGAAGACAAAGATCGCCATGCTTGTTCTTTAGTTTTCAGAGGATAGGCCCAAGACCTCTCTTCTTCAGACCTGAGAGAGAAGTGTGAGGAGGAGGAAATTGTAAACAGATTAGGGAATGGCAGTTTAAATTGGTAAGCAGAGTTCAGTCTCAACTTGAGAATTCAGTTCATCAGAGAATACACTTTGACAAGAGAACATCCTCGGCAAACAGCTGAGAGTTTCTCCTAACGGGGGAATTATTACATCGACTTCATTACTGTGTTGTGTAAACCTGGGTAACGGGTAACAGCAACGAAAGCACCAGACAGCATTTTTACTGCACATTAATGCATTCTGGGGAAGTTTAATGGAATTCAGGCTTTCTTGGCAATGAACTGTATTGTACTGTTGCAGCAGCTTTTCGGGGAAAATAATTAAAATTAATGGCAAAATTAGCAGGATGTAAGAGATAAGAAAAGCCGTTTTGTTCTCTGGAGAGGTCACTTTCTGGTTCAATGGAGCCCAGCAACGGAAGCACGCAACTGTATTGAGGCAGTACCAGGGTTGAAATTTTGCACCCTTAACAATTTTGCACCAGGGAGAACGACCCCTGTGCCCCACCCCACCTCCCACGCTACACCACTGGTTCTGACACTTTGAGGTTTCTGCTTTGAGCCGGGTTCAGATGTACTTGGTTTTCCCATGATGGGTGCAATATGAAGAGATAACTTGCATTTCTGAATGGCCCCGCTGTGCATAAATTCTCATGGCACCCCACATCGAATGCAGTGATTCTCAGTGGAATCAGCTCACACACTTAGCATAAAAATGGGTGAGTGAATCAGAGGCCTTTGAGTGTTCCACACTACTATTGGAACTCCTCAAGGGATCATGTCAGAGACCAGGCAGAGGAGTACTGCTCTGATGAGGAATTGTGGGATCCTCCCCCTCCACCTGCTGCTGACCAGGATCCTGAAGCTGCCCAGGAGCAGAAGAAGCAGTATAGATTTGGAACAGTAGTTTTCAGAGGGGCATAGTTCTGAAGACAAAAGTTGGGATGAACTGGGGAGTGAACAGCAAAATGGAGAAGAACTGGAAGACAGAGAGCTAACAGACTCTCTCTCGCTGGAAAGTGTCCAGCCTATAAGCTCAAGGCCACGTAGAGCAGATAAGGTGGCTACACTAAAAGCATGGTGGTTGCAAGATCTGGTTGCAAGGCGTGGAAGTGACATGGGGGGGAGTGGGTGGAAACCTTAATTGGGAACACCGTCATTCCGAGAATGGCTGCTTTGTACTTTTTGCTGTGGTCATTTAAGACACTTTAAGCGGGTGGCGCTGTGGTTTAAACCACTGAGCCTAGGGCTTGCTGATCAAAAGGTCGGCAGTTCAAATCCCCGTGAAGGGGTGAGCTCCCGTTGCTCGGTCCCTGTCCTGCCCACCTAGCAGTTCGAAAGCACATCAAAGTGCAAGTAGATAATAGGTACCTCTCTGGCAGGAAGGTAAACGGCGTTTCCGTGCGCTGCTCTGGTTTGCCAGAAGCAGCTTAGTCATGCTGGCCACATGGCCCAGAAGCTGTACGCCGGCTCCCTCGGCCAGTAAAGCGAGATGAGCGCCGCAATCCCAGAGTCGTCCGTGACTGGACCTAACTCTTAGGGGTCCCTTTACCTTAAAAGGTAAGTGACTCTTTTCGCTTTGTCCTGCTTATCTACGGCCAAAGGGGGGGGAGGAAGCCGAGTCCCCCAAAGCCTGACAGATCATCTACCACTTCACACCTTCCCTGACTCTGAATTATTGGCCACCATTTCACTCCACAAGTCGCTAAGGATTGCACTGTCAATGTATCTCTCCCACAATACTAGAACTCAGGGTTGTACTATGAAGCTGAATGCTGGAAGGTCCAGGACAGACAAAAGAAAGTACTTCACACAGCACATACTTAAATTATGGAATTTGTTTCCATAAGATGTAACGATGGCCACCACCAGGTGGCCTTGGCCCCTTCCAACTCTACAATTCTATGAACAGCTCACCAAACACAATCTGGACACCTATAATCATTTCTCCAGAGGACAAATGTTTTTTGGCTGAACTTTAAAGCCAGTTGTTTTATATAAGCCACAGGTGTCCTTAATTACCAGTAGTAACTCCCCTTCTTCTTGCCCTCTGCCGCCATGTTAACTGTCCCGCTGTATATTAAGAACTGGGATAATCATTTTTATCCATTGCACTTAGAAGAACATCTGGCGTCAGCACCTGTCAGAGCAGGTGGTTTTTATGGGCTGCCAACATCTCACCAATTTTCATTATGTAGACCGGGTGGTTAAGCATTTTAATTGTAATTGAATGAAATGCAGAATTATGTATCATGCACCCGCTTCTCTTCTTCTTAAGTAGCATCCAGTTGCAAGAAGTGCATCGGTTGGGAATCACTCACTAATTTATCAAATTTCCCTATGGCTCAATGGAGAAGCTCCCTGAGCAGTTGATTTTTAAAAACAAACTAAAAGAAAAAAATAAGTCAATGAAGTCTGTGGGGTCAGAAAACCAGGGAAAAGAGAAGTGGAGTTGCTGGGAACCTGAATTCAAGATTGCAGCATTTTCATGCAGGTACCCCTTGTTATTTGCCAACAAATGTCTGTATAGTTAAAGCTATGGTTTTCCCAGTAGTGATGTATGGAAGTGAGACCTGGACCATAAAGAAGGCTGATCACCGAAGAATTGATGCTTTTGAATTATGGTGCTGGAGGAGACTCTTGAGAATCCCATGGACTGCAAGAAGATCAAACCTATCCATTCTGAAGGAAATCAGCCCTGAGTGCTCATTGGAAGGACAGATCCTGAAGCTGAGGCTCCAATACTTTGGCCACCTGATGAGAAGAGAAGACTCCCTGGAAAAGACCCTGATGTTGGGAAAGATTAAGGGCTCTGGGAGAAGGGGATGACAGAGGACGAGATGGTTGGACAGTGTTCTTGAAGCTACCAGCATGAGTTTGACCAAATTGCAGGAGGCAGCGGAAGACAGGAGTGCCTGGCGTGCTCTGGTCCATGGGGTCACGAAGAGTCGGTCACGACTAAACGACTACACAACAACAACAACCCCTTGTTATCCTGTATTTTGTTTTGTGTTCACCAAACGACTCTGATCTTGACAAAAGTCTTTTGGAGACATTCAGTTCATGGATGTGCTATAGCTTTATGACCACATTGGCCTGCTGTTGCCTGACATATATGTATTGGATATCACGCTTGTGTAGGAACCTACCTGCATAGACTCTGTGAAAACAATGGCCCATCCCATCCAGCAACCTGTTCTCACAGTGGCTGGCCTGATGCCTGCAGGAAACCCAAGCAAGACATGAGTGAAACAGCACCCCACTCACCTGCGATTCCCAGCAACTCGTGTTAGGAGGCATGATGTCTCTGACAGTGGAAGTAGAGCATAGCCCTCATGGCCAGTCATGTCTTTAATGTGGTCTGTGATTGGCCCTGAGGGAGTCTCAGACATGTACGGATCATAAAGTGTCTCTGGGAGGCTTTCACCTGTTAGGAAAGAGAACACCAACTCCACACCATGCTTCTCCTTCCAGGAAGGAAAAGTGATGCTCCTGAAGTGATCAAGACACCCTGCCATCTCCATCTTGCTTTAAATGTTTCTGAAGACAGTAGATACTTGACCATCATTGGTCTACAGTGGTACCTCAGGTTAAGAACTTAGTCCGTTCTGGAGGTCCGTTCTTAACCTGACACTGTTCTTAACCTGAGTTACCACTTTAGCTAATGGGGCCTCCTGCTGCCCCCACACTATTTCTGTTCTCATCCTAAAGCAAAGTTCTTAACCCAAGGTACTATTTCTGGGTTAGCGGAGTCTGTAACCTGAAGCGTCTGTAACACCCTTCAAGTGTCCCTGTTTTCCAGGGATTTATAGAAGCTGTCCCGGTTTCTGATTTGATCCCGGAATGTCCCACTTCTCCTTAGAACGTCCCTATTTTCATTGGAGAAGTGTTGGAGAGTATGGAGTTATGTGACCCCCCCCCCCAAAGCCAAGGATATAAGTTACTATACAGTGGTACCTTGGGCTAAGAACTTAATTCGTTCTGGAGGTCCGTTCTTAACCTGAAACTCTTCTTAACCTGAGGTGCGCTTTTGCTAATGGGGCCAACCCCTGCTGCTGGTGCGTGATTTCCTTTCACATCCTGGGGCAAAGTTCGCAACCAGGAGCAGCTACTTCCGGGTTATCGGCATTCGTAACCAGAAGCATTCGTAACCAGAGGTACCACTTTACAATCTTTAGAATACATCTGAAGGCAGTCCTCATGTTTAATGAGGGTTTTTATATGTTGGAAGCCACCCAGAGTGACTGGAACAACCCAGTCAGATGGGTGGGGTATAAATAATAAAATAATTATAATTATTATGGAAGAGGATGTCCCTATTTTCATCAGAGAAATGTTGGAGAGTATGGGCCTAGCCCCTGTCAGCCAATAGGACAAGTTCCCATAGGCAAGTCACCATGAGACACTGTAATTAGGAAGGGATGAACAAGCATGTGTGAATGAAGCATACTGGGTACTTTTTGAATCGCCTCCAATGCACCACTTCCCAATGGGGTCACTTTACACTTTCAAGTATGAATCTCCATGTATTGAATAGCAAATTGAGGAGAAACGCATGTAGGAACCATAATGATCAAAGAGATGTACTCAGACCAAAGAGAGTTAAGTGTGATTAAAGTTCCAATGAAATCAGGAGGATGCAAGTGTTATCTGGATTGTACTCACAGGGGTTGATTTGGCCTTAACAGCCACATTTCTGCTCTGTACATTATGTTATGTCATAGTATGTAAAACTCACACAATAGTAGGTAACAGCTGCAGAAGATAAATTAATCAAGTGGGACATTCTTGAAATAACATCAGCCTACTATGATGGGTTTACAAGCTAAACAGAGGTTGCTGTCTGCATTCGGCTTTGGTTTTTTATGGGGGTTGGAGCAAAAAAAGGTGAAAGTACAGGGACATTGCACCTTGGAGTCTTTCCAAAGTACGTGGCATGCACACTGAACATTCACATTTCATGTGAATTCCCTGTGTCCTTACCAATCTCCCATCCATCTATCATTAATGAAAAGTATTTGTCAAGACTTTAAACAAAAATTGAACAGTGGAATCTCGTATCTCTAGGGTTTGGAAGGAGACGCCAGTAAATAACTGTAATCCTCCATGTACTCCTCTTTGAAGGGTTCTGGGCCATCTGCCAGTAAATTCAGAATGCATTGACTGCTGAATACAGATATCACACACATGCTCGCTCATGGCAAATGCGCATTCTGGGTTCTGAAAAGACCCCTTTGTACAATGGTTAATCATCACTCCAAGGCTGTTGTTTTCAAATGTTCCTCCTTTGGCGAACACGTTCCATTACGGCATATCTGTTGAGCAACTCCTCTGTGTTGCACTGGGTTCTGGGGCAAGTTCATAAGTGCACAGTTAGCCTGTGCAGAACCACTTAACCAGGTTCGTTGTTCCACAGCATCATATGCATGAACTAAGAAGTGGAGCATTGAACAAATGTAGAGTCTGTGTACCTGTATAAACAATAGTTGAGCTACGTTCTTGCAGTCATTCACATGTAGCATTCAACGAGTGTAGAATCAGTATACCTGTGTACAGGTGTGTCCCCCAAACACTTATTAGGAGGGGCCATGTGAGGCCCCCGCACACATAAGGGAAATTTCACAAAGTGGGGCGCACTCTCTTAAAAGCCTCCAATTCCTATTTCCCACACTCTCTTCACACAACTCTCTCTTCAACTAGAGTTGAAGCTCTGGTGTTGACTGGAGACTGGAGACTCTGTGGGAAAGTGACTGCTGCTACTTCACTGCCCCACACGACAGCTGTTGGGCGGGGAGGCTGAGCAGCCTAAACAAAGTCCCACTGCACCTCAGATCTCTTGGGAGCTTCCTCCGCCCTCACTCAGATCCTCTTCGGGCTCCAGGGAGAGTCTCCTCATGAGACACGAGGACTCTGCCGCTCTTTCCCACCATTTCCTGTTATGATTCTATTGATTGATTGATTTCCTGGTGTCACGCATATGCGTTATCGTGCGCGAGTAGAACATGCGCAAGTCGGGAGAGGCCTGTACACAATAGATCACCTTTGCAAATCAACAAGTGTATATCCTTTAACACTTGTACACTTGTGTAAAGGCAGCTTGCACCTGTGTTCAGTGTAACATGTGAACACCCAAGACAATACCCAACATTCCCCTGTAGCTGTACATTTTGAAAGAAAGTTGCTTTTCGGAGAAAGAACATAAGGGCATGTGATGAGCCATGCTGGATCTGACCACAGGCCCATCTAGTCAAGCATCCTGTTCTCACATTAGGAAGTACACAATCATCAGCAGACCTCTTCCAGCCCATGATTCCCATCAACCAGCATTCAGAAACATATTGCCACCAAAAGTGAAGGTAGACATTATGGCAAGTTATCACTGATGACCGTGTCGGAATTCAAGCGAGCAGAGCCTCCAGCTTAGCTCTTAGTCCAGAGGAATTTGGCCACCCTCCATGTGCCCGGCTTGAATCCTTATGACCTCCTGTCTGCGTCTCCCGGCAAGATCAAGGGAGGTCTCCAATCGGCGATTCTCCTCAACGTGAAGGAGAACACACCACTCCTCCCACTCCTCTCCCAGGGAGGGGGAAAGAGACAGACAGAAATATATTTACATGTCTTTATTCCTGTCGTTCACCAGTACAGAGAAAACATGTCTGCACACTCTGCTTCCCAACTGCAGAGAGAGAATAAACTCCACCCATGTACTTCCAGTACAGGGTCATGTGTCACTCTGAGCTAATATCCGGTGCTCAGTACACTGTCTCTGGTTCCCACGGTACAATCCAATAACATCCACATCCTGTTTACCATTCCAGCCACCTGGTGCTTGCTTCTGCATTGCTCCTTTTTCGTAACATCCTCCCCCAAAAGAATCAATGCGTGTTGCAGCAAGCAAAGCATGATCCAGAGAAGAAAACAAACAGTTGTTATACACATAACACTCCCCTGTTGTTTCAGTTCCACCCTTGGAACTCCCCGCCACTGGTTTCCCCAGTGTACCTCTCTGGTTGTCTGGTTTCCAAGGAATGAGTGCATCTGCATTACCTTGGCTAGCAACTCTCTGTTGTGTCTTTGTCTCTGACTTAGACACAGCTCCAACCTGTCCTCGGTTGTTTACAACAGCAACACATGCAACAGCTAAGTTAGCAAACTCTTTTGAGTACCTCTTGGGTGGTTGACCCTTTGTAACTCTCTCAGACCTACGTATGAGGTGCTGATCCTCTCTGCTCACTGGTCCAGTCTCAGGACTCTTTGGAGAACTAGTTCCAATGGTAAACAGTGGTTCATCCTTCAGTTGTGAAGGCCTATCTATTGTGTGAGACTTCCTCTCAATGACTGTGACAACTGAGCTCTCCGAGCTATCAGTGTCATCACTTTCATTACAGCTGTAATCAGTAAAATCATCATCATCTGAATCGTCCTCAGTGGGAAATGTGTGTACTATCACTCTCTCCTGTTCAGGAGCACTCTCTAGAAATTTTGTGAGAATCACCTGACCAGATTCAGACAAAATTACTCTGTAGAGACCCTTTTCATATCCCACAAAAATGCCTCTGCCATTCTTTACTCCACCTGGAGCTTCTGTTCTCACATGAGACCCAAAAACCTTGAAATGGGCAACAGAAGGTTTTCTGTGGAACAGTTTCTCAAAAGGAGAACTTCCCAACTCTTTTGAAACCTTTCTCATTTTCGTATAACAGAACGACATCAGAGACTCGGCCCAGTACTCATGTGGCAGATGTGAACTTAGCAATTGCGCTTCCATCCCCTTTTGCAATTCTCTGTTCACCCGTACACAGACACCCCTGTTCCACGCTTCCGCTGAAACAGAAATCTTGTGTCTGATCCCCTTCTTCTGCAGGAACCTTTGGAAATCCTGTAAAAGAAAAATCTGCTTCTCATCTGTGAATAGACAATCAATGTTAGCATCATGCATACTCTTAACTTTGTCACAAAACTCCTGAAACCTCTCCAAGGCTTCCTGTGGCTTTCTCAACACATAAACCCAGACATAGTTAGAGAAATGATCCACACACACAAGATAATATCTTGCATTGCCTCTAGATGGTTCTAGAGGACCAATCACATCAGCATACACCCGCTGAAATGCTCTGTTGACTCCGGTCTTCTTCTTGCTCACACCTGCAAGAGAAACTAGGTTAGACACAGATGAATTACATTCCATGTAATCACTTTGTGCAAAAGTCAACAAATAAAGTCCATCCTTCTCCCTGGCTGAAAGAAATAACTCTCCATCTTTGTAGATCTTGCAGCTCTCAGCATCGTAGGACAGTTTCAGTCCTTTCTTTGCAATCTGCGAAACACTCAGCAGATTGAACTTCAATTCAGGAACCAAGTAAACATTGTTTATTGTCAAGTCCAGACTCTTAAGATAGACAGTCCCTTTTCCGGTCGCTTCCAGCTCCTGACCGTTGGCCTGTGTCACAGTGAAGCTTTGCTTCTTAAACGTTGAAAAGAGTCCTCTGTGTGGGGACATATGAACCGTGTATCCAGTGTCGATAACAAACGAGTTCCCAACGTCTGGCGTGGTTCCTGTCGCCATCAAAGCTTTTCCAGGTTTCACCGAAGTCTTGGTGTGACCTTTGCCTGACGCCTCAGGCTTTGCTGAGTGGCCCTTAGCTCCTTTTGGCTGACGTGGCTTCTTACAGTTCCGCTGAAGATGCCCAGCCTGTCCACAATTGTAACACTGGACACCGCTCAAAGCTACAGCATCCTTTCCAGTAGCTTCATCTGCGGGGGAATTAGAACTCCGTTCCTCCCTCCCCCTGTCCTTTACTTCCAGTGCAGCAAGTCTGTCCTGTTCATTCAGAACCACGGCACACACCCTCTCTGCGGTCAAATCTTGAGCCGGGAGGGAACCAAGCTGACTGGCAACCGTTTTGTAAGTCCGATTTAGGCTGTTGATCATCATGAAGCAAAACACTTCCTCCTGCAGACGGAAATTGCGTTCCACCATCTGCTGGCGCAGATATTTCATCTCCGTCAGGTGCGCTTGAACATCTCCATCAGGCGCAAGCCTCAGATTGGTCAGCTTCTCAAAATACAGCAACGCTGAAGAACCAGCATCCCTCTGATGTGTTCTTCGTAGCATTTCCCAAATTTCCCGTGCATATTCCAAACCCTGAATATGCACCAATTGGTCATCTGACACACACAGAATTATAGCCGTTCTGGCTTTCAGATTCTGTGACTCCCAACCTCGGGTTGGTGCTGCTGGGATGGGGTTCTCAATCACGTCAAAGACCCTCTGATTCTGCAGCAGGGCCTTCATCTTTATAGACCAAGATGAATAATTGTCATTAGTGAGGGGAGGGGGATAGGGCAAACCTCCCGCCTTCTTGGAATCCATGCTGAATCCAAGGGTCAGCTTTACACTCAATCTCAAGCCAGCTTTCACTTTTCAAGTCAGTAAACTCCAAAAGTCTCTGTTTACTGCTTCACTGGCAGGCAAACCTTTGGGCTGTTTTTTCAAAACCCTTGCACAGCTGCGCAGATACACTTTCGATTTCCCAGGCTCTTTTTAGGCCACTCAGTAACTGGCAGACGTTGCCTAGCAACCTGCTCAGGACGGAACTCCTTATCTCACCACAGGAATTCCTGGTATGCAAGCTTGCTCTTTCAGAGCTGTTTTTCAAACGCAGCTATTGTGAACCAGAAAATAAGCCTTTCTGCGTTCATTCTCTCTAGCCCGAAATGCAGCATACCTTTTCTGGCTCCGTTGCCTTGAAACACACTCCTCTCGGTGTCCAGCTGTCTGTTCAGCTTTCTGGCTGCAGGCAGACGCTTTTCTTTATCTTCTTAGGTGCAGAGGATGGCAACGATTCATCGACCTCTCACCTCTCATTCAGATTCTCATAGATCAGATAACCATCGCTCTGCTACCAGATGTCGGAATTCAAGCGAGCAGAGCCTCCAGCTTAGCTCTTAGTCCAGAGGAATTTGGCCACCCTCCATGTGCCCGGCTTGAATCCTTATGACCTCCTGTCTGCGTCTCCCGGCAAGATCAAGGGAGGTCTCCAATCGGCGGTTCTCCTCAACGTGAAGGAGAACACACCACTCCTCCCACTCCTCTCCCAGGGAGGGGGAAAGAGACAGACAGAAATATATTTACATGTCTTTATTCCTGTCGTTCACCAGTACAGAGAAAACATGTCTGCACACTCTGCTTCCCAACTGCAGAGAGAGAATAAACTCCACCCATGTACTTCCAGTACAGGGTCATGTGTCACTCTGAGCTAATATCCGGTGCTCAGTACACTGTCTCTGGTTCCCACGGTACAATCCAATAACATCCACATCCTGTTTACCATTCCAGCCACCTGGTGCTTGCTTCTGCATTGCTCCTTTTTTGTAACAGACCGTATCCATCAGGAATTTCTCTATTCCTCTTTTCAAGCTATCAAGCAACAATCTGGGTGCAGCCAGAAAAACACATATGCATTACATAAAAAATCCATCATATTTTTGAAACTGCAAAGGAAAGTACAAAAGCTATGGAATAAAGTTTAGAGGGAGAAAATGAGAAACAAAGCATTTCATTCTCTAGATCCAAGAATGTTATGGCTGTGGAATAACTACCCATTAAACTAGAAAGCTGCTCACTTGCATCTGCATGCGAGTATGTAGCCAGAGAGATGGTACTTCTCATGTGGGTGTGCAATGTGTGAAGCAGCCCATAATAATAGCAAAAAGGACACACATGTGCACACCCCGTCACTGTGAGGTAAGCTGTTGCAGGTCACACGCAGAGACAGCTCTGTGGCATAAATCCTTTCTTTTTAAAAAATTAAATTGTCAGAAGAGTTGTGCAAAGGCAGATTCATCACTGGCTCAATTCCATTGATTTCAGCAGAGATGCACCCCTTTATGACAGCAGTAATTTCATCGTGCTTAGACTACTTGACCTTCCTCTTTTGAGGTAATTGGCATGCCAGCTTGTATGAGCCACAGCCCTTGCTTCATGTGACTGGTTATAATTCCACTGACAATCCCAGCCCTCTTGAACTTTCACTTTAAGAAGCAATGTTTGTGTCAGAGACACTTCATCTTGAATTTACGGTCCAACTGAAGGACATTGCACATGCATGAACACACACACACACATTTTTTCAGCTGGCACAAGGGGGGGGGGCGGAAGTATCCTAAAAAGAACACATTGTGATTTGCTCTAGATGTGGGATCTAATCTACTGGGAGCAGTCAAATACAACATTCCTTGTTTTCCTAGAGTGGTCAGGCAAGGGGATGTTGGTCCAGCCAGTCGAAACTTCCTGTTCCTCCTGGCCTGGAAAGAAGATTGTGGACTCTCTTTCCTTGGAGGTTTTTAAGCAGAGGTTGGATGGCCATCTGTCATGGATGCTTTAGTTGAGATTCCTGCATTGCAGAGGGTTGGATTAGATGAGCCTCAGGGTCCTGTACAATTCTACAGTTCTATGATTCTATGGTTCATTTACTCTTAGCAAACTCATTTTAGTCAAACTTTTAAAAACAGCTTTCTTGACACTACAGCACTGCTTGGAATCTGTGGCTGCAGTTTTGTTTCTATTACTGCTGAGTAAACTCCCATCTCATTGAATCATGGGCCCTGATTTTCCAATTCCATGCTTTCTTGGAGATCATTCAGAGAAGACTTGGGTTCCACCTAAGGTTTCTCCATGGGATAGAAGTAAAATTGGAAGGGAAAGGGAGAGAAGGGAAGCCTATGGCCCTCCAAATGTTGTTGGGCTCTAACTCCCATCAGCCCCAGACAGCATCATCAAAGGACAGAAGTGATGGGAGCCCAGTGCTTGAGACTGAGTGGACAGGTGCTGAATCCAGACAAGGTGGTGGTGATACTGGGTGCTTCTGAATCTGTTTTGATCTGGGTAAGCAGATAGCAATGATGGCTGACATGGGGAGTGTTTTGGTGACAGCAATGGAAAGAGGAGATATGGCCGCACTTAGGGAAAAACTTGGGGGAAGCTGTTTGGAAAGCACTGTTCTTCCTTTTAAGTGGGATTAGCTTGAAGGGTCAGCCCTGAGAGGCAGTAGCTCTGAAAAATAACAACAGAGCACTAAGTTTCATCTGTTTGGGAGAATAAATCAATAGCTTTCTATTCTCCTCACTGTTTGCTATGTACACTAGGGTGACTTTGCTTTCAGTGCTTGAGTGCACTGGTAACTCCCATTGATTTTGTGGTTAGATCTCGAGCAATACATACTTCTTTGTAGAGATTCTGGCACTTTGGGGGAAACAGGGGTGAATGTTCATAGTGAGATATGCATAGGGAATTGCTACATGATGTAATGTCATGCCTAGACCGCTGCAAATCCTATTTAGCTTCCTTCCTTCCACCACCCATGCACATCCCCGCAAAGAGCACGTTTCTGAAAATCCACTAGGAATTGCCTCCATACCTTTAAGGCTATCTTGTAGCCTTATGGTCTAGAAACTTGGTATGTGTTTTTAATTTTTAAGGACAAAAACGGAATTCCTTGAGATACTGTATTCTGTACTGGATGCCAGTAACACACAGTGCAATTGCAGAAGGAATATGCAGTTCCATACTTTATTTGGCAAATGTACTTTTTTTTCCCCTTTTCCTACAGCGAACCAATGAAGTGCAAGCAACATACACACATCTCCACACATCTAGGAATCCTAATTGAGTCAGGGTGCCCATTGGATTCCAACTCCCATCAGTTCTAGTCATTGTGGGATGATGGAAGTTTTAGTTCAACAACATTTGGAGGGCCACTGGTTCCCAACCCCTCCCTCTGTTTGCTAGTTCTCTCCCTATCCCACCCTTTGCAAGCAAACCCTCCTCCAACCTTACTTTTTCGGGAATGGAGGAAGGCCTTGGTTCCCCAAGCAACAATTGCAGGCTCAGGACCATCGTTGCCTGCTAGGAAAATCACAGATGTCATGATTCCTTGAGGAAATGGTGGTTTTGAGGATTCCCAGAGCCACCATTTTCTACTGGGAGTTGGCCTGCTACCATCCAGTGTAGTCACCTTCGGCACATATGAATGGGAAGGATGCCATCTTGTACTTCGCCTCAGCAAAATGTCTTCAGCCAGCCCCCTTTGATGGATGGAGGAATTTGATCCTTGCATAATTCCAGTATGAAAGGACATGATCCACACCTCTTGGACAATGCACAAAGCAGAATTTATATACAGTTGATTTTGCACTTTTACGAATGTTCTTAGCAGCCGTTTTAAAATATGTATCTTGAATGAATGCATTTAAATATGTATTTAGAGATAAAACAGATATTAAAATGCATATCCTGAGATAAATTGCACATGTAAATAAGTACTTTGAGAGACATCGCCTATTTGAATATATATTTTGGAAAACATTTACCTTAAAATATGTTCATTAGGAGAAATCACACCTTTACACAATTATTTTGAGAAAAATGTACCTTGAGAAACATTCTTTGAGGTAAATCACACCTTTTGAGACATATTTTGAGAAAAATACACATTTAAACATTATTAAAATATACATTAAAATATGTATTTAAATACCACTTGAGAAGATTTATAAAAAGGGGTTGCTTAAAGCAGAAATGGATATTATGGGTAAAAGCATGCAAAAGTGACACAAACCACAAATGAACAGATTCATCCATCCATACTGATAATGGGGATGGTTGGAATGCACTTTGCATGGTGTTTGTGTTATGGACAGCAGATAAAAACACATTTGAGCATTTGTAACAACAACAACTTATTCCCTGCCCATCTGGCTGGGTTTCCCCAGCCACTCTGGGCTGCTCCCAAAATAATTAATAATAATAATAATAATAATAATAATAATAATAATAATAATAATGTGATAAAACATTAAACATTTAAAACTTCCCTGAACAGGACTACCTTCAGATGTCTTCTAAAAGTCAGATAGTTGTTTATTTTCTTGACATCTGAAGGGAGGGCATTCCACAGGGTCGGTGCCACTACCGAGAAGACTCTCTGCCTGGTTCCCTGTAACCTCACTTCTCACAGTGAGGGAACCGCCAGAAGGCCCTCAGAACTGGACCTCAGTGTCCGGGCTGAACAGGCTAGTATTGTTTGATATAAGAAGCAAGCAAAACCTGGGTGCAATGGTGTTATTTCCAGCAAATGGTATTCAAAGGCACACGGCCTCTAACAGTAGAGGCAGAATATAACCCTCATGACTAGTAGCCATTGCTGGTCTCATCATCCATAAATTGGCCTGTTCTTATTTTAAAGCTTTCTGAGTTTGTCACCACTTTATCTTGTGGAAGTGAATTATACATGTGGAAGCATGCTGCCAGTTCTAAGATTTTATTAGCTTTATAGGTGTTGTGATTTTAAGGTTTGTACCACCTGTTCCTTTTGGTTTTTGAGCTTTATATATTTTAGGAATTGCAATTTGTATTGTGCACCCCCTCCCTGCCTGCCCCTTATGAGGAATGACAGGTTAGAAATGTATTAAACAAATACGTTTTCTTTACAAATGCCATCTCTCTCTCCTTTTCCATTTCAGTTGACTTGGATAGGTTGAATGACGATGTGAAGCGATACAGCTGCACTCCAAGGAATTATTCTGTCAACATAAGGGAGGAACTGAAGCAAACCAACGTTGTTTTCTTTCCACGCTGCCTTCTGGTCCAGCGCTGTGGGGGGAACTGTGGCTGTGGGTTCAACAACTGGAAATCTTGCACGTGTACAGCAGGAAAATTGGTGAAAAAATATCACGAGGTACATCGGTCTTTACTTATATCTATAATCTTCTAGGCTCAAGATAATCTGTGTTTTAAAAGCAAGCCCTCCGAGATGTTTACTTTTTCCTTGGTAACAAAATTTAATTATTAATTTATTATTTTTTAGTTTTTATTATTATTCTTTACAAGAATATATGAAGGTATTTAATGCAATCTACTGTAACAGTGCTGCAGCAATTATCATTATTGCTTTACAATTTCTAAAATAAACATACATTGGTGCCTTGGAAGTCGAACGGAATCCATTCTGGAAGTACGTTTGACTTCAAAAATGTTCAGAAACCAAGGCGCTGCTTCTGATTGGCTGCAGGAAGTTCCTGTAGCTAATCAGAAGCTGTGGAAGCCCCGTCAGACATTTGGGTTCCAAAGAACGTTGGCAAACCGGAACACTCACTTCTGGGTTTGCGGCATTCGGGAGCCAAAGCATTCGACTCGCAAGGTGTTCAGGATCCAAGGTACGACTGTAATTTTAATATTTCTAATAAATGATTACACAATCAATCATTTAAATAAAGTTAAATATTCCTACAAACCCTAATGAAATGGGGGGGGGGGGGAGCATGGCAATGAACATTTTCCAGCTCAATTATTTCCTCTCCCTACTCTTCAGCTTCTCCCAACAGAGGATATCGATTGTTCAAAGTGAAAGACCCAGGAAGGTGATTTATTAAGCATCTACAGGAGAGACGTGGTCTCAGTGTTTAAACTACTCCAATGACAAAAACACACCCTATATTCTCCCCCCCTTTTTAAAGAAAAAAACCCCTTTATTTAATGCAAAACAGTGAACATTAAGGAACAAACCAAAGCAGAACAAACCCAACCTATGATTAATCATTACACGTCAACTGGGCGGTGGTGAAGAAGATGGAGGGCAGAAAGAGAGAGAGGAGGGGCTGGTAGAGAGAGGGGCAATGGGGTGGCCCCACATACTTCAGCCTCTATCCCAACTCACTGCTGTTTTGTGGCTCCCAACAGATTATCCCCAAGGGAATGCAGCCTTCAGTGGAAATAAGTTGCCTGCCTCTGCACTAATGGATATTGCAGGCCTTATTCCCCAGTTTGATTCAGCAGCCAAGTTGCACTCATATGGCCCTAGGCATAAAATCATGGGGGGGCTTTCTAAAAAAAAAGCTCAACAATTTTGCGGGTTTCAGGAATTTTATCTTTTTGACCATTAGGTCCAGTCGTGGCTGACTCTGGGGTTGCAGCGCTCGCTTTACTGGCCGAGGGAGCTGGCATACAGCTTCCGGGTCATGTGGCCAGCATGACTAAGCCACTTCTGGCGAACCAGAGCAGCACACAGAAACACCATTTACCTTCCCGCCGGAGCAGTACCTATTTATCTACTTACACTTTGATGTGCTTTCGAACTGCCAGGTTGGCAGGAGCAGGGACTAAGCAATGGGAGCTCACTCCATCGTGGGGATTCAAACCGCCGACCTTCTGATTGGCAAGTCCTAGGCTCTGTGGTTTAACTCACAGTGCCACCCGTGTCCCTTTTTGAAATATGGCAACCCTAAAATTACCGATCTCACCAAGCAGCTGCTGGAAGGGATTCAGGGGCCTGAATTCAACTACTCCCTGCTTCTTCTCCTTCCTTACTAAACATCTTATTGGTGGGATTTCAAAATTTATAACACGTGCTCTTAATTAAGAAAGTTAAACACCTGAGAGCTCATCTCTATATGGGTTGATTGAACTGGGATGTGGAGGGGATGCTTTTTTTAGCAGCATTGTAAACTAGCTGCATCCTGAGTGCGATCAAATGAAAATAGGGCAGCTCTACTTTTTGGGGGATGCTTATGCAGCACCCAGATATTAATCTAATGGTGGTGATTTATGGGGAATATTAAAGGTCCAGGATAACAGATTATTTGGCCACTGGGTAGGCATGATGGGGAGATACCTGAGTTCCGCCAGATGAGAAAACCTGTGTGTGTGTGTGTGTGTGTGTGTGTGTGTGTGTGGTGCAGGAGAGGGAATTTGCTCATCGAGTCCACCACAGGAATTGCTATTAATTCCTTCCATTCTTTTTATCTCGCAGACTGGAATTAATTAAGGACAATGTTCTAGCTTGAGCTTCGAATGACCTGGCTTTTGTAAATGTAAATGTAAATGTATCCTTTAGGGATGAATTAACCGTACAATGAACATAGATTTGGATATTAGAATTAATAGGCACTGTGAAGTTTAATCTATATTAGGTACATGAAAGACCAGAGTGATGTTAGTCCAGCACATTCTTCCCAGGCAAAATTCTTGAATTTTTCTGAATCCTAGGGCTAAGCACTCATCCCTAGCTTTGTTCCACATTTATCTAGCCATTTCCTCTCATTTAAAAAAAGGTACCGGCAAGGGCAAGAGGGGATGCTGAGAGGAACTCCTGCCTTTCCTTTCTTGGGATCAATTCCAACACTGAGCAAGAGGCACAATAGGACAATTCTCAAGGGACATGTGCCACCTCTGAATGCATAGTGTGGCCATACACTTTATCATAGAAAAAAATTACCTATGCAAAGCTAACTTATTAAGAGGCCTTCATACAGATGGGGAAATGTATTGCATGTACAAAACGTTCAATGTTATACCGCAGAATATTTTATATAAGACATTTGTGTACTGCCCTTCAAAAATATTTCTCCTAGGGCAGTTCATAATCCAAAACTGTAAAAATATGCAATGCAACATGGATATAATTTGGAATAGAAGCCTAATCTGAACACTTTCTTTTGTTACTTTTTTATTTTCCAACCAATATTAATGGTTGTAACTTTGTATAGAGGTTTTCAAGTGGGCCCCACCATCAAGTTCTCCATTACAGGGATGGGAATGTTTGTCTGTCCAGATGTCATAGACTCTAATTCCCACCAGCCCCAGCCAGCTTCTGAGTGCCAGTGCCTGGGAACCACAGGAGGGGATATTTCTGTGGCACTCAGGTCCTGCTTGCATAGACATCTGGGTTGGTTATTGTGAGAACAGGATGCCAGAGTGGATAGGCTATTGGTCTGATCCAGAACCACCTTCTTAGAAGAGAAATTCACTCCTTTTTTGTTTTTTTAGACGCATAGGTTAAAAAATATTGATTGGCCAAAAGCCAAGAAATTAATCATCAACTTAAAAGGAGAGAGGACTTTATTCAGCCTTTTCATTCTCAAGCATGTTTAGCGACCCCAGATTACTCCATAGTCACCTGAATTCCAAACAAGGTCAGGAAGTGAGATGCAGGTTGCATTAAAAGCCCAGAGCATTTATCACCTGAGGAAATGTGTCACAAACACAACCCCTTGATACCCTTCAATAAAGTTACAAGGCAGGAAGCTCAGACCTGCATCACATTCACCTGCCTTTCCCATACAGTCAATTCTATGAGAACTTTTATAAGGCCATCATAATCTTTTACATTCTTATAAACACTGTATCTGGCTCAACAGTTGCATTTTCCATCTAGTATTTTATTAACAGGGCTCCGTATACAGGATTGATTCAATCTCTGATATATGAAGGGATGAGGGGAGGAATACTTTCGGCGGCACAGTTTTCTTTTCCTTCCCATTCCTCTGTGAAGCCCTATCCTTACTTTGTACTTAACGTCCTACGGATGGTAAAGCCAATGTAAATGTTCAAAGCAATTGCTTAGCAGAGTCCCTGAACTACCCTTTCCTCATATGAGGTCAGGAAAGAATTTTCTCTCTATTTCCCCAAATTTCCTCAAGTTTTCTTGAGAGCTCAGGAGGGAGGAAGAGAAGGGATGCAATGAAGCACTGTGAGTGCCACACTCACTCAAACAAGGGTGAATTGGCTCTGATTCTGCATAATGGAGGGCACAGATCTGGGGTACACTCAGATATCATATGAAAAAACCTTAGCCTCCCCCCAAGCTTGTGCATCCCATTCTCCCATGCTCTGCTCTAGCACATACTCAAGAAAGAGATCAGAAACCACACTCAAGGTGAGCAGCGGGGAGGGGAGAGTGGGCAAGCCCAGGGTTCACTGTGACTTGCACTTGTAAAGCTATTATGGTGGTTCAAACTTACATCTGTACAGTGGTACCTTGGGTTAAGTACAGTGGTACCTCGGGTTAAGTACTTAATTCATTCCGGAGGTCCGTTCTTAACCTGAAACTGTTCTTAACCGGAAGCACCACTTTAGCTAATGGGGCCTCCTGCTGCCGTCACACCGCCAGAGCACGATATCTGTTCTCATCCTGAAGCAAAGTTCTTAACCCGAGGTACTATTTCTGGGTTAGCGGAGTCTGTAACCTGAAGTGTATGTAACCTGAAGCGTATGTAACCTGAAGCATATGTAACCCGAGGTACCACTGTACTTGTCTAGGGTGTTCAAAGAATATGTGTGTTGGGGATGACATTCTTGGAATGCGCACAGCAAACAGGATTCACAAACAAACACATCAATGCTCCATGCTATGAACATCTGCCCAAGCTTCACTAATCCCTCTAATAGGATACTCAGGTTGTGATTGCCACCAGAAGTGCATCTCAGATAGGACCATTGAAAAACAACAGGCGATCCTAAAAAGAGCCTGCTGTATCAGGCCAATGGCCGGTCTAGTCCAGCATTCCTGTTCTCTGGACAGCCAGATACCTGTGGGAAACGGGAGGAAACAAGAGGAAAGTATCAGTCTGCTCAGTGGACCTCTGAGGTTTACAGAAGTAAACAAAAACATTTCAAAGCCTAAGGGGGCAAATGAGGACTAAGCATCTTCAGTAGCCTTGAAATGTTGATAGTTCATTGAAAAGGAAACTGGAAAACTGGGAAGGTAGGGTAGGCAATATTCTGCATCAGCCTCTAGCAATTTATAATATCCTGAAAGAGGATACTTGGCTGGCTGGCTGGCTGGCTGGAACCCTGAACAGGAATACTCATGTTAGGAGGTGAGAAGGATACCTTTTTGATTCAGGTCCCACTTGTGTTCCCTTTTGAAGAAGAGGCTCCATATTAGATAGCTTCCTTTCAGTAGGCTTGCATATTTGAACAAGCCTTGTGCCTGCAACATGCAAATGTGAGCTTTTATTTTAAATACACAGAGTTCCCTTTAATATACCGTGACTGTGGCAGGCGACCTTGCCTTTTTCATCCTTTCAGGTCTGCTGAATAAACCTGAGCCTAAGACTATTAGATGGAAGCTTGGATTGAAATGTTAAGCATCAGTCCCTTGATCACTTAGTAAAGCCGCCCAATTTCTGTGTTGTTCAAACACTGCTTTCCGGCCTTGGATGGGAAAGTGCCTGCCAATTCATTTCTCTCCTGTTATCAGCAAAGTGCATATACTGCGCTCATGTTTCTTAACGGAAAATACAGAGAAGACAAAATCCCTAAACTGTCAGGAGGTCTGCTGGCTTAAATGCTGGGCAGATCCTCATCCCTTTGCATGTGCTTTCATTCGAAAAGGCCGTGTTCGCTGAACAATGCTGGTGAATTTCAAAGTGCATTTTACATTAATTAGATTTTGAGAAAGGGCTTGAGCACGATCCATATTCTCCACTCAAAAAGCTGCATGTGGAAGAGGTGGTGTCTATAGAGCAAGGGTGGAGAAGCTTTTTCAAGCCAAGGGCCACATTTGATCTTTGAGAGCCAGTGTGGTGTAGTGGTTAAGAGTGGTGGACTCGTAATCTGGTGAACCGGGTTCGCTTCCCCGCTCCTCCACATGCAGCTGCTGGGTGACCTTGGGCCAGTCACACTTCTCTGAAGTCTCTCAGCCTCACTCACCTCACAGAGTGTTTGTTGTGGGGAAGAAGGGAAAAGGAGATGGTTAGCTGCTTTGAGACTCCTTAGGGTAGTGATAAAGCGGGATATCAAATCCAAACTCCTCCTCCTCCTCCTCTTCTTCTTCTTCAACCTGTCAGGACCCACAGGCTAACGCTGGGAGGTGCCAGATGCAAAAGTGGGTGCAACAATCAATGTATATTCTACCTGAGGACATCTACAGACATACACATAAACACACACCTCTATTCTTCATCCAGACAAGCAAGGGGCATCATCAGAGTTCATAGACAACTTCTAGCCAGGCAAAAACATTTAAAGAGGCATGGTGAAGAGTATTGCTGGGGGAGAGTTCCAAGGACTGGCCAGAGAGGCCTGGAGAGCTGTATTTTGCTTCTGGGCCTAAAGCTCCCCAGCCGTGCTATATAGCATGTATCCCTCCATGCATTGCACCAAGTGTACTCCAAGGTACCTATCACCTTGGATATGTGGGAACTCCAGGGCTCTGGTACACAGGCGTCCTATGCAATTGCCTGCAAGACGCAAGATGGTCAGTATGTATTACAGCAATCCTGCACCGTTTACTTTTGGCTACAAGTTTGTTTCTGAGTCCAATTTAGAGTGCTGGTATTGACCCTTAAACAACTGAGAGGCAGGATATTGAAGGTCTGCCTCTGCCTCCAAGAACCTTCCCAAGCATTAAGATCTGCTTTATATGCCCTGCTCTCTGGCCTGCCACTGGCTCGGTGTTAAATTGGTTCAATTTCCATATTGGGATTTGACTGCAGGCCAGAACCAAACCAGGTAGCAACCAAACCATTTCAGACCAAATAGTACTGTTTCTGAAGAGTCAGACTGGGGTATAAACCAAATGTTGTGGTTGGTGCACACTCCTGATTTATATCCTATCATATACTTCAAGGTGGCTTGGAAAATAGTGATGCAATAAAACCGCAGTATTATACAGAAAGAACAATTGGGTGGGGGTGGGAAGCTGAAGTAAGAGACATCATAAAAAAAACACCCCGAAAGATAAAATTCAACACCTGAAGGTCAATAGCCTTCCTGTATAGGAAGGTTTTAACACTTTGATGCAACAGAAGCAAGAAGAGTGCTCTCCCGTGTTCTTCCAGCTTAGGGTCATATGGGGGACTCAGCTGGTGCTCATAGGACAGAGGCCACATCCCGAAGAGGAGAATCACAGCAAGGCTAGCTTGGAAGTTCAGTCAAATCCAGTAAGGCACTGCGAGATCACAAGCAGAGTAGCAGGGCAAAAAGGCAGCTTATCAGCACCATGGAGAGCTCACAGTTGCTGTTGTTTAGTCATTTAGTCGTTTAGTCGTGTCCGAGTCTTTGTGACCCCATGGACCAGAGCGTGCAAGGCGCTCCTGTCTTCCACTGCCTCCCGCAGCTTGATCAAACTCATGCTGGTAGCTTCGAGAACACTGTCCAGCCATCTTGTCCTCTCTCGTCCCCTTCTCCTTGTGCCCTCCATCTTTCCCAACATCAGGGTCTTTTCCAGGGAGTCTTCTCTTCTCATGAGTTGGCCAAAGTATTGGAGCCTCAGCTTCAGGATCTGTCCTTCCAGAGAGCACTCAGGGCTGATTTCCTTAAGAATGTATAGGTTTGATCTTCCTGCAGACCATGGGACTCTCAAGAGTCTCCTCCAGCACCATAATTCATGTGTTGCCAAATACAAAACTTAACAAAACACTGGTCAAGCCCACGCTTTGACCATTCCCTTTCCTACCACATTGGCTGGGGAAGGGCTTTGCATGCACAATGTGAAAGGACCGTAGCTCAGTGATGTAGCATCTACCTTGCAAGCAAAAGCTCCCAGGTTCAATCCCCAGAGTCTCCAGGTAGGGCTGGGGGAAACTGCTTCCTAAAAGCAACTGGCAGTCAATACTGAGTTAGATGGACCAATAGTCTGACTCCACATAAGGCAGCTTCTGGTGTTCCAATGCCACTGACAAAGCGTCTGCTTTCCTTCCCAGGTGTTGAGGTTCATCCCTGAAGCAGGTCACATCAGGAGGAGGGGCAGAACCAAGAACAATATGGCGCTGATCGATATTCAACTGGAGCACCATGAGCGTTGCGATTGTGTCTGCAGTGCAAGGCCACCTCGATAAAAAGAGACCATGCCATCCCGTTTGCAACTTAAAAGGACCTCTTTCCCTTGAAGGAGGAGCAGTCTGCAGAAGGTCGCCCAGTGGCCACTGAACTTTGCTAACAGCCTGGCTTGTAGCTGGTAGAGGTGCCTACAGCCTCCCAACTCCAAGTACTAAGTGCCATGACAGCTAATCATTAATAACATTGATTTATGGTATCCGACTTCAAATATGGGATTAAGCAGTAGAAAACAAGAGAAGCCAAAAGCTGAAATCTTCAGTGCATGCAGTGAGCATGATAGCAGTATTCCTTTGGCTGAATTTCCTAGTTGGCTTAAAAAAAAAATCAACCTACATGTTACACAGTGAGTAGGCATGCAGGTATTCATATGCTGCTGCACACAGCCCTTTGCGCACACAGCCTATTGACTTAAGCACACTTAAAATGTAAATAAGGAAAAATCTTATGGGCCTACATGTATTCCAAATAGCTAATCCCAGTCCAGCATATGTACACCATGAAGAAACAGTTACCCACACATGGATCTGACGTAATGGATATACGTTACAGAACATTAGTGCTGTATGGGGGAGCAAGAGACCACATCCACCAATGTAAGATACATATCCATGCCCGTTATTTTGCATGCCTTGATATATCCATTGCAACACAGAGATCGCCAGAAGCAGAGTAAGCAATTGCTGCGGCCTGTGCATAGCCTTCTGCTTGCTCATAAAGTATTCTGGATTATGTTGAAGAGCTCCCCGTTATCCCTTCAAAATACAGGTTCAGATTCCCTAAAAGACTATGATGAACAGAATCGTATGCAATGCATGACATCTATTTTTGATTGGACTAACATCCACCAGTGTGACATGTAAGTTACATTTAGCGTAGGGATGAATGGTTTCTGCATTGTCAGGAACCGCACTTATTCTCCTTAAGGTGGTGCTTATAGTGGAATCCTCCATGGTGTTTCTGAAGAAAGTTTGGGAATCTTCAGCTGTTTCTATTTGGTTCTAGAATATTCCTTCCCATCCCACAATCCACACGCATTTCTAGACCTAGACAGAGGTCATGAGCACAATGCTTTGTCAGAAGACAGTAGCACACAAATAGCCTTAACAATGAGGAATGCATGTATCAAGATAGGTTCCTCTGTTCCATGCAGAATTCTCACCTGGTTGGGTGGAAAAGCAAAATAACTTCCCTTCTTCACCACTTCATCTCATCCCTAATCTGCACCTGTGTTTAAAGTGGAGCACCTTAGAATGGTCCTTAATAATAATATGTATCATTTGTATAGTGTTTTTGTTTTTTAGTGTTCAAAGTGCTTCACATACATTATATAGCAGCAATTTATTCAACAACCCCATAAGGTTGTTATATTTTTGTAAGGCAAATCAATATTATTATCCCCCATATTGGAAATGGGGGTGAGGCTGAGACTGAGAAACCACTTAGTGGTTTGACTAAGGCCATTTAAGTGAGGGCCCATCTGCACTATACATTAAAAGCACTATCATACCACTTTAAACATAGTGGTCATAGCATCCCCCAAAGAAACCTGGGAACTGTATTTTGTTAAAGGTGTTGAGCTTTGTAAAGGGCCCCAAGTCCCCTTCCAGAGCTCCAATTCCTGGGCTGGTTTAACAGTCAGTCTCTGTTTGCAGGGGCTCTGGGAACTGTATTCTCTAGGAGGGGGATAGGTTTCCCCTAAGAACACACATTAAAGGGACGCCGGTGGTGCTGTGGTCTAAACCACTGAGCCTAGGACTTGCCGATCGGAAGGTCGGCAGTTTGAATCCCCGCGATGGGGTGAGCTCCCATTGCTTAGTCCCAGCTCCTGTCCACCTAGCAGTTCGAAAGCACACCAGCGCAAGTAGATAAATAGGTACCGCAACAGAGTGAGCTCCCGTTGCTTGATCCCTGCTCCTGCCAACCTAGCAGTTTGAAAGCACATCAAAGTGCAAGTAGATAAATAGGTACCGCTCCAATGGGAAGGTAAACTGCGTTTCCGTGCGCTGCTCTGGTTTCGCCAGAAGCGGCTTAGTCATGCTGGCTACATGACCCGGAAAAACTGTCTGTGGACAAACGCCGGCTCCCTCGACCAGTAAAGTGAGATGAGCGCCGCAACCCAAGAGTCGTTCGCGACTGGACTTAACTGTCAGGGGTCCCTTTACCGTTACCGTTACCTAAGAACACACATAAGAACATAGGAAGATCCTGCTGGAGCAAACAAATGGCCCATCTAGTCCAGCATCAAGTTCTCACAATGGCCTACCAGATACCTCCTAACAACTCTCAGCATCCCTAGCAAACTACAGTTCCCATAATTCTTTGTGGAAAGCCAGGTCTGTTTAAGGTGGCATGCTACTGCTTTAAGTCTATAGTGTACTTAGGGCTTGAGTTAATGTCAGAGGTGAGATTCAAACTGGGGGTCTTCAGTATCTTAGCCACTACACTAAACCAGCTCTTCCTGCATATGTACGTATTCAGTGGGCAAGAGTTGAGTTCTACCTTGTCTGTATTCTTTTAGTTGCATATAAAATGCCATACTTTTCTCATTATATACTATAGTGTTAATTGCATCTAGTAGCTTCCATAGCCAAGTTTGAACTTTTGGCACTTAAAAAAAAAGATCATGGGATTGAATTTTTGGTGAGGCATATTAATGCCTTGAGCCTCACCTGATTCTTGCTGAGTAATACTGAATGCTTATTATTTTCACAGAATATAGATATGCATTTACTGCCTGCCTCCTGGCAAAATAACATACTTTTAAAGGCTACTTCCATAGCCAGCTTTTGAACATATTATGAGAATGTGCTTTTGAACTTATGAGAAAGTTCTTTGATTAAGGTATGGAAGAGGATCCTTTCCAATCATGTTTTTGATTTGATTTCACCCACCCACCCAATGCGACTTGTCCAGTGCAAAATGTAGGCCAGCTTAGGAGTTCAAGGCAATGAACTCTTGGTTGTGGATATAATGGGGAAAATAGGGTGGAAGATTTCACAGACAAGGATTTATACTTAACAGCAGTCTGAAGCTGCACTTCATTTTTATGGGTTGCTTTTTCGTGCCTGTCTCTAAGGACGAAAGGAATGGTTTTACAATAGCATTTCCTGCATTAAACTGAAATTGGCTTGTTATCAGGTAATATTGTGAACTTTTAAACCGCCCCTGTTCTGCTGATTATATCAGTGGTAGAGTTCTAAAATTATCTCCGTCCTCTAGATTGGTTTCTTTTATCAAGTTGAATGCATTATCTGCTCCCTGTTTTTATATCTCTATCAAAGCCTTCTTGGAATACAGTTTAAATACTGAGTGAGTTGCCACTTAACATTCTGGTGGAACTTGTGGGAAGCCAAACATGGCTTGTGGGATTTCTTGGTCTTCTTTTATTCAACTTGGGTGAATTTTTTTCCAGGATACCTCTTTAAGATGCTTAATTCATTATGTTCCTATACTCAGCGAGCAGCTTAGAAGCCAAAGATTCTCAGCTTTATCACTTATTTTGAAAAAGGTTCTTTACAACTCTTCACTTGGGCAAAACTTCCTAGAATTCCATGTTAATACCGAGAAACTAGAATGTGAAATATATGTGTGTTTATAAGCCTTAGTGGACACTATTAACTATACCGTTGTCCATGTAGGGCAACTGCATGTTTTTTCATGAGGTTAGAGTTCCATTTAGTTTGACTTTTTCATTGAAACTTGACTCTTTGCTTCAGGCATGTGGTGGGCTGTTCACAAGGGGGAATTTCACACATTGGGATATGTGTGTTTGTGTGACAGTGCGTGTGAGCTCAGTCATAGGATCTACCATTGGCTTTCCCCAATCTGGTGGCCTCCGGATGTTTTGAAATGCAATTCATTTCTCACCATTGCTGAACTACAGAAACTGGAAGGTTACATGAGCCTGAGATTTGCTCCTGCCTTGATTTGGACCTTCCTTGTGAACAGTCCTGATAACCTGAATTAGCAAAAGTCATATTCTGCTTTGAAGGTGGGTTGGGTTTTTTTAACAATCAAGTGGATAAATTTATCAATCAATCAATAATATTCACAAAATGAACCAGGTTGGCTCTGCCAGCTCCTGTCCCTTGACACCACCTTTCATGTCCTCTGAGCTAGCAAAGAACATGATGCTTGTGTAGAGTGGACCATGCAAATGTGTTCATGTGCAACATCTACAAAATCTAAAGATCCCAAAGGCTAGGTCAGCAAAGGCTAGGTGTCGGGACTGGAGTCAGACACAAGTAATCACAAAAGAAACAGAGCTCTGTTGTCAGTCAACTCTTTAAGGAAACAACACACAACTCGGCAACACTTCTCAGTCGGTCTTGTCCCTATGACACAGTTTCCAGGCTTCCCCTCTCCCGGATGTTTTCCAACAGTCTCAAATGGTGTCTGTCCACCTCTGGCCTCTGTTCTGCTCTCTTTATTATTCTGCATGTTCTTTGAGACAGGGAAAAGAGGAGCTTGTCACAGCAGGGATTCTTCCTGGGATTCTTCAGCAGTCTCTTATCCTCCCTCCTCTACTCAGACACTGAACTGCTCCCTGTCACTGCTCACTAAACTCTGCTGCCCCTTCAGCATCCATCACTTCCTCCCAGTCTTCTTCCTCTGAAGAAGATCCCTCTCCTCAATGCCCCACCACCAATCCCCTGGTACCTCTGGGGTTTCCCTTGGGGGTCCCCCAGCTGGTGCCTTCCACCATTCCTCTTAGCCCAGCCAGTCCCTGACTCCAGGTGTAGCTTGCTCAACATGTAGGTGTTCCCCTCCTCTCCAGTGAGCTGACACAACTGGTTTTGAGGAATGAGCTGTCAAAAAACAATGGCAGGGTTGATGCTAAGGCAATAACAAAGGAGGTAAGCAAACAGAACTCACAGGTATTTATTGCAAGGAATTATAATCAGGCCATATTGCTGTTCTTTTCTTTTCCCCATTCTCCTCTTCTCTCCCCCCCCCCCATTATATTTGATACAATTTCTCTGGACACAATTCGCTAGGAAGTTCTCCTGCACACACTCAATCAGAATGATTGTGAGCTGCCCAAAAGGACATTTGATTGCAGCATTTTTATGGAAGTTATGAGCCAGACCTCTCGTTTTCATTTGGTTCAAACAGTATCAAATCCATTGCACAAATATTACTTTCAAAGAATCATGAAATAGACCCATGCTTTCGAAGTGACTCTGCTACTTGGGAAGATTGCTTTTCAGAAAGAAAAGAAAGAGTGGAAATCACTGTATTCTTTAAGATAAGACTCTGCTTTTTTGAGGTGTGATTTATATATGTATTGTTGTTTTTGTTGGTGTTATATCCCTAAAATGCTGCCTTTTCTAAACCAACCTTTTGACAGTTTAGCACACACAATATTTTGCCTCTTATGGTCAATTAAAAATAAACTCTAGCTTTTGAAGGAGGTGGTTCCGATTCATTAATACACATTGACACGATTTAACATATGTGTACAATAGCTGACATTCTTTCCTTTCCTGGAATTAGTCTCTAAGTTTCTCATGCAGATCCCAGGCACCCATATGGCATAATGGGACCCCATTCCCCCTTTGTACTTCCTGGCCAGCCCTCAGCTGGAGTGCACAGTCAGGCTCAAGGACTGGTCAACATGACTCGCCATAAACACCAATGGGAGAGTCTCATCTATGAAGATGTGGGATCCTTTTCAGCTGTGCTGAAGAAGAAAAAGAGTAGCGATTTCCAGCAATTTCCAGCATTCTTTTAAAAAACAATCTTCACTTTTTCATTTAGATTATGTTGTTTGGTCAAATAGGATTGGTTGCAGTAATCTGCATGATTCCAATCAGACCAGCCCAAGACATTTTGCTGCCTGAGGCAGAGTAGAAAATGGCGCCTCCTACCAACCCTCCCAGTCAAGATACACAATTCTCAAGTCATCTGCCAGAAAATTATAGTTATTATATAGACTGGGAGCGGCCGCCGAGACCATATAACACCGGTCTTGAAAGACCTACATTGGCTCCCAGTACGTTTCCGAGCACAATTCAACGTGTTGGTGCTGACCTTTAAAGCCCTAAACGGCCTCAGTCCAGTATATCTGAAGGAGCGTCTCCACCCCCATTGTTCTACCCAGACACTGAGGTCTAGTCTCAAGGGCCTTCTGGTAGTTCCCTCACTGTGAGAAGCCAAGTTACAGGGAACCAGGCAGAGGGCCTTCTCGGTAGTGGCGCCCTCCCTGTGGAATGCCCTCCCACCAGATGTCAAAGAGAACAACAACTACCAAACTTTTAGAAAACATCTGAAGGCAGCCCTGTTTAGGGAAGCTTTTAATGTTTGATGTATTACAGTATTTTAATATTTTTTTGGAAGCCGCCCAGAGTGGCTGGGGAAGCCCAGCCAGATGGGCGGGGTATAAATTATTATTATTATTATTATTATTATTATTATTATTATTAATCTGCATATTGCCCTGCATCTGACAATAACAGGGCAATTCACAAAATACTTATTACAACTTCCTCACCCTCTTTCTGGGTGTGACTTTAATTTATTAATAATAAGAAAATTGGAAAAAAAATACTGCCCTTTCATAACACCAACAATCTGCTACCTGAAGCACTGCCTTATTCTGCCTAATGCTAGGGCCAGCCCTGATTACATTTAGTGTCTTCTGGGAATATCATCATGATCACCACCTGACCATGTGATTGGGCGCAACTACCCATGTGACTAACTCAGCAAGGAAGCAGTGACAGTCAATGGAAACCATGCTTGGGGATAAAAGAGCAAGCACAGTAAATCTTAGAACTGAACGGTATCGCAGTGGGGTCTGTAAGCTGAATATTTGAAGAATCAAAATATTTTTCTGGGAGAAATTTCAATTATGCTGTGCTGAAATATCAGGTCAAAAATATGTTGTTGTTGCTGTTGTTTTTAAAAAACAACCCGATTTAGCACAATCCTAAAAATGAACAAAATGGGGGAGTTAGCATTTTAGATCATCATCATCATCATCATTTTATTTGTATTCCGCCTTTCCATAGTTGAAACTATGCTCAAGGCGGCTTATAACAGGACAAGATTTACATAATTACAAACAATAAATAAAACACATCAAAAAGTACATAACCAAATGGAAACAATGTCCACGTACATCATAAGATCTAAAACAACAATACAGTGGACCCTCCAGTTATGTACCACTCTGGATATGTAACTTTTAAGTTATGAATGCGGGAAACCCGGAAGTGTATTCTTCTGGGTTTTGCCACACGCACATGCGCAGAAGCACTCTATAGTGCCATGTGCATGTGTAGAAGTGGCGCCTCGTTACAGATTTGGGGGGCACACAGGCCCCAAGAATGATTAAATCCGTAACCAGAGTGTCCACTGTAGTATCAATAACAGCAACAGCTCTCTCAAACCCCCAACCCCCCGTAAACAATATTCCAGCCCAAGAATCTGTTCAACAGCCTCAGCTTTTGTAGCTGGAGTCAGTCAGCATTCCACTCTCCCAGGCCAGGTGAGAAAGGGCCAGCAAGGCAGGGTTCAGGTCTTCCAGGCTCACAGCCAAGATGGTCTCACTTAAACAACACAGATAAAATTTAAAAACAATTTAAAAGCAGCTGCAGTCCTTGTGAAGCCTGTCAAGCCCTGCCCCAAGTCAGGTGGAGAGAGGCAAGGGTAGGGTCCATTTTCAATGCTCTGGAAAAGCTCCAAACACCAATTGCCCCAAAAGCCAGACACCGTCTATTAAAATCAGAGCGTAAACTGCACAGTCGACAGGCAAATCCCTGGAGGAAACACCAAATGGGTTCCGATTTCACCCATCCTTGTGAAAAAAAATTGCACATGACATTCACAATAACCTTTCCATCTTCAACACAAAGAGGCTTCATCCTCTGTAGCAACAGTAATCTCTTTCCAAAGGTCAGGCAAGGATTTTCATGTGCTCCTAAAACAAATGGCGAACAAAGGCAACTTCTAGTCTCAACAAGCCAAAATATTTCATTCCCTCTCCCCCACTCCCACCCTTCCCAATTACACAACAGCTGAAAGACAATTACACTTTTTGGTTATTCAATCAAGATAAATGCTGCAGGATTGTGTGTGGGAGCGATTATTTATTTCTCCCCTTCGATTTTAATGAAGGCACTTGGGTCCAATTTAAATCTTTGACAAGGAAAGGTAAGCAAATTAGCTTTCCCTAAGAAATGCATTTTGCATACAGCTGAAATCTTTGAGACTGAAAGATTTTGTTAATTAAAGGAAATCCCTTTGTAAGTTTTTTCTCCCCCAACAAAATGCTAATAGAAGGTACAAGAGAAAACAAAGCTTCCTCATGCCGGTGGGTATCAAATTTAGGACAAGGGAAAACACAGGAAAAGGCCAGAAAGACCTCTGCCAATTTTTCTTGGTTTTGTTGTTTTTTAAAAAAATATATTTGGTTGGTTCATAGCAGAGTTAATAGCTTGGAAGCTGGAGCTACACAGTTCCTCTACCACACATCACTACCATTGCTTTAAAAAAGGTGTAAATAAAACATACTGAGGTCCCATTGGTAAAGAAAAAATTGTTCTTATAGATTTTTCATATTTACAAGGATGGCTTTGGATTCAAAGCATTCTCATTGCTGCCTCATGCAGTGGGGAGAGAGGGAGAGGGAGTGAGCTTGGGAAGTTTAGTGGGAAACCACCAAGTTTATTTTCCCTGCTCTCTGCCGACTTGAGGCATGCAAGGTTGTTTATAGCCAACAAATCTTAGATACCAAATTCGTAGCTATGTCTTTATTATACATTTATTTTTTAAATCCTGTTCTCCACCCTACTTCCCAAGCTTACTGCAGCTTGAAATAAAGCAAATTTAAGTTAAAACAGACAGCAACAATAATAATAATAATAATACAGTGGTACCTCAGGTTACATATGCTTCAGGTTACATATGCTTCAGGTTACATATGCTTCAAGTTACAGACTCTGTTAACCCAGAAATAGTGCTTCAGGTTAAGAACTTTGCTTCAGGATGAGAACAGAATCGTGCAGCGGCGTTGCAGCGGCAGCGGGAGGCCCCATTAGCTAAAGTGGTGTTTCAGATTAAGAACAGTTTCAGGTTAAGAACGGACCTCCGGAACAAATTAAGAACTTAACCCGAGGTACCACTGTAGTAATAATAATAATAATAATAATAATAATAATAATAATTTATTTATTTATTTATACCCCACCCACCTGGCTCCCAACAGAAAATTAAAAATACAATAAAACATCAAACATTAAAAACTTCCTGATATAGGGCTGCCTTCAGATGTCTTCTAAAAATTATGTAGTTCTTTATCACCTTGACATCTTCAGGGAGGGCCGGTACCACTACCACGAAGGTGTTCTGCCTGGTTCCCTGTAACCTCACTTCTCACAGTGAGGGAACTGCCAGAAGGCCCTTGGAGCTGGACCTCAGTGTCCAGGCAGAACAATGGGGGTGGTGACGCTCCTTCAAGTATACTGGGCCAAGGCCATTTAGGGCAGGGGTCAGCAAACTTTTTCAGCAGGGGGCCAGTCCACTGTCCCTCAGACCTTGTCGGGGGCCAGACAATATTTTTTGGGGGGTGGGAATGAACGAATTCCTATGCCCCACAAATAACCCAGAGATGCATTTTAAATAAAAGCACACATTCTACTCATGTAAAAACACGCAGATCCATGGGCTGGATCTGGCCCCTGGGCCTTAGTTTGCCTACCCATGATTTAGGGCTTTCAAGGTCAGCACCAACACTTTGAATTGTGCTTGGAAATGTACTGGGAGCCAATGTAGGTCTTTCAGGACCGGTGTTATATGGTCTTGGCTGCCACTCCCAGTCACCAATCTTGCTGCCGCATTCTGGATTTGTTGCAGTTTCTGGGTCACCTTCAAAGGTAGCCCCACATAGACCGCATTGCAGTAGTCTAAGCAGGAGATAACTAGAGTTTGTACCACTCTGACAAGACTGTGGGCAGGTAGGGTCTCAGCCTGCATACCAGATGGAGCTGGTAGACAGCTGCCCTGGACACAGAATTGACCTGCACCTCCATGGACAGCTGTGAGTCCAAAATGACTCCCAGGCTGCGGACCTGGTCCTTCAGGGGCACAGCTACCCCATTGAGGACCAGTGAGTCCCTCACACCTGCACCATGAAATCAATCTTCTTTAAGGGCATGTGGAACCACAATGTGACTATATCCACTTGTTGAAACTTTTGTCTTTTTTCCCATTCTACTTGAGAGGAAGTCCTGAATGAGGTTTGAATTTCACTTCAGGCAAAATATAGCGATTACCTAAGGGAGTTTGTACTTTCACCTCTCTGGGACAATTTTTCTACTTAAAAAAAAAGGTTTTTTTGTGTTCCTTCCAAATCCCTCAGATGTTCTGCCTGACGGAAATAATCCCTGTATTAGCATCAACATTTGCCATCCTCAAAACTTGGCGACAGCCTGAGGGAAATGTGGCGCTCTTGTAAAATTCTGCAAGTTTACAAAAAAACCCCCTCATTTTGGCTTCTCTCCTTTAATGCCCTGAAAAATTTAGCCTCAGAAAAGGAACCTTCAAATTAGTTTCAGGTTTCGCTTGAGGTGAAATTTCAGTACCAAGCTGAATACTTAATAAGCAGCAAGAGATCTGTACTGCACAAAAAGGTTTGTCGAATGAAAATATTTTTGCCACAGCCCTATTTTGAAAAGCTTGGGAACCTTCAGTAAAATGATATACCTGCCTGCTCAGAAGTAAGTCACTTTGTGTTAAATGGCTCAGTCTAGAGCAGCGGTTCTCAACCTGTGGGTCCCCAGATGTTGTTGGACTACAACTCCCATCATCCCTGAGCTCTGGCCTTGCTAGCTAGGGGTGATGGGAGTTGTAGTCCAACAAGAGCTGGGGACCCACAAGTTGAGAAAGGCTGGTCTAGAGTTTGGTTTGTGGCCGGCATTTGGGAAAACCAGGATTCCTGTGCCTTCAGAAATCCTACAGGTTAAACCCTTTCTAGAATGAAAATACAGTTGTGGAGATAGCTTCACTATGATTGTATTGCCTAATGTTGTGTTATAGTTTGCCCTGATGGCAACCACTTTGTGATTGGTACCCACAGCACTTGTTCTTGAAATTCAATTTGTGCTTGGTAGTCGCAAAAGGTTGGTGACTCCTGAGCCCCCAGGGCACTATAGAACACAAAAGACCTCAATGTTTTCAAGTAGCTAGAAGATTCAGAGAAGACATTAAAGCCCACTGCAATGCTTTCTCTGTGGCCAGTCCTTGAAAATGGTCCAGAAACTTCAGTTGGTCCAAAATGCCGCTGTGAAAGTTCTATCTGGGGTTAGCTAGATGGTGAATATTATTCCAGCAGAGGCAAATTTAGGGGAGCGTGACTGGTGCACTTGATGCTGAAATCTTGAACTGACAGCTTCCCTTCAGACTCTCAAACTAGAATATTTTACATATCCTTGCAAATGGGATACAAATCAATCAATTAATAAAGCAGACCAATCAATAAACGTATAAATAAATTGTAAATAAACAATACGACTTGGTTTTGCAACTTGGTGCTGACAGCTTTCCTGCAGACTCTTAAACTAAAATATTTTGTTCATCCTTGTAAATGGGGTTGCTTTCTGGTTAACTGGATAAATGCCTCAGCAAACAATGAATTACACCAAAGACTGAAGGAAACCATTTCTGACTTGAAGAAAGAAAGCCCACAGCGATGTAATAACCAGCTGCTGCAAACTATATAAAATACCAGCTGCCAGCTCTTATCCATAACAGTATTTCTTCAGTTTTCTTCATATAATGCAGTGTGATGAATCTCAATGCTATTCAAAAAGCATAGATCTGCAGCACACACTGTCTATTCAGAATTAAGCCCCACTGGGTTTAATGGGGTTTAGTCCTCAGTAGGGAAGGACTATAATATATAATGTGCCATATAAATATAAATATATTTATATTTCACGTGTGTTTTGACTATGGTCCATCAATTAGTGAGAAAATGAATTGCGGAATGTGGGTTTTGTTGTGCTAACCTTGTTTTCAATGTGGCTGGTGAGTCCGGTCAGTTTTCTTTCATTCAACAAATCATGTCTCAGTGTTCTGTATTCTTCAGCCTCCTCATGTGTCCAGACTTCTTGAAAAATCCATTATGTCCTCAGCAAGATTGGCATATAAGCACGGGAAATGGGAGGGAGCTGTCTATCACACTCCTAGTGGTTTTGTTTTGTTTTTAAAAACAGACTTTTTGAACTTTTAAAGAAATCAGTGTAGGCTTTTTTTAAAAAAGGAAATGCTTTCCTTAGGAACAAATTCAATGACCATGCCAGTCTCAAGCACTTGGTAATTAGCCTCCTGGACATTCTACCTATGCACACTTTGGTTGGTCACTTCACAGTTACCTTCCTCCTCTTTCTTCTTTCTTTCTTTCTTTCTTTCTTTCTTTCTTTCTTTCTTTCTTTCTTTCATGATCACTCGTAGCCAAGTAAGATCGTCTTCTCTCTGAACACGATCTTAACAGTGAGTCCAACCTCCTGCGATGCAGGAATCACAGCTATCAATAACCTTAACCTCCATGCAAAGTAGCACTGTGACACCTACGTAGCTTTTTGCCAGCTGCTGCCACCACCAGGTAAGTCCGATGCGACCCACCAGCACAAGATGGGACTTAAGGAGAAGACTTTTTGCTGCACCTCAGCTGGTGCTGTTTAGCTTCCACTGTAGACTTCTGATACAGTAAGCTCCACCCAACACCCATCAGAATTATACAGAAATCCGAATCAAGTTCTAAAGTGCTCTGCAAATGAGGCACACTCTTTCATTGTCTCCCGAGAAGGATGGATGTCCAACTCTTTGTGACCCCATGGACCAGAGCACGCCAGGCCCACCTGTCTTCCACTGCCTCCCGCAGTTTGGTCAAACTCATGCTGGTAGCTTCGAGAACATTGTCCAACCATCTCGTCCTCTGTCATCCCCTTCTCCTTGTGCCCTCCATCTTTCCCAACATCAGGGTCTTTTCCAGGGAGACTTCTCTTCTCATGAGGTGGCCAAAGTATTGGAGCCTCAGCTTCAGGATCTGTCCTTCCAGTGAGCACTCAGGGCTGATTTCCTTCAGAATGGATAGATTTGATCTTCTTGCAGTCCATGGGACTCTCAAGAGTCTCCTCCATACCATAATTCAAAAGCATCAAATCTTTGGCAACCAGCCTTCTGTGTGGTCCAGCTCTCACTTCCATACATCACTACTGGGAAAACCATAGCTTTAACTATACCGACCTTTGTCGACAAGATGATGTCGCTGCTTTTTAAGATGCTGTCTAGGTTTGTCATTGGTTACTTTTATACTATACTCTAATAGTGAACTCATTCTCTGAGTGTGCATTCCTCTGTTGTGAAATTGGAACCACCCATGCTCAAGATGAAGGCATTAGCACCCTATGGTTTGGGGATGGTCTCGCACCCTACCCATTCCCGCTGCCAATGCAGTACAGTGAGGACTGAGCATGCCTTGTCACCTTACCAACTACTGGAGGGAGGGGAGAGAGTGCAGAAACTCAGAAGAGGGAGAGAGAAATTGTACTTATTGTTTTTAACATTTGCTCATTGCTTTATACAAAAAAGGCCTCAAAGCGACTGAGCAAGATAAAATACAACCGATAAAAACAATTAAACCTAGAATGTTTAAAACAAAATACATCAATTGTTCAAATAAATAAAAAAAATTAAAAATTGTCCAGTAGCACCTTAGAGTCCAATAAGTTTGTTCTGCATATAACCTTTTGTGTGCATGCATGCTTCAGATCTGAAGAAGTGTGCATGCACACGAAAGCTTATACCCAGAACAAACTTAGGTAGACTCTAAGGAGCTACTGGGCAATTTTTTAATTTATTTTGACTGTGCCAGACCAACACGGCTACCTACCTGAAAAATTGTTCATTCATTGGCAACGTCCTACACACCCCATTGAAAAAGAGCATCGCCGCAGAGTTCAGCTTCGTTACCAAAAGCCTAAGTGAATAAAAGAGGTCTTGGTCTGGCACATAATCTGGCAAGCTGGGATGCTGAACTAAATAAGTCCATGCTCCAAGATTCTGATACAGGCCCCAGTGGCAATATTTTGCTGCTTTTGTCTCTTTCTTTGTAAGCCACCCACCAGGAATGGCGATGGGCTGTTGAAGGGTGAGAGGTAAGTTAGTAAATGCAACGTGAGAGAGAATGCCACGGGAAATTTTAGAGCAGGCCAACTTTCAGCTGCTGGGCATGGGGGGGGAAAGCACTTAGCAATCTCTGATCACACCTCAAGTCATTGGAGTGACCTTGCTCTGCACTACTCTCCTGGAATCAGATACAGTTCAGCCAAGTGGAACAGATGCCAATGAAAAGAGCACCGAAAAGGAGACGAAGAAGAAAGACCTCCGACATGTGAGTGAAAGGCCAATATTGCACAGGCAGCAGGAACAAATTGGCTTTTGAAAAATGTAGAAGTTATTAAAAAAAAAAATTTCCATAGTGGAATAAGTGAAATAAGATTCAGGAATCAGTGGGAGAGAGTAATTTCAGAGAAACCAGGAGAGATATTTTCTTGTCTTGGGGAAAAGATCCTCAGGTAACGAAAGTATTCAGAAGTCTACAGTGAAAGCTAAACAGTACTAGCTGAGGTGCAACAAAATAAATAATTATTATTATTATTATTGTTGTTGTTGTTGTTGTTGTTGTTGTTGTTGTTGTTGTTGTTATTGTTATTTCTACCCCACTCATCTGGCTGGGTTTCCCCAGCCATTCTGGTTGGCTTCCAACAAAAGATTTAAAATACATTAAAACATCAGTCATTAAAAGCGTCCCTAAAAATGCCTTCTCCTTAAGTCCCATCCTGTGCTGTTGGGTCCCATCAGACTTACTTGGTGGTCGCAGCAGCTGGCAAAAATTTACCTAGGTGTCACAGGGCTACTGGTGCTTTGCACAGAGGTTAAGGCTATCAATAGCTGCGATTCCTGCATTGCAGGAGGTTGGACTTTATCAGTGTTTCCCAAACTTGCGTCTCTAGCTGTTTTGGGAGTACAGTTCCCATGAACCCTGGTCCTGCTAGCAAGGGATGATGGGAGCTGTAGCCCCAAAACAGCTAGAGACCCAAGTTTGGGAAACACTGATGGGAGCTGTAGCCCCAAAACAGCTAGAGACCCAAGTTTGGGAAACACTGGACTAGATGAGCCTTGGGGTCCCTTCCATCACTACAGTTCTAAGATTCTACCATTCAATATTCACCAATCATATGTACTAACTCCTGCGTCAGAGGTGGAATCAGATAAGTGCTGGAGATGTAATGAGGTTGATGGTGTGTTTTATCATATGTGGTGGACTTGTAAAAGGGTAAAAGAGCATTGGGAAATGATATATAATGAACTGAAAAAAATGTTTAAAAGTATCTTCCCCCCCCCAAAAAAAACCCCAGAGTCCTTTTTATTGGGGATAATTCAGAGGGAAATTCCCAGGTGTCAAAAAAAGACTATTTATGTATGCCACTACTGCGGCCTGTGTTTTTTTAGCCCCCAAATGGAAAACGAGTGAGGTCCCAACCAAAGAAGAATGGCAACTTAAACTGATGGAATATGCACAGCTTGCGGATATAACATATAGAATAAGAGAACAAGAAGAATGTATGTTTAAAGAAGACTGGAGAATGTTTACTGAATATATGGGTGAAAACTGTGTCCATTTAAGAACGCTGGTAGCATTAAGATAAATTCAACAGTGTCAATAAGTTCTGATGGATGTAACAAAGTGTGTTCTCCCTCATGGAGAGCACAGGTTGCGGGAGGGGCTGACAAGACACCTCACTGTTACTAGGCAAATGGTTTGGGCATCCTTAAGCAGGGGCGGGCTGTTACTGGAGAAATCTAGATGTTGCCATTTGTTAATTGACAGCCCTATTTGTTAAATACAATGCTCCCAGCAAGGAACTTCCTCTTTTCGCTGCTTACTTCGGATCACCCGCCCTCCCTTCCCTAATTTTTTTACTTGACCTTGCTATGCCTGTCATGGGGTTCGTCTGCTTTGGGGCAGGGGTTTGGTAGGAATTTTGTCCATTTGGCTGATTAGTGTGTGCCACTTGGTTTTTGCCTACTGCATAGCAAATCGTCACAACTTGTAAGGTTTGCGGTTAGGCATTGGTCTTGGAATTGGTTGGTGGAGGGGTATGGATTTGGCTGTGCCTGCCCCTCCAAAATGCTGCTGCTGCTGCTTCAAGGGTTTTCCGTTAAAGGAACCCAGGGGCTCCCCATGCTTTTGTCCGAAACCCCTTGGCAAGGGGCTAGGGCCACGCAAGCCCCTGGGAGCATTCTGGGGAGAGGTGAGGCATGGTTCCCAGTCCCGTCTCTCTCCCCAGGTGACTTACCCTTGCTGACTTCGCGGGGGGGTGCGAATATCAGAGCTGTCCCCGTGCGGGGTCAGTTAGTGCTATCAATGCCTAAGCAACCACTCACATTGCTGTAATTTGAATAAAGTTGTGGCCAAAATTATGCCAAAAACCTTAAACAAAAATTAAGTGTCAATTGTGTTTTTCTTTGGGGGGGTGTCTTGGGGACCTCGACGCGCAATGGAATACTGACTGGCATAGTTCATGTAAAATATGCAGGGATGTACGGTATGCAAAATGAACCATGGAAAGGGAAGAAGGGAAGTCATTGATTTAAGGTTGCTGAAATGAATATTTTGAAATGTAAATTAGAAAATTTAATAAAAAAATGATTTTTAAAAAGAGGCAGAAGGCAGAAGCTGAAAGAGATCCTTTCCGGGGTGTGCACTACAGTGGTACCTCGGGTTAAGTACTTAATTCGTTCCGGAGGTCCGTTCTTAACCTGAAACTGTTCTTAACCTGAAGCACCACTTTAGCTAATGGGGCCTCCTGCTGCCACTGCGTTGCCAGAGCATGATTTCTGTTCTCATCCTGAAGCAAAGTTCTTAACCCGAGGTACTATTTCTGGGTTAGCAGAGTCTGTAACCTGAAGTGTATGTAACCTGAGGTACCACTTTATCCTGCACTATCTCTGCAGCTTTCTTATGACAATTGGAAGCATAGATTTGATCCACAGTAGGGAGAGTGCACCCAATTATTCTCTCCGCAGTCTTTGCAACCTTGGACAACATTTTTTCCCTGACCATGCAGCTCCCAAACCACACACACACTACCTTCTGAATACCAGTTGCTGGGGGTCACAAATGGGGAGAGAACTGTTGCACTCTGGCCCTGTTTGCAGGCCTGCCAGAAGACCTCTGGATGACCACTGTGACAACAAGATGTTGGACTGGATGGGTCTTTTCTCTAAGCCAGCAAGGCTCCTCTTATGTTCACCGACTGCCTCTTACAAAGCGAACTGAGGGGAGGAATAGGAACAGCATGTGCCATTAACAGGCTCTGTTGAAACTGCCCTGTTAGCATGTGTTCAAGCCAAAGAACCTCGGGTGGGATGAGACATAAGAAGCCGCTCGGTTTATTTGTCCAGCAAACCTATTATCAGCCACTCCTAGGGCAGCCAATATGGTGCCCCCCACCCACAAACCCATTTCGAAGCTAACGCAATAGGACTGCAAAACTCAAAGCGGAGAGTTGTAAAGAGACCCATTCATTTCCACCCCCAGACTGAGAAAAGCCATTACAGGGGGAAAACAAATTATTTAAACAAAGATGTATCTGCTTTAATGTCACGATTGAAGAGCATCTAGGAATAATACCGAGGAGGTAGGAAGGTTTTGTGGCAAATGAATATGACTAAGAATATTGGTCTGGGTTATTTTATGCACCAGCAGCCTCATTACTCTCCCTGCACAGTCTGCTTTCTGCAGTATGCACTAAGCTAAATTCCATTAAAATCAATGGTGCAATTGCTCTCTATTGGGCGCGGTAGTATTATGAGAAATGCAAATATTATGGAGAGAAAGTAAAGCTGAAAACACACATATCTCCGGATTGCTCATCTTGAACCGAACGAAGGGTTCAGAATCAGCCTCGGTATGTAAGTACGCTCATCGACTGCACGCTAATATTTCTGTAATGTTGTCTGTGCAAACTTTATCTGCCTCTCTGTTGCATTAATGTACTATTCTAGTGGTAATGTTTGAATTTCATCCTAGGAATTGAGGCAAGGACACAACACGGAGTTCCCTTTTTAAAATTTAATTTATGAATTGCCTATTTACATATGCATCGAAACCATTTGCAAGCACATCATAAAAACAGCTGAAAAGGGTCTGGAAAACAACTGAAGGTACGTTTAAAAACAATGCATCATCATCCAGCTGGAAAAGTTTGTTAAAACAAAAATGTCATCGTTTGTTTCCAAAAAGTACAGGTTGCGGATGACTGTCATAGCTCAAAAAGCTGTCTCCAGAACAGGGGCAGCCACGCAGAAAGCCCTGCTTCATGTTACTATGGTGCAGTTATGTCAGAGACATTAAGGATAGAATCTTGCACAGAACCTAGTGACCTATTGGATATATAAGGAATAAGGTGGTCTCCCAGTTAACCTAGTCCTGAGATATAGTGGGCCTTATGTGTTGGTACCAAAACCTTGAACACAGCCTAGTGGCAGAACTGCAGCCATTGGAAATCTACCAAAGCAAGGGATTATATACTAGCTGTAAGCATGGAGGACAAATTCAGTTCCATAAGGATTTAAAGCCAAATCTAGCAGACGCACACATTCCAAAACAATATGCAAACCAAAACACCAGCCATCCTTAGAAATTTGCACTGTGCCAAAGTTTGCAGTGCAATTGCCCAGCTAAGCAATGTTCATTACAAAAATGGACATGCTGGTGGAGTGTGTAGATAAAAATTAAGAATGAAAAGAAGAAGAAGAAGAAGTGTTTGGATTTGATATCCCGTCTTTCACTCCCCTTCAGGAGTCTCAGAGCGGCTAACATTCTCCTTTCCCTTCCTCCCCCACAACAAACACTCTGTGAGGTGAATGGGGCTGAGAGACTTCAAAGAAGTGTGACTGGCCCAAGGTTACCCAGCAGCTGCATGTGGAGGAGCAGAGACGCGAACCCGGTTCCCCAGATGACGAGACTACCGCTCTTAACCACTATACCACACTGGCTGTGTGTGTACAGTATACAAAAATGCATTTTATTTGGGGGGGGGGACTGCTTGGAAAAAAATGTGTACATTAGTCAAAACTGCATATGAAACGTGTTTATTAGAAGTCAACACTGAAATGCTGATGAGTTTTTGTGGGTGGCGAGAAAAAATAGGTATAAAAAGAGAATTCCTGGATGCCAAGATCCAAGTCTGGCGCAAGTACTCTTTGGTGAGAAAACCCCAACAGAGATTTAGAATCACAAAACATGCAGCAAAGTAAAGTTTTGAAATATATGTTGTTTGAAATATGCCCTTTGAGTTCCAAAATAGTCCCCATTTTCCCCAGCACAGAAAAAGACCACATGCTTAGTAAGTTAAAATTGGTTTACTTACAAACTCTCCAAAGAGCAGATTCATGTGCTTTTCCAGTCCATACAGCATTCAGAAAAATGTTGTTGTTGTTGTTGTTTAGTCGTTTAGTCGTGTCCGACTCCTCGTGACCCCATGGACCAGAGCACGCCAGGCACCTCTATCCTCCACTACCTCCCGCAGTTTGGTCAGACTCATGTTTGTGGCTTCGAGAACACTATCCAGCCATCTCATCCTCTGTCGCCCCCTTCTCCTTGTGCCCTCCATCTTTCCCAGCATCAGTGTCTTCTCCAGGGAGTCTTCTCTTCTCATGAGGTGGCCAAAGTACTGGAGCCTCAGCTTCACGATCTGTCCTTCCAGTGAGAACTCAGGGCTGATTTCATTAAGAATGGATGCGTTTGATCTTCTTGCAGTCCATGGGACTCTCAAGAGTCTCCTCCAGCACCATAATTCAAAAGCATCAATTCTTCGGCGATCAGCCTTCTTTATGGTCCAGCTCTCACTTCCATACATCACTACTGGGAAAACCATGGCTTTAACTATACGGACCTTTGTTGGCAAGGTGACGTCTCTACTTCTCAAGATGCTGTCTAGGCCTGTCATTGCCCTTCTCCCAAGAAGCAGGCGTCTTTTAATTTCGTGGCTGCTGTCACCATCTGCAGTGATCATGGAGCCCAAGAAAGTAAAATCTCTCACTGCCTCCATTTCTTCCCCTTCTATTTGCCAGGAGGTGATGGGACCAGTGGCCATGATCTTCGTTTTTTTGATGTTGAGCCTCAGACCATATTTTGCGCTCTCCTCTTTCACCCTCATTAAAAGGTTCTTTAATTCCTCCTCACTTTCTGCCATCAAGGTTGTGTCATCTGCATATCTGAGGTTGTTGATATTTCTTCCGGCAATCTGAATTCCAGTTTGGGATTCATCCAGCCCAGCCTTTCGCATGATGTATTCTGCGTATAAATTAAATAAGCAGGGAGACAAAATACAGCCTTGTCGTACGCCTTTCCCAATTTTGAACCAATCAGTTGTTCCATATCCAGTTCTAACTGTAGCTTCTTGTCCCACATAGAGATTTCTCAGGAGACAGATGAGGTGATCAGGCACTCCCATTTCTTTAAGAACTTGCCATAGTTTGCTGTGGTCGACACAGTCAAAGGCTTTTGCATAGTCGATGAAGCAGAAGTAGATGTCTTTCTGGAACTCTCTAGCTTTCTCCATAATCCAGCGCATGTTTGCAATTTGGTCTCTGGTTCCTCTGCCTCTTCTAAATCCAGCTTGCACTTCTGGGAGTTCTCGATCCACATACTGTTTGAGCCTTCCTTGTAGAATTTTAAGCATAACCTTGCTAGCGTGTGAAATGAGTGCAATTGTGCGGTAGTTGGAGCATTCTTTGGCACTGCCCTTCTTTGGGATTGGGATGTAGACTGATCTTCTCCAATCTTCTGGCCACTGCTGAGTTTTCCAAATTTGCTGGCATATTGAGTGTAGCACCTTAACAGCATCATCTTTTAAAGTTTTAAATAGTTCAGCTGGAATACCATCACTTCCACTGGCCTTGTTATTTGCAGTGCTTTCTAAGGCCCATTTGACTTCACTTTCCAGGATGTCTGGCTCAAGGTCAGCAACCACACTACCTGGGGTGTACGAGACATCCATATCTTTCTGGTATAATTCCTCTGTGTATTCTTGCCACCTCTTCTTGATGTCTTCTGCTTCTGTTAGGTCCTTACCACTTTTGTCCTTTATTATGGTAATCTTTGTACGAAATGTTCCTTTCATATCTCCAATTTTCTTGAACAGATCTCTGGTTCTTCCTATTCTGTTGTTTTCCTCTATTTGTTTGCATTGCTCGTTTAAGAAGGCCTTCTTGTCTCTCCTTGCTATTCTTTGGAAATCTGCATTCAATTTCCTGTATCTTTCACTATCTCCCTCGCATTTTGCTTGCCTTCTCTCCTCCGCTATTTGTAAGGCCTCGTTGGACAGCCACTTTGCTTTCTTGCATTTCCTTTTCATTGGGATGGTTTTCGTTGCTGCCTCCTGTACAATGTTACGAGCCTCCATCCATAGTTCTTCAGGCACTCTGTCCACCAAATCTAAATCCTTAAACCTGTTAGTCACTTCCACTGTGTATTCATAAGGGATTTGACTTAGATTGTATCTTACCGGCCCAGTGGTTTTTCCTACTTTCTTCAGTTTAAGCTTGAATTTTGCTATAAGAAGCTGATGATCTGAGCCACAGTCAGCTCCAGGTCTTGTTTTTGCTGACTGTATAGAGCTTCTCCATCTTTGGCTGCAGAGAATATAATCAATCTGATTTCGATACTGCCCATCTGGTGATGTCCATGTGTAGAGTCGTCTCTTGTGTTGTTGGAAAAGCGTGTTTGTGATGACCAGCTTGTTCTCTTGACAGAACTCTATTAGCCTTTGCCCTGCTTCGTTTTCATCTCCAAGGCCAAACTTGCCAGTTGTTCCTTTTATCTCTTGATTCCCTACTTTAGCATTCCAATCCCCTATAATGAGAAGAACATCCTTCTTTGGTGTCACTTCTATAAGGTCTTGTAAGTCTTCATAGAATTGGTCTATTTCAGTTTCTTCAGCACCAGTGGTTGGTGCATAAACTTGGATTACTGTGATGTTAAAAGGTCTGCCTTGGATTCGTATCGAGATCATTCTATCATTTTTGAGATTACATCCCAGTACAGCTTTCGCCACTCTTTTGTTGACTATGAGGGCCACTCCATTTCTTTTACGGGTTTCTTGCCCACAGTAGTAGATGTGATGGTCATCCGAACTGAATTCGCCCATTCCCGTCCATTTTAGTTCACTGATGCCCAGGATGTCAATATTTATTCTTGCCATCTCATTTTTGACCACCTCCAACTTACCCAGGTTCATGGTTCTTACATTCCAGGTTCCTATGCAATATTTTTCTTTACAGCATTGGACTTTCCTTTCGCTTCCAGGCATATCCGCAACTGAGCGTCCTTTCGGCTTTGGCCCAGCCGCTTCATCAGCTCTGGATCTACTTGTACTTGCCCTCCGCTCTTCCCCAGTAGCATGTTGGACGCCTTCCGACCTGAGGGGCTCATCTTCCAGCGTCATAACTTTTATATGCCTGTTGTCTTTGTCCATGGAGTTTTCTTGGCAAGGATACTGGAGTGGCTTGCCGGTTCCTCCTCCAGGTGGATCACGTTTGGTCAAAACTCTCCACTATGACCTGTTCATCTTGTGTGCCCTGCTCGGCGTAGTTCATAGCTTCTCTGAGTTCTTCAAGCCCCTTCGCCACGGCAAGGCAGTGATCCATGATCCATGAAGGCAGTAAAACTTGGCTTAGATACAGGGGTGAAAGTTCCTATTATTCTTATTCTTATTAGCCTTTTACTCTAAGGCAGGGATAGGCAACCAATCGCCTTCTCAATTCAGCCCGCGGACAGTCCGGGAATCAGTGTGTTTTTACATGAGTAGAATGTGTGCTTTTATTTAAAATGCATCTCTGGGTTATTTGTGGGGCATAGGAATTCATTCATTTCCCCCAAAAAAATATAGTCCAGCCCCCTATGAGGTCTGAGAGATGGTGGACTGGCTCCCTGCTCAAAAAGTTTGCTGACCCCTGCTCTAAGGTCTTAGTGTGGCTTATGCCATTAAAAACAATATTCAAAGCCACTTAGAAGTATCAGTGTGTGTGTGTGCTTGTTTTCATGTGTGAACAAGTCCTTTCCAGGAGCACAGATTTGTTTCATTCTGCTCATGTTCATCAGCATGTTCATCAGCATCAATTAGCACTTGTCATTTGCCAACCTGAAATCAGTTTGACACTGGTGACAGGTAGAAGAGAAAGAAACTGCAGAGAGATGATATGCAGGTTTTAAAAAATGCAAACAACATCAGCTGCAGGGTGGAGCTTATAATTATCAGGATTTCAGCAGAGATGGAGAAGGGAACGTTATGTTTTCTCCTCTTCCAAAGACCTGAGGAAGATCCCTACCTGAAGCTGGTATTTGCTCAGGGAAAGGAAATCCCTCAATGGACAACTTCCTCCTAATTCACATAACATTTTTAGAGGAGAGATTTTCTGAAGGCCTGCAAAAGGTCAAAGGGGTGTATTCCTTTATGCTTCCTGCAATCTCAATCATTATCAAC